>NW_020837947.1:36780283-37247987 GCF_003676395.1 Aethalodelphis obliquidens
CACACACACACACACACACACACACACACACACACACACACACACACCCTAGACAATTCAAGATCTTGCTCAGGGACACCTGAGGACTGACTTTGTTTGAGGACGTGGCCTTGCTGGTGATAAATAAAAAGCAGTTTCTCAACAAGTGCTCAGCAGTTTTCGTAACTCTAGGTGGACACTATATAATATACAGTATTTACACTGCATGGAGAGTATTACCAGTAACTGCTTGCCATGTTTGGGAACTAAAGAACCGTGGTGGGACACTAAGGGAACAAACTAAGGGGGCAAAAAACACACCAGTATTCTCTTCTATTCCTGTTCTATCTATTAACTTTGCTTCTACTAAGTTCTGTATTCTTGGCTCAATAAATCTGAAATTGGATGTGTGCAAGATTAACAGTATGACTTGCACCTTGATCCACATACTATTCTTCATCCATATTATTCTTTCATTTTATGTATAACACCAGATCTTTGAGCAGAAATAAAGTTTAACAAGAAATCAAACAGCAAAAAACTGGTGTTTCTCTGCACTGTTATTTTTTTCTGAGAAACCTTGTTCAAAATAGAACATTAAAAACAATTGCAGAAGAGAGAGCAGTATTTAAATGTTGCTATTTACTTCTAATGTGTCAGAATATACAGTATCTGTCACTAACACAGAATCAAATAATCAAATTTCATGGCAGAATTCCTGAGACCAATGTTTGCGTCATTTCATTTCGTAGTTGTTTTGTGGGCAAGTGAAAGCCAATTTTACCAATCATATTACCATCATTTAGCACACCGCACATAAACAACTATATCAGTGTCATCAAATAAAGTAGTTAGCACTGACGGGTGCACACAAAGGTAGGGAATCAGCTATAATAATAAATTATATACATAGTATATAGTATTTACACATATATCCTCCAGCAGGTTATTTATTGTAAACTTGGAGAAAATGATAGTTAAATAAGTTTATGTTTGTCAAATAATAAACACTTAGAAAAATAACCTGTGTTGGAAATTATCTCAGTCATCTGAAGAATCTCACTATAAGATTTGGCTGACAGAAACTAGCTGTGTTGCCGAAATGTATCTGATGCTCTCCCACCAGTGCTCTTACCTCTTGCATAGATTTGCTCTTCTTTCTAAGTGTTTGAGATTATTTTCAAGTCAAACAGCTTCCAGCTTCCATTTAAAGAGCAAGTGAATCAAAGTTAAGCTATTTTCAGGGCAGGCATTGGAGCAATTCTGCATACACAGTATGTGACATAGTGAGTCTAATTCAGCCCCAAACCTCTGGAGGAAGTTCAGTTGATGTAAAATTTCAGGATTTCCACTCTGCTTTTTTTTTTTTTTTTTTTTTTTTTGCCCTACGCGGGCCTCTCACTGTTGTGGCCTCTCCCGTTGCGGAGCACAGGCTCCGGACGCGCAGGCTCAGCGGCCATGGCTCACGGGCCCAGCCGCTCTGCGGCCTGTGGGATCTTCCCGGACCGGGGCACAAACCCGTCTCCCCTGCATTGGCAGGCGGACTCTCAACCACTGTGCCACCAGGGAAGCCCTCTCCTTTTTAAACAGGAAGTGAGAAGGCCTTGCCGCATCCTAATAGAAGAGTTAAGTCACTGCCCAGAGAAGGAAAAAACCTGATTCCTCCATGATTTGCTTCATGTGTTGTTTACAACTTCAAAGGAATCTACCTATGAAACTCTTTATCATCAAATTATATTCATCTTTACCTAGAGACACACAAAAGGACTTCTGGAGAGTACTAGGATTTAAAATGCACTTAAAAATGTTGATGCTATCACCTCATAGTCCTTAATTTAAAAGCTAGGAAAGATAAGTTTCAGGAAGTTTTGAAATTTTCAGTAAATTATTTTTATTTAAATATAACAATTGTGACTGGTATGTTGAACAGGCAGGTGTCATTGAATTTAATCAGCTACCATTTAATTTAAATACCATTTAATCAAATACCATTAAATGGTATTTCTTCCTATTGTCACTTCAAATTTATTGAGGTGAGGAAAACATTCCCTCCCCCTGGATTAAAACACAGGCTGTTCTGAGACATTTCTGTTCTCCATTAGTTACTAAAAAGCGCACTCTGAGTGGTAAAACACAAATTAAATTCCATAATTGAATGCCTAGTTCCATGTAATTTTCAAAAGCTTCATATTTATCCAAAATTGCTGTTGCTTACCTGTTCCACAGCCGTACCTGCTAAAGGAGAGACCCTGGACTGGTATGGTGGAGGGTGGTGGCCGGTCATTATTTCACAGCTCCTTACCCTCCATCAAACAAGAGATTTCTAACCCTTCTGAGGTTAGAGATTTAGTTGGGGGATGGGAAGGAAAGTAGCGAGGCTGAAAAGTTCTTACTTGGCTGTAGTGTCACTGGCTGGCTTCCCGCTCCCTGCGTCTGGCAGCTCTCTGTGTCTGGCAGCTCTCTGGAGCTGAGTCTCTGACGGTTCTTCAAGGACCCTAATCCATGGCGGGTCTCTCAAAATGCAGTTTACTTGACCAGCGCAAATATATTCTAATTCCATCCCAGGATTCTAAGCGCCTACCTGCAGTACTTCTCCACCAAGAACTGATGACCTCTACGAGACCTCCTGTGGTAGAATCTAACATGACTTTCAGCTGGCTCTCCCTCTGAGGAAAATGCCTGCATCTGCTTCTTGGAAAACAAGGTTGTATTTTACCTCAACAAACATTGGGAACAGGCTGAAACAAATGCAGTAGCAACTCTTCTCACTCTTTGGTCGGGGCTAGCTGGCTTATCTTTACCTTAGAGATTTCTAGGCAGGGGTTGGATACTAGTCCAATGTGCCCACTAATAGAGCTCATAGCTCAAGTTCTCCCAGCCAGCCGAAGGCCAGCTGAAGGCCCTTCCTGTCTTCAGGAGTACCACACCCTTTTCAGTGGGGGAGTGGGGCTTTCCTCCTACCTGCTGCTCTCCACTAACATCTCCTGCATTGCCTCCTCTCAAATCCCATAATCACATCTCCCTATCCACGTAATGTGGACTCAGTGGTTTGTACTACTTTTATAAATTCTACATATAGATTTGTACCATTTTAGAATTCAACATCTTTTGTGTTTTGGCTCAGCAGTCAAAACTTCTAATTTAATGTTCTATTACACAATATTTATTTAAGTCATCTAACACTAGTCAATGGCAAGATTTTCACCTGGAGAATTTTTATTAAACATCAAATTGGGTCATAGATTGGTAAAGTGTGTTTTGTTCTGAAGTTATATCTAATAAAAATAACCATCAGTTTTCTTATCACAATGAAGAGCTCTTTAAGCCTGTAGGCAATTAGTATTGAAATTAAGTGCATAATGAGCTATTACTATATATTTTATGATGTGCTTGTAAAGGTATTAATTACTTGGTTAAGTAGTGAAAGGATTAGTTGTATAACTGCATGTAGAGTTTCCCAAGGAAAATGAAATACAAAATTTGATTAAGATGACAAAACATCTACTACATTTCTTAAGTTTTAGAACGATTGGTATGCATAGTGTATACCATTTAAATTCTATTAAAGTTGTAAACATGGAGCAACATACCTAGTAAAAAGAAATATTCCATTGACTTCACAGTGGTATTTTGATTATTTTTATTATTATTTAATATTCACCAAGCCGCTATGCTGAGCAAAGCTCTAATTTAATGTTTATCAAGTGCTGTTAAGTACTTAGATAAAGGGGACCAATCTGGGATTATTGTATTTTGAAATTCAAGCTATCTATTCATCAAAATGTTTGGTGAACACATATTTCTCTTTTTTTATTACTTCTTATTTTATTCTTCTTTTAAAAGTTTGATTATTACGGGTATTATGTTTTTACAGCCAGCTATTTCTTTAGTTTATTGATTAGTCAAATAAAAATTTGAGTAACTATTGCATTATATTGATGACCATGAACTTAAAATAGAACTAGGAATCAGAAGATCTGAGTTTGTGTGTCTGCTCTACCTGTTACCAGTTGGTCAAAACACCTATCCAAGCCTCTGTTTCTTTGTTTAAGTGAGGTTAAAAATGCCAAACTTTCAGAAACCTGAAATAATTTACATGAAAGCTACAAAATTGTATACTACAGTTCTAAGTATTTTAATTTTTCCCCACTCGCCTACTACCACACTTTATCTTCCTTAAACCTAAAAGATAACAGGAGATTCCAGAGTATTTTGACTGTTAAATCCCAGTTTTCTTTACCTGAAGATAACTGGTGTTGCTATAACATGCCATATATTTAAATTATGAAAATAAGGCTGTCCCTTAAAGATAAATACATTTTTTGAAAGCATCCCATTTTCCTTTTACCTTAAATTTACATCATGGTGTTTATCTGCTTTTCTTATTTTTTGAAATTCACGGTCACTTTTATTTATCTGAAATTTAATTTTTAAATAAATTTCTTATACCCAGATGATAAATTGGTAAGTATGTAATTGTCTCCCTTCTAGATAATCAACATGCTCAGTCATTATGGTTACATCATTTAAAAAATAAATAAATCATATATCTCATGAAACATTATTTACTACAAACAAGTTTAAAGACAGAATGAAAAGCAAATCTTATACTGTCCGTCAAGGAAATGTAGCAATGGGCTGATCACATAATGGTCCTATCCAGATGCAGCCTGAAAGATGTTAACACAAGTCTCTGATAGATGCCTCCAAGGAGACGGATGCCAGTGTTAGGAAAATGACTTAAACAACTGCTAACTGGGGTCTCCCTAATGTGTGTCACAGATGGGATTGGCAGAAAATACTGGTGGGTGTTTAAAAAACATGACCTAATCTTTCCCTAATTAAGGAGGCTTCTAATTGTGTAATAATTGGTTTTCACAGTTGAATGTCACAGTACTATTCAAGACATTTGCCAATGTATTAGCTCTAACACCAAGCAAAGCACATACTTTCTCTCAAATGCATCTTTCTATATACATTTTCCAAAGTATATTTTATAGTATTGGTCACAGTTATAGAAGCTTATGTTAACTGAACACTTACTATGTTCCATACTGGGCTAGCCTTTTATATTCATTCATCCACTCAGCAACTTACATATAGTTCCATTATCTTTTTCATTGTAAAAATGAGTAAAGTGGGGCTTCAGGAAGTTAAGTTAGTTGTTCATGCTGCCCTCTATCTCACCTCTAGGTGTCTGACTGAAATACTCAGTATGTTAACCTCTAAAATACACTGCCTGGAAGACCTAAATAGACATTTCTCCAAAGAAGATATACAGACTGCCAACAAACACATGAAAGAATGCTCAACATCACTAATCATTAGAGAAATGCAAATCAAAACTACAATGAGATATCATCTCACACCAGTCAGAATGGCCATCATCAAAAAATCTAGAAACAATAAATGCTGGAGAGGGTGTGGAGAAAAGGGAACCCTCTTACACTGTTGGTGGGAATGTAAATTGATACAGCCACCGTGGAGAACAGTATGGAGGTTCCTTAAAAAACTACAAATAGAATTACCATATGACCCAGCAATCCCACTACTGGGCATATACCCTGAGAAAACCATAACTCAAAAAGAATCATGTACCAAAATGTTCATTGCAGCTCTATTTACAATAGCCTGGAGATGGAAACAACCTAAGTGTCCATCATCGGATGAATGGATAAAGAAGATGTGGCACACATATACAATGGAATATTACTCAGCCATAAAAAGAAACGAAATTGAGCTATTTGTAATGAGGTGGATAGACCTAGAGTCTGTCATACAGAGTGAAGTAAGTCAGAAAGAGAGAGACAAATACTGTATGCTAACACATATATATGGCATTTAAGAAAAAAAAATGTCATGAAGAACCTAGGGGTAAAACAGGAATAAAGACATAGATTTACTAGAGAATGGACTTGAGGATATGGGGAGGGGGAAGGGTAAACTGTGACAAAGCGAGAGAGAGGCATGGACATATATACACTACCAAACGTAAGGTAGATAGCTAGTGGAATGTTTTTAAAATAATCATTAATTATAGTATACATGTTTTAGAAATACAGGTGAATACAAACGTGTTTAGGGGTGTGTGTATGTGTGTGCGTGTATGTGTGTGTGTAAAAGTGGAAATAACTCTAGGAAGAGTAAGGTAAGATTGAGTTCTAAATAGTTTATAACACATTATCTCGTTTTCCCTTCATAAAAACACTGTGGAGTATATATTCTTAACCCAATTTCACAGATGTGTAACTGAGGCTTAAAGAAGTAGTATAACTTACATGCTATTTCATAGTCAGTACATAGCTAAGCTAGGATTGAAACATAGGTCTGCTTGACTGCAATACTTTTGTTCTCAACCACTCTAGTGAACTATATTTCCTTAGAAGAAAAGAAATGTGGATTATTACAGATGTGCAAAAATTATCAGTAATAACAGGGAAGAAAAGGACAGCTTTTTAAGTAAGGGCTGGCATATTTAATTGAAAGAAACTGTTTTCAAAGAGAAATGTAAATTACAAAATTAGCTGATTTAGACCTATGGACATTAATTTCTTAATCTCAGTTTTTTAACTGCCTATCAGTACTTCAGAATGGCTGGAGCTGTGCTCTGTGAGGAAGTTGCCTTGTCATAGGATATTTGTCTGAAGTTTAATTCATAAAACTTTTAAGTATTTGCACAAATTACTTAAATTGGTTTCTTTATATCCCACTATATCCTGCTATGCTTTCTGGCTACATCATTAATTCGCTTAGAAATCAAATGTAAAATCCACGTCCTTTCTGCTGCAGAAGATACTGGGTGTATTTAATGCGTAAATATGTTAACTTCGGTTTATAAATAACAAATTGAAGGTTGACTAGAATATGGCTTGAAAATCCATAATAAATTTTGCCACTTTCTTTCTTTAATCACTATTAAACATATTTATTAAAACAACTGAATTAATTAAAACATAATTAAAATCGTTCTTGCTGAAGTTTGACAAGATATATATTTATTTTAAAGTAACAAATACATTATCTAGATTTAATTCATGTTATAAAATATGATCCTATGTGGAGAATTTATTCCAGATAATTAACTTGATTAATTTGCATACATGCAAAAGGAAGGTCCTAAAAATGAATGAAAGCATACATGCATGCATGAATAAATAAATGACTGAATGAAAAAAGAGTATTTTGAGGCTGAACAGCAGGCAGTGGGACAGACATTTGCTTCACTCATGGCTCTGACACAGAGTATTTGTTTAACTGAGAAAAGTGATAAAATTATCCTGAATCACAGTTCTCTCATCACTGAACAAGAGTAGTAGTAAACCATGTACACTCTAAACTTTAGATGAACATTATAAATATCTCTGATTATAGAAAAACAGAACATTGATAAATTTTTTCATTGAATATCTTTCTGAATCACTACTAAGTATCTAACTTGTGCTATGCATTTGGAATATAGAAATATATAGATATGACCCTTTCCTTACTATTCATTCCAAATGAAATTAATTTCATGAATAAGTCTGACAGAAATTAGGTAAAAGAATGTATGTATAAGAACCTCGATGTGACAAATGAAGAAGTAACTTCTGTTAAAAGAGAGCGATCTTATAAAACACAAGCAGAAGTAAAACAAGAACAACTGACTATAAAATATGCAATTAACTATTTTGAAAATGAAAATATACTCATTGAATAAATAGGAACTAAAATTGGATAAATCTAGTTTAACTGAGCTAATGAGAAGTTAAATGTATTAGAATATAGCACAGCAGAATTAATTCAGAATGCAGCACAAAACACACAATCATTAAAATTATACTAAAAAAGTGGTTAAGAGACACAATTAACAGTACGAGCATATTTTCAAAGACAAAAATGGGTTTTCAATGGAGAGAATGGAGGCAATGGCAGAGAAACAATACTTGAAGAAAAAAACCTGAGAATTTTCCAAATGGATATGTTTTCAAATTGAAAAGTGTTTTTCACACATTATGTGGATGCTACATCTAAATATAACAAAACAACCTCCAGTAAAATAAAAAGAAAAAAAGAAAGTTTTAAGATGGAAAGGTTATTTGCAAAGAGACAACAATCAGACCAAGAACAGATTTTTTTTTCATATGCTAGAAGAAAACAGAGTAATATCTTCATACTGCTAAGAAATCTTAGACATTTTTGCTCAGCTAAACTATCATTGGAATGAGGGTAACATAAAGACATCTCAGAAAATAACTAAGGTAGTCATCCCTACAGACCATTCCTCTGTCAAAAAAATTATTGAAAGATGAACTTATCAAGAAGAAAAGTAGACACAGAAGAGAAGATGGTCTGTAAGAAAGTAGAGAGCACATACAAAATTAAACTTACATAACTTGTTAAATTTAATCAACTATGGTCTGCAAAAGGGTGGGGAAAAGATAGCATTAAATACTTGAAATAAGTGAAAATACAACCATCATGACAGGAAGTATAAGTAGATTTGACTCATGTTTAAAAGCAGAGACTATAAAACTGAATAAATAAACAGGATATTGCTTATTATTCCACTCACTGCTTAGAAGATACATATCTAAAAAGACAACATTACATAAAAATATTAAAAATAAGGTAATTAAAAAGATTGACCAGGTAATACTAGTAACAAGAACAGTTACCACCAAGATGCAGCCGTATTATTCTCAGTCAATACAGAATTTAAACAAAAAGCATCAGTAGGGATAAAAAGACACACTACATGTGAATAAAAGGGAATTTACAAGGCAGATGCAATAATCATGAACTTGTGTCTAACACGTGGCTGAATACAGATAGATGAGGTGGGAGGGGGGAGAGAGAGAGAGAGAGAGAATGTGCACGCGCGAGAGAGGGAGAGAAATAGATAGGGAAAAGAATCCAGCAGAATTCGATAAAGCAGTTGACAATTCCACAGTTACCGAGTCAGAATCTGAAAAATTAAGCACACGCGGATAGTAAAAATATAGACTTGAAAAAAAACCTGTTTTGACACACTCATGTAGATATACATATATACACCTGTGTGTATAAAATTATTGTACCCAGCAAAGTGAAAATGCGTATTTTTAGAAGTAAAAATAAAACATATACTATAGCAGGCAACTGAGTTCATGGAAAAAAGAAAACCCATGGGGCTGTAACTGCGGGCACTACACCAGATTTGACCAAGGAGAGGGCAATAAGGAGTTTGTGGATGTTTATTATTTAAATCAATTTTATCTCCTGTAGAACAAGCTAAATCAGGGTCAACAGATTAACACTCCAGCTACTAGCTATGATTTGAGGAACTTTAATTTCCTCTTGTACCAGCTCTAAACCTCAATTTAAGACTTCTTTCCCACGTTCCTTCTGAAACACAGTTAGTTAACAGGGATGAGAAGGCATTGAGCTTATGGAGTCCACACATGGGGACAGAAGAACACAGTGGCTTTGTAGACAAAGGCATAAAAGTGGACACCTATCGCTTCTGCCCCCGTTTTATAGAAATTGCTTTTTCCCTTCCACGTGGTCACAGACGTGGCAGCCAAGTTTATATAAGTTGGGGCAGGGGCAGCCATTATGATTACAGCTCATCCACCAGCGGCCTTTTCTCACAAAGCTGAAGTTTCAAATAAGTGAATCCTGCCCCTGGTTGCTAACTATGTAATGTATGCTTTGCTGTGAGCCATGCTTATTTGCTTTTGTTTCACATTTGTTTTACTTTTTTTATTTGTCTGTTTGCCACATGGCTCCCATGTGGAAGATATTTCACGGAGACACAGAGAAAAATGAAGCCGAGGGCTTCCCTGGTGGCGCAGCGGTTGAGAGTCCGCCTGCCGATGCAGGGAACACGGGTTCGTGCCCCGGTCTGGGAAGATCCCACATGCCGCGGAGCGGCTGGGCCCGTGAGCCATGGCCGCTGGGCCTGCGCGTCCGGAAACTGTGCTCCGCAACGGGAGAGGCCACAGCAGTGAGAGGCCTGCGTACCACAAAAAAAAAAAAAAAAAAAAGCCAAAATCCTATGAGATGAAGCAAAGGAGCCTGAGAGAGAGCCTGATAATCTACAATTCCAGCGTTTGAAGCCTGGCAGCCTCCCAGCTCTTGAAGTGCATGAAACACCCCTGCCTCCTTATAATAAATTCTCCTTTTGCGCTAACAAGCTCATGCATTTTTCTGTTAGTAGCAATTGGGAGAGTCCTAACCGATTCAGGCAAGGCTAAAAAGGAATGGGGCCGACATGCGTGGAAGGGGTCAGGAGGCAGGAAGGGTTCAGGACACGAATCACCTGGCACACCTCGGAAGCATCCCCACATACGACCTGAGCGTTCAGTGGGCAGCGTGAAGTCACTGAGGAGGCTTACAATGACCCCAGTTAGAGGACCTGGGGAGGACACTGTAGTGATGATTTCTATTTCAGGAGCTTTGCCCAGGGCTGACCTGCTTAAGGTGTAAACAAATAAATAAATCATACACAATAAAGACTGAGCTGCAAAGAGCCCCAGGGCAGAAAATATTTAGGGAGCCTTGCTAAAGAGAAACCATTTCATGTCTACAGTTTTACAATTCTTTCTCATTCCCCTTGTTTTCATATGTGTTTCTGGCGCTCGATAGTCATTACTTGGGAGTTCGAATTTTTTTATTGAGTGATTTCTAGTTCAATGGTTGTCCTCCACTTGTAGAGTCCCGCTTTGCCCTCTGCTGTGTCGCTCCGTGCCGGGGAAGGGCAGTCTCCCCAGGCCTGCCCTCTGACCTGCCCTGCCCAGCTGCCCAGCAGTAGGTTGTGCGTCAGCACCCTATGCCTTCTCACCAAGTAGAATAAGGATTCATTTCTTCCTTCAGCCAGAACTGTTGCTTCACGCCGGAGGGAAGTGTGAGGACGAAGGGAGGGCGGGCATCCCCAGGCCTGTCTTCCTGAGCGGCACTCCCCACCCCGTTCCTCCCTCACTAGGCCGGAAAAAGAGAGATTTGCAGGCTGCTGTCAATGCAGCAGTTTGAGCTCCAGGCATCTTGCAGCAAAAACTGAACTTTCATCAGAGGCAAACTTACACGGCAATTATTTCAGGTCACTGGTGTTATCATTGTATCCTTCAGTGTAAACAGACACATGGAAGTGACAGTAAGGCTAATGAATAATTTGTTTTAGAGCATTTAAACAGCAAAAATCCTGTATTTCTTAAGGGCAACCTGGTGATTCATGCACTGTAATTTCTAAGGCTTTCTCATTAGAGGAAGTCGTTGGCTTTGTTTACTTTTTCATTCCAATAAACGATTCAGAGATTCCACACCACAACTAACATTCTGTAACACAACTGTCATGCTTTAAAGGCCAGTGATATGGCATTGAGAAGAAATATAGCTACTGACTCGAGTACCGACTACAAATAAACTAGTCCGTTGAACTACAAATTTAGAAATTCAATGTGATTTAATTAGTAAACCAATCAACCAGTCTTTTTGCAGAGTCTCTTGTGAACTCTGCAGTGTGTAACTCCTGCCCTAGATAAAGAATGGATTGGATGTGATCCTTGCCCTGAGGCAGCTTAAAATCTAGCTGGAAAAATACAATTAGTACAGGTAAAGCCTTAGAGAAAAAGAGAAGAGATGAGTGTTATGGTAAGATTGTCAAATGCAGTGAGTTGAGGGATGACAAAGTGAGTTGGGATAAAGAGAAAACTCCACGAAGGAGGTGGCCACTAAAGGATTGGTGAAATGGGACAAGTGAAGGAGAGAAGGTAGGGGGCGCCGGGCAGATGTAATCATGAGAATAAACTCTAAGCATGTTTCTTACATATTGCAAAGTTTGCTTCCTTGAACAAAACACTAAGGTATCCAGAAATCTAAACCAACCTATATGTCATTCTCAAAAACAACTATCAACTTTTGGTATCACATGCATGTCATAACCAGCTATTAATCTCCATGAAGGACTGGGCTAATTTGGCTAATTTCAACTTAATTAGTTAGGAAAACAAAACAAAACATAACACATGCACCACAGAAGCACTGATAGCCATTATTCGAGGGCAATTATAATAGTCCATAAATGCAGGACCTAGCATCTCTATGAACACCAGGCTAAGTACTTCACATACATTATTTTTCACTTTCTGATTCAGGTACTCTTATTAGACCCACTTACAGATAAAGAACCTGAATACCGATAAATGTCATCAGACATGTAGTGGTGGAAGAAGATATAAATCCTAGCCACTAACCTAGTCTCTCCCTATTTACAAAAGCAATATCAACTAAGCAGCAGAAACTTTCAATTTGCCATAATCTGCTCAACACTGACCTAGGTGCTCTAGTGAATACAAAATACCATTTATAATTTACCTGAATTAAAATGAACATACAAGAAAGCTAGTGATAAATATATATTCGTAATGGAGGCAGGCAAGAAATTTTGAAGGAACTTAGAGAGAAACAATGTGGGTGCCAGTAAGTGAGAAAAAACTCAGATGACTTAAACTTTGAAGCATGTAGATGATTTGGAGACCTGATGGAGACCGGCGTTTAAGTGGAAAGAGCTGTAGAAGCAGAAGAGAATATGAGCACTGAGTATTCATATGACATTTTCTTAGAATAAGTATTATTGCTGGTAGACTACAAGCAACCCACACTAATCAAAGTAGAGGGGGTTTGTTCACTTGGGACAAGTCACATTTTTCAAGAGCAGCATCAAATTTTAAGTGCAAGGGGCTGGCTAAGGAAGGAGAAACTATGAAAAGATAAGCGAGACAAGGCAAAAGAGCCAGGGGCAGGCCAGTCGCGAAAGAGCTAAGTGTCCAGGGTCAGGGACATGTTCAAGCATAGCAGACAATCTGCATTAGATCTTCATGCAGGTGAGGGAGAGCTTCAAAAAATCCAGGGAGCAAGGTAGGTCCACTGAAAACTCTCATCTCCATCTCACATCCTCTTGGCCTCATTTCTGACTCTAGCCCTGGCTGCAGCAGACAGTTCCAATAAAGCTTCACTGTATGCTGACATCACCTTGTCTCAAACATGCATTACTGTCTTTTGCCCTCTGGCTTGGAGTCTTCTGGCTGAGTAGCAATGTCTGTGCCCCCAAGGAATATCCTCTACGATGATGGAGAGACAGACCCACGGGGGCATGCTTCTCCCTGTCACTCTCAGGCATTCTATAGATTCCTCAGAAGGTCCTGGTAAAATCTAGCCCCAGTTGCCCTGTGAACTCAACAATTCACCCTCTTATTAGCTTTTCTCCTTTTTTATTTCATTTTCCGGTTCCCTTATTCTTGCTCCTTGAGATCACTTCCCAAATAAATACCTGCATATGTCTTTGTTCATTTTCTGCATTTGAGGGAGACCCAGGCTGAACATTAAGCAAGAAGAGACTGTAGAAGGCAGGGTCATGTATTAGGAAAAGGGGCCATGGGTAAGGGATACTCACACCAAGAAGAAACCTGGCATAATTCTAACTCTTACCTTGTAGACACACACCTATCTTCTCTGCAGGAAGCATGAAGCATCAGTGCTGGAAGAGATCATGGTAATCCTAGCCTCCTCTTTGTGGGCAAGAGGAAACCTGGTGGTGAATGCTAGAATTCGCAGTCTGGTCTCTGGAATTTGAATCAGTGCACTGGCCATTACCTCTTGACGCCTCTACACTATTTCATGCCATCCCTAATAATTTCCAACTCTGGCTACCCGAGGATTTGGGGATTGCATGTAGAATAAAATAGAAGTACCTATTTGGATTAGGCTAAGAGGGGCATTTCCTCATCAGGAACAAGTTTTGGCTAGAAAAAAAGGCCTAACCAAAAAACATCTATTTTGATGTTTAGTTTGATAAGTGTTGGCACAGAGACAAGAGAGTGGTAAAGACAAGGAAGAAAGAGAATCACAAAATTGCAGTGTAGAGAACATCTGATGTTTTTACTAGACCATTATCCATCTCTCCTTTTTCTGCCAAGGCACCAGGGTTTTTCTGGGGAGCCAACTTCTGGTCAGTCTCAGTCTGGGGGTTCTAGTCTACTGACCAGGAGTATGCACGTGACGCAGGCCTGGCCAGGCAGAACTTTCTTTCCCTCAGACACAGCACCACTACTCAGGGTGGCTTGATTAGAGGCCTAAAGGGAAAATATACCTGACTCTAGTGGCCCAAAGTAGTTCAAGTAGACCAGATTCTGACTGTTCTGTTACTACTGGGGGAGAGAAGCTGGTTTTAATTTGCTGAGTTATTTTGCTGATTGACTGAAGGGAAAACCTGCCTGCGAAGGAAGGCAATGAAGAGAGATAAAGAGAAGACAGGTGGAGCCTCTGGACACTGTTCCAGCTCCGAGATCCAGTTGGCCATGGACCTTTTGGTAACATGAGCATCCCCTCTATCTCCCTACCCATAATTTTGCCCTATCACTTATCCTAGTTCGAGCGGAATTTCTGTTACATATACCTTAATAGCATATATGTTAAGGCAGAAACTGGTGTTAGGCACTGAGATTAGTACCAAGGTATAACAGATAATTTCTCTACCCAAAAGGAACATATAATTGATTATTGCCCTGATAATCAATCATTTATATTGAGTCAAACATGAATATAAATTTACAATGAAATATGCCCCAAACCACATTCTTGATCACAGAGGGCATATGTTTTCTGAGTTATCTAGACCGTTTAAACTCAAACTTATTTTTCAAAACAAAACTCTAGCTTCACTCCTAACTAAATATTTCTATCTGAAAACGTGAGTTCCGAGATTCCTTCTAACTCTAATGTTTGATGAATCTGTAATCTTAGTTTATCCTGCATGGCATCTCTTAGTTGTTTGTAAAATAATCTTTGTTGGCTGTTGATTTTTATTGCCAGGTTCTGCATAGTGAAGAATAGCTTATCTTTTTACCTGATTAAATAGTAGGTGCAGTTGAAAGGATTTTTTTTTCTAATTTATTCTTTCCCCTTGAGGATTTCTACATACTTGGTTTCTTTAAAGGATACAGAAAGTTATTAATCCTCCAAAAGTTAGATAGTTTCACATTACCCCAGGAACTGGTTTCAGAGAAAATTACGACACCAAGGACTTGGTAATATTTCTCTATGTGTGATAATCTCCATTGTTGAAACTATTACAGAGTAGCAGCATTTTTAGAGTAATGGGCTAAAATGATCCAGTTTCATTTAAATTTAAGTCAATTATATTTAAGGAACTGTGTTGGGTGAGCAAATACTTAACACATGTTTGCAAGGTGGCAAACCTCTTGCGAATGTTTACTTAAAAAGGCAAAATATTGTACTACAATATTTGACCCATTGTTTAATAAAAACAGAAAATACCTCCATCAGCATATATAAAAGAATCTTAGGTAAATAGAGGGCAAAGCAAGGTGCCGAGGTAAAATGAAGAACTTAATGCTTTCCATGGCAGAAACATCTAGATTCCTTTTTTTTTTGCGGTACGCGGGCCTTTCACTGTTGTGGCCTCTCCCGCTGCGGAGCACAGGCTCCGGACGCGCAGGCTCAGCGGCCATGGCTCGCAGGCTCAGCGGCCATGGCTCACAGGCCCAGCCGCTCCGCGGCATGTGGGATCTTCCCGGACCGGGGCACAAACCCGTGTCCCCTGCATCGGCAGGCGGACTCCCAACCACTGCGCCACCAGGGAAGCCCTAGATTCCTTTTGATTCTCATTTCTTCACAGCTGTTGAATACATCTTTGTGTCTCTGTCCCTTTGGTACTATCTTTGTTCAGACTATCAGCCTCCCTCAATGGGTTGCCTTAACAGCCTCTTAATGGATCCCGCTGCTCCAGCTTTTATTCCCTCCAAGCAAATCTCACGTTGCTACTGATCTTCCCTAGCGTGAAGCTAATCACATCACACTCCTCTTTACCAAGTACCCTTTGTGTGGAGTTTAAACTCCTTGGCATGGGATGCAAGGTAGTTAATAATCTGGTGGCTACTGAACTAACTTCACTGTTTCTCTGGAAAGCCTTTCTAACCCCCTTGCCCTGTGCAACCTCTATTAGATGACCCAGTTTAGGGGTGTGTTAGGCCTTTCCCAGTGTATTCCTACAAACCCTGCTATACTCAGACTGGGTGATTTGTGTCTCTTTAATGTCTTAATAGCTCTCTACTGATCCAAATCATAACATTTATCATGCACTATCATGTTTCCCACGTGACCACATGACTATATTATGTGTTACTGTATTGCTCAACAACCATTAGCTAAATATATGAGTAAATGAATAGTTTTATCTAAGCCAGTTGTTCATAGAACAGATGAATGCAGAATCCATCATTTGATCCCACATTAAAAATACATATATATAATGTGAAACAAATGTCAGGAACAAATTCTACTATTAGTGATATACCTTCAGACATGTTGGCCATTTAGAGAAGTTCAGGAAAATTATACTGTGTTGCTGAAAGTAAAGCCAGTGACACTTCAGACACTTCAGTTATTTCAGAGCAGTTGTTTTGAACAGGGCTGAGAATAAGAACACAATGGCAAGGAGAAAATCATATTTTTTCTGACACTGTTAAATGTTATGTGATGTTTTGGCCAGAATAAGCACAAAAGAACAATAATTCAAGTTATACCAAAAAAAAAAAATCCAACTAAAACTTCATTGTGGTTGCCCTTATTCCACATGGAACCATACTGACTATGCATCCAGTTATTTTGTAAATACAGGACCTTGTATTGATTTGCCTGTTTGTTCTAATTACATTAAAGTATAGGTTATAGAATAGATAGCTCTGGGTAGAGTACTTACTTCTAGTTTTCTAAAGGAAGGAGTGCTATTGTATTAATTTCCAGGTTTCTAGGCGACAGGGTAAAGTGCTGCAGTGCTTGATTCAAGACACAAAGTCCACAAAACCTATTCCTGCAACAGCTGACAGTACTAAGGGAAAAAAATCAGACTGGAAGACTGGTACCGGGGATATATCTTTGTGACTACCGTGTTGAGAGTTTAGTGTTATGCATTAACATATAAACTCATCACATACCTCCCCCCACCTCTCCAATAGTCCCGCAAGAAAATGGTACTAGGCCCTACCTTTCTTTGACTCACGTATAATGCTTAAACTGTGCCTCCAAAAAAACCTGATTAGTTGACAGTCATAATTTCTGGTCATTTTCCTAAGCTGCAGCTTCCTCTTATTTCCCTGGGCTCAAAAATCACAGATTCATTTTTTTAACTGTTCTCTTTTCTCTGACTCCATCCGAGATAGCTCATTATTTGGGTTATAACTCGTCTATTCTCTTCTTCCAGGGAATGTCTGAGCTATATCTCTTTCTATTTCTTTTAAGTCCTCTTATATCCCAGCAGCAATTATCATGTAAAAGGCCTAGAGGCATTCACCACTTCTATCTGGCAGAAAGAAATAACCTCATGTGGTACTTGGTTTATCTAGTGCCTTGTTCTTTTAACCTGTGAGATCCATTGAACTCATGTAATTGTCACGTCCAAGGCTTTTCCAGGGTTCCCTTTTGCCGACCATATTTACTCTAAACTCTTTCCATAACCTCCTATGTTGTCTGCTGTTCAGTCTCCCCATCTCCCGCCTTGCTAAATGCACTTGCCTTATGGGATTTTAACCTGTTTTTCAGAACCACTCTGCCATCCCAGCTTCTCTTGATGATCTCATTCACTTTGCTTACCATATTCTGCTCTTGCACCTTTATACGTATTATCATTCCTTCTATCTAGGATGCACACACTCCACATTCTACTTCATATGCATCACTACCTCACACTTTAAATCGAAATTCACCTCTCCTGTAAGCCTGATCTATTGCATCATCAATCTGTCTCTCTTTTCTTGTATACTGCTGTACCTCTGCACGCTCTGAGCACCCTGGAACTTATTTTGTGCTATGTTGTCTTGCACTTGCTGATATAGAACTTGCTAAGTTTTCTTAAGATGTTTCTTATTTGCTTATTTTATATTCCCAATGTGCTCTCAGGTTGAGAGCCACAGATTCCAGGTTCTTAGCATCTTTTACACTCAGAGCACCTTTAATAATGTAGTGTTTTCTAAAGTCCTCACTCAATGCTGTATTTTCTGCAAATGTAACTTAATATGTTAAAACAAAACAACAACAATACAAACTCCGAATTATATTCTTTCCCCACCTCTACATTTATGGTAGAGAAATTGAAACTAACATCCACATAACTACATAATTATGACAGAGGACCACATCCTAAACCATGTTTAAGAACGGAAAATGTCATGGGCCGTGTATGTCTCTTTCCATTGCTAGAATCACGAATTTAAAAGTTGTACAAAGAGCTAATTTCACTTTCTGGCTGGATTCTAATCTTGCTTTATTTACTATGTTACATGAAAAAAGCAACTCATAAACCATTTCTGCCATTAATAATAGATATGAATTTCATCTGAAAATACCTCATTTGGGATGTTTTTACATAGTATAAGAAAAAAAGGTTAAACTCCCACTGCCTATGTGAGATAAATAGTTCTAATTAATAGAGAAATCAGTTCTGAGCCCAGAGAGACACACATGTACAGCACATAGGTCCTGTTGGTGACCTTTCAGATATTCCCTCACATTCTCCTTTTGTCTCTCTCTAAGTTGTTGTCTCATTTTCTGTCAGTAGTTCACTGGACTACAAAAGATACCCACAGAGCATAAAAAGAAGCTCAGCCTTTCTCTTCAGAAACCAATTGTGTCACTTAACCGCAATTCTCATCTTCCAAGTCTAGAAAGCTTGCAAATTCCACCCTGAGGAATGTTTGCCAGCCATGTTGGGGTTCACCAGGGCAGCCATGCTTCTGTGGGGTTTTTATCTGGTGTCCACGTACAGATAGTGTGTGGATAAGAATAGTACCTTTGAAAGTTCCTCAGCGGTGGAGCCTCAGACGCTAGTTCCTATGCATCTTACTCTACAGACCACCTGTAATAATGTCAAAATTGCCTATGGTAATCACTGCTATGTGAAAAAATATACCTATTCAGTTAAGCACAGAGAGCCAACATGGGGAAAAGGCAGATGTGAAAAGCTAGTGAGTCTGACAAGCACATGCGAATTTAAGAAATGGAATCAGGAGTCTCCTTCTGTTAGTTTAAGAAATTCTTTGGAATTTTTATCACTAGAATGCATTCATCAAACAAGGGGCTAACAACACATGCCCTGTGTATTTCTTGAGGTTTTTCTAGGGCACAAATCAACAATGCTTATGAAAATATTGGAAAAACATATATTTGTGGATAGAGATGTGTATATATAGTGAGATTTAATTAAAAAGGTAGTATTCATACGTTACTATTTTCATTATTTTTGGTAAAATGGCAGAGTGAACTTTGATATGTTAAGCAGCGTCAAGTTAACTTACATAGTAAATTTTATAAGGCTGTCTATGTAGACCAATAACATTTCTCCAAGCAAATGCATAATTGTAGCATTAGATAAATAAAGTTTACAACATTAGGAAAGGCTTATTTGTATTTGGAAATGAGTAATAAATACACTGTAACATGTAAACAGATTTGAGCATTCCTTGTAAAATTTGTCCTTATTTGCCAGCAAGATAATTCCAAATTTATTTTTCTAATAACCTAGTCACTGAGTAACTATAATACCTATTGATCTTGTTTCATCCAGATCAATACCACATTGTCAAGACAGACTCAGTTTTTCTATACACAACATCTGAAAAAATAATAACTGCTGAGTGAAAATACTATTAATCTCTTTTAACTAAGTAGTCATTGATGTAACATTCCAAATAAAACCTGCCATTCCAAGACTTTCTATACATACAGTTCTGTTTGTTCCACTCTTTCAGAATTAGTTTATTATAGACCTGAGAAATTAATCCACTATAACCAGACTATTGCCTGCTATGGCTTACAATGTTACAGGTACATTACATTAGGGGTTTTTAAAACACATGTAGTAAATGAAGATTTGTGTCTTCTTTGAAGACCTTCTTATCAGGATAAGACTTTCATGATCCATGCTTAGAAACTTAAGAACACTGTTCTTCCCCCCTTCTTTTCCTGTCCTTTTCTGGTCAGGGTTTTTTGTTAGTTGGCCAGGGTTTGTGTAGACAGGACAGAAGCATAGTTTCTCCTCTCCACATGTGGGTAATCGCTCTTTTATACATCAAAATGACAAAGTTTTATTAAAGTGTTTTTAATTCTACCAACTTTCAAGTCACTATAAGTAACTTAATTGATAAGGTGATTAGATAGCGTCATTTTGGCCACCATATTTATTTCATTTCTACCCTAACTTTCCATATGACTCTCATTTGTTTCTCAATCTCACTGAATCCTTGGGGAAAAGTGTGAAAATGGTATCTTTCAGGGCTTCCCTGGTGGCGCAGTGGTTGAGAGTCCGCCTGCCGATGCAGGGGACACGGGTTCGTGCCCCGGTCCAGGAGGATTCCACATGCCGCGGAGCGGCTGGGCCCGTGAGCCATGGCCACTGAGCCTGCACGTCTGGAGCCTGTGCTCTGCAATGGGAGAGGCCACAGCAGTGAGAGGCCCGCGTACCGCAAAAAAAAAAAAAAAAAAAGGTATCTTTCACAGAAAAATCTTAATAAGGATAGCCACACTCGTTGGCTCCTAAAGACAATGACATTGCCAAAAACTCATGGTTTAAGAAATGAGAGCAAAGTAGTATAATGATAATCATTTTCATGTATGAGACAATATGAAAGGCCCCATTCCATTCATTTCTACGAGGCAGGTAAAACATAGGAACATGATCCTGAGCTTGTTTTGCAATATAGAGGCTGGATATTCTTAATAAAACAGAGTATTATGGAAATGAATAGTGAGGTAGTAAAAAAACAATGCTTAAAAGTCATTTTTGTTACCCTACAAAAACCCTCATAAAACTGATATGCACTTTCCCCCCTGAAATAGTAACAGGAAATGAATTTTATTGAAATAGATTTTCCATCTTGATTTAAACAGAAGCATCTGTTTTAAACTAATGGACTAAAAGAGAAATCCTGCACATGGATCAACCACAGAGTTCCTATAGAACTACAAATTTATATACAAGCTAAAACCTGTGGATAGTTTGTGTCTTTGTAGGATTCTATTTGTAATAGAAAATAAGAGGCAACCACAGGTTTTCTGTCATGTAAGCAGGTGACACTATAAGCTGACAAGAAAATCATAGTACCCAGCTGGAGAATAAACTCAATGGCAATACTCCATTCACTGAAGCATTTGATATTTATTCCCATGCGCAGCCTTGTCCCAAACCGTATTATTAATACATCTACCCCTGAAAGAATGCTCACCGTTTCAGGACATATATTTCATCACATTCTCCTATGAGAAGCCCTTACAACTACACCAAATGCCATGCTGTATATAATGAAGAGCATATACGTGATTGAGTAGTAACATTTTATATTCTATATTATACGAAAGCAGTTTTATATTACCTTAGCACCATTCTTACCGGAGAATATAACATAACTTTATAAATATTCCATTATATATGGTAGTGACTTTAGGCACTGAACTCTGGGTTAGAAAAATATCATTTAATGGTTTATAGAAATTCGACAATATAATACATTATTCCTAATAAAAGCCACCACAGCAAGTGAATTGTATGGGAGAGGTAAATATATAGAGAGTGGAAGGCCAAGAAGCAGTTAAAATATCTGGTGGGTTGTTACTGAGAAAGCTTCACTAAGCAAGACGTGTTTTCATTTTCTATTAGTGATTAGGAAAGTAAACTGATGGTGGATCATTGAAGAGGCTAAAAATGATTTTAAGGATAGGAAATGTATATATACACATTGACACACACATATACACATGCCTCTAAATAATTAATTTGCTAAAAAAAGAGCATTATACCTCTACACTTGTGTAGTTTTTAGTATGCACACATATACAACCTGAGCATTTTAAGGAAATAATTGGGCCTGTATACAAAATACTTTACCTAGACTCAATTTCAAAGTTATAAGGAGAAATCATACTATTGATTACTCATGAACACAATTAATTTTAATTAATTTTTATATATTTGAAACCTAAATTGTACTGCAGAAACAAGAACTGTACTTATAGAGATGCAAAACGAAGCATGTAACGTAGAGAATTCTGAGCACCTAGCACAGTGATCAGCATTCATGTATTAGTAACTGAATAGCTATCTATTAATTGCCTACTATATTCTAGGTACTATGCTAAATACCAGGGTATATGATAAAGGAGCATTCAGGGAGATGAATGCAAATGAATAGTTAAAATACAATGTAATGACTAAAGAATAAAAACCATATGATCATTTTAATAAATGCAGAAAAAAAGCATTTGGAAAAATTCACATCCCTTCATAAAAACAATTCACTGCAAACTAGGAATAAATGGAAACTTCTTTAACATAATAAAGAATATCTAGAAAAAAACCCCACAGCCAACCACATACTTAATGGCTTAAGATGAGGAACAGGGCAGGGATGGGATCAGGAGCAAGGCAAGGATGCCTACTTTCAACATTACTGTATCACATTGTACTAGTGGTCCAAGCCCATGCAACAAGGCAAGAAAAATAAATAAAAGTCATAGAGATTGGAAAGGGAGAAATTAAACTCTATTTGCAGACTCCACAATTTATCTGTACAGAAAAATCCCTAAGAATTTACAAAAACAGGCTGCTAGAAATAATCATTTAGTTTAGTGAAAACCTAGAATACAAGTTCAATATAAAAAATCAATTGTTTTTTATATGGTAACAATGAACAATTGGAAACTGAATTATTTAAGAGTCTGGGTTTAAAGAATTCTTTTATCTTCTCCTGAGAAACTGAAATGATTTTGTTCAGGTCAGATCAACAAAAGGTGTATCTTCATTGCTCAAACTGTTTAATTTCCACTTTCCTCCTTGGCAACATGATAACCAAGTCACAGAAACTGGAAGTGATTTACATTTATGTAAATAATGAATAAGAATTCAGAGAAGTAAAGTGACTTAGTAAACCCACAAAACTAGTGCCAGAGCCTAGACTACAATTTTATCTTTTTTGAGTCTCTGTCTTATTTGAGATGTTTCCCCTTCTTATGGTACTTGTTAGTGTTGGCAAATATGCTGTTGCACAAGTCAAGTGGCACTACATTTTATGTCTTCTCTTCTGTCATCTTTTAAAAATAATTGTGAAAGTGGATATTAGTGTTGACAAAAGTACTGCAGTTTTAAAATAAAATTCTCAATGTTATAAACACTAAACAATTTTATAATTACTAGAAATTATTAGTAGTCTACTCATAATTCTTAATAAGAAAACTCTATGCAGTAGCTTTTGGGGACCTCACAGCACAAACAGCATTAGAAGAAATATCTTAATCAGTATGATATTAACCAGATCATAAGCATCATGGAGGAAAAACAAAAAAACAAAAATGACAAAGGGCTCACTCTGCATTTCAGCCTCTTTTTCCATCTCTTCCTGGAAAATAAATTGCATATTTTGAGAATACATAGGGAAGTCTCCTTTTCTTGTTGGCCTTTCTGTTTTTCTGTTTGGCTAGGCAGTTTAAAATAACAGCTAAAAGCCTAAACCCTAGAGCCAGCCAGCCAGGCTTGCATCTGTGCCCTGACACTTACTAGCTTGTGACCTTGCTTAAACCCTCTAGCCTCAGTTTTCTTATCTCTAAAATGTGTAGCAGTATTCACCTCAATTGAGTTGTATAGATTTAATGAGATCATGCCCATAAAGAGCCAGATATGGTACTGGGTACCTAATAAAAGCTCACAATATTTTATATATTATTTCTCCCTTTTTGATGGTCTACATAGAAGTAGTAAGATATGTAAGTAGTAAGATATAAATGTAGATCTCTTCTTATATATCTTCTTTAAACTAGAATTGCTGACTTTCAGATTTACTACTTAAGTTCCTTTAAACTTCTTAAACACTATTTGTAGGTATGGAATTCATCTTCTGTCTAGGTACTGATTAGTTCTTTAACGTGGGAACCATTCTTAATTTAATTCAGATTCTGGAAACTTGCATTAACTTTTCAAAATCTGCAGAGATGATTATGTTTATGTGGAAATTTTGAGTTGCTTAGCTACAGTAACTTTGTTCTAAGTGTGCTGAAGAAAGTAAGATTATGATTTCTATACCTCAAATATGCGATTCTGACTCATAGTTTTTACACCTACAAATCATACAAATTCTCTATAACAGTGTAATGCTTGTGTGCTGTTTTCAGTATCCTGGAATGCTCACTCCAACTGTTAAACCCACACATCAATTCATGGTTAGTTCCCCTTGATTGCCAGCTGGGGATCACATCCTGCTAAGAGATATTCTAGCCAAGTTATTTTCATTGTCCATCCACCAAAAATCGTGTAATTCCTGTGCCTATTTTGATTCTTTGTCATACCTGTCCTTTGTTTGTTTTTTTGTTTCTTATGGCTCTATCTCTGGCTCATTTTGGTCAAGAAATTGAATTATTTTCCTGATTTTGTTTCACTGATCTCACAAACTGAACCCTTTCTTCACTCACTTTCTGCTTTATATTTCCCAGTTTGATTTCCAGCCATCTATCTGTCCACATCTGTCTTGATGACCTCTCCCCACCTCAGCTAATTCCATGCTGGTGCTTATACTTCTTCAGCATCCAAGAAGAATTCACTTTCTTTTAGGAATTCCTAAATGTTTGTTGAATTAGTGGTGTTCTATACAGAACATATTCTAAAGTACCTAAGATCACAAAGATGTACATGTCATTATGTCAATTAAGTCAAGTGATAATCTCTCAATGTCCCCTCAGTCTTTTTGTCATCCTTCAAGCGAATCAACACTGTCAAGAAGATCAGTGGCAGAAAGAAGCAAATATGCATAACACTATTGGGAATAACCTCGGTTTCCTTTGTATTAGAATCTGAAGTACCATGCCTCTTTTTTTTTTTTTTTAAACTAGAGTCTACACTGATTACTATAGTAATGATCTAGGCTCTATGAATTCTTATATTGTCAATTATACAAATATGGTCAGCTGAACAAAATGTTCAGAGAGAATTTTTGCCTGCTTTCACACAGAGTGTAATAAATCTAATATCATAATAAAATTAACTACTCCTTAAAACTAACAAAAAACTTACCTTTCATGATACGTAAAATTTTTGTAAAGAAATAAAAATCTAAACTGTGCATTTGAGATCATATTCATTGAAAATCTAAAATAATTTTTGTTTGAGTATATTTTCTGTACATTCCTCCCTTAAAATAAACAACATAAAAATGTGGTCAATATAACATGAACATGTAAATCATTTCAAATCAAGCATTATTTGCATCTCCTAGAAAGGTTTATGTAAAAAAAAAAGATTTAAATGGAAAATGGTAAATATTAGAAATATTAAAATATCTCTCTCTTACAAATACAATAAAATAATAAGGCAGAATTAATTTGACACTTATTTGTATTTGAAATCCAGAATGAAATATAATATGATTATTTTTCATATGAATAGTTGTTTTATAGAAATTTGCAGTTACATAACTTCTTTGGGTAAACATGGCAACATAAGTCAGGTCTGTCTAGGAGGCAAAAGATAGGATGGCTGAGGCGGAAGGAGCAGAGCCCAGGCCATGCTCTTCCTGTCTGCTCTGCCACCAGCCAGTCTCCACCAAATCCTGAATAACAACTGATTAGCACTTTTGATGAAGGGCATTGCTATGGAAGTTGCTGTTTGGAGTACTTTGGGGATAAATCTGGGAAACAAAAAATAAGTAAATTCTGGGAATATAGATCAGATTATTTTTGTGCATGAGATTTAAAGCTCACAGTTACTGTATCAAACAAAAAAAAAAGAACTATAAATTAAACTATTCTTCTGCCCTAAAGATGGTTTTATATTATTACTCCCTCTTTAGTTTCTGAGCGACTCCCTAAAGGACCGATTCTAATTACTGAAGCTATAACAAGATTTATTTTGAATGTTACATATACACTCACAACCAATAATTTAGTTGCATCAACTGTGACTTCTGTGAATTTCACATGAACTTAAGGGCTTTAAGATATAATTACCAGAAAAATCTAATGTGAAAATCTAATCACAATAAACCTCCCAAGGCACATCTAAAACTGAGGGTAGGAGTTGTTCTTTAGAGCACATGGAAAGTAACTCTAACTCAGATTGTATCCTCTGTGCTGGCAAAATCTGGTCAAAGTGCCCCTCACAGAATAGATTTAATATAAATCTGTGAGATTAATTAATTAAATTTTACATCTGAAGAACCAATGTTTACAAAAATTGGTTTGAGCCAAAGAGTAAAGCCCTGTGCAACTCTGAGATTCTAGTCAGAAACTGCATTGACTTGATGCAAGGTTATTTGATTTGATCTCTAAGGAGCAGAGGAAAAGAGCATTTGGGGACACGGTATGATTCTCCTGCAGGTGTCTAATTGGTTGTGGTACAGGTCTCATTAGGATACACAGCACTATGTGTGACTAAAACATATACACGTACACACACAGACTCACATACACACAACCTTGGGATGCTGCAAAATGTAAATGTGTTTGGTGAAAGGCAATGTAAATGCCTGCTGAGACTGCCAATGACAATGCGATGGTAACCACGTGAACTTTGTGATTTCCTAATGCTCCATGGAAAATGAACAAAACTGAATATCCTAAGGCAGGAATTAATCATTAGCTTTGAAAAATCTATTAACATGCAACAAGTTGAAAGATGGAAGCAGAGCAGTCCAGAGAGATCAGGGAAGCATTGCTCTTTTTCTTTACTGTAATAAACAAAACATTAAAAATATTTGTTGTTCAAGCTTTCATGAAACGTATTGCCTGACATGTTCTCCCTTCAAATAGTTGTACTTCTTTCAAGTCTTGACTCAAATTTTCCCTTCTCTATGACACCTTCCCTAACTACCCTGTGTAAAATTCTCATTCCCCACCTCTGCACTATCAGTTTCCTTTAATTTATTCTATTTTCTTTTGTATAGCACTTAGAGTCTGTACTTTCCATCATGTTATTTACTGTTTTGTACGTTGCTTATTGTTTGTCACTTGGCCCATTAGAGGTGAGCTCCCTTAAAGGGAAGATTTGGGGATTTTTTTTTTCCCTGATGTGTCCCAAGTACCTAGAGCAGTGCCTAGTGCCTGAAGAAATTTGAAGAAATTATCACATAACTATGAAAATCACCATGACCCTCAAAAGAGTTGCTCAGTAAATATTTAAGAATGCAATAATAGAATACTGAGGGCTCTAAATGAAATCATTTTGTGATGGTAGAAAAAGATTGTCAGGTGCTGAAGGGGTTGGAAAATGGGAACAAAAGAATAAGGGGAAAAGTGAAGAAATGAAAAGTAGGAGTGCCTTGAAGAAAAGAGAAAACAGTTTAATCAGATGCCTCAAGGTTTTGATATATTTGACCAGATGTCAATAATGATCCTAGATTGACCCTTAATCTCTCTGAAATACCTATGCTGTTCAGTCATTATAGAGTAAGATTCTTTAGGAATAGAAGAAGATAGAAGATAGAATAGAATAGAAGTCTCAAAATGCTATATAACCCAAGAATAAAGTTCGATATATTTTAAATCTATATTTCCCTTTGTTTTCTTTTGCTGTCAAAAATCGTTTCCTTTGCTACCTCCCATGGGCTTTTAGTGGGAAGAGGTCAGTGAACCACTTTCTGATGCAGTGGTATCAAACTTGATCGCAGATGGGATGATCTGGGGAGCTTCTAAAAGTGCAAGAACTGTTAAATGAGAACTCCGGGGATGGGATCCAGGCCTGGTTGTTTTTTTTCAGCATTCTGGGTGATTCCAATACATAGCTAAGTTTGACAACTATAGTATCTGAGAGGGATTGGTCCCAGGACCCTGCTATAAAATGGCCTGGTGCAGTCGACTCTCTGTATTCACTGGTTGAATTCATGGATGCGAAACCCACAGATACGGGAGCTGACTATACTGAAAATTCCCTATGCACTCACTTACTGCATGAAGATTTGTCAATCCTTGAAACTCAGTTTGCTGGAGAAGCTTTTGAACCTGGGGGCTAATCGTTAATCTGGAGGCGAATCAACCATCTACCCCAAACTGAGGCTACAGAAACGAACACTGGCAGTGTATCTATAACTTTAGCATACCCTAGAATCACCTGGAGAGCTTATTAAAGTGTGGATTCCTGTGCCTCACATCTAGAGATTCTGATTCAGTAGGTCTGGGGTGGGGCCTGAAAATTTTCTTTGTAATGATCTTTCAGGTGATCCATCTGCAAACTAAAGTTTGAAAGCTGTTGCTCTAGAAAAGGGGCATTTTGGGATAGAGATCATCAGTCTTCTGGGATAGCCCTGGGGGAAATCCAGTGACGGGGGAATGATCACATCCCCGTTCCAACCTTCTTATGACAAATATACAGTGAACCTCAACAGCTGATTTCTCAAAATCCTAGGTGACTCAAAGCCTTCAAGGGTGGCCCAGTTCTAAAATGGATGATTTGAAAGAACCATAAGCTGGAACAGTACGCAATCCCTGATATGTAATTAATAGAGCCACCACCCACATCAGTTCCATGCACATGTGTGATGTGTTTCCAACTTTCTGTGATATGTTTCTGATCGCGGGTCCTCTCTGTGTTACAATAACATTTGGTTCCTGAACGTCTCTCTTCAGGCGCTTCAGGAATACAGCCTAGTTAATATCTGTCACCCTTGCTAGACCTTGCACTGCTTGGAGCAGGGTCTGCCATGTTCATCTTCAAAATCGCACTTAGCAGAACACTAAGCACACATTATAGGTCTACAGACTTTTTCATGGCAATGTCCACGGTTCCCACATTTTTAATTATGATTCCATACGGAAGCTGGTGAGATAAAAGGATATAAAACTAGTACTGGTTAAAACAATAACTCTTTCTATAATCAGCTCAATAGCTCACCAAGGCAAAAATAGTTCTCAGCTTCCCACAGGCCTCTCAGATTGACCCTTCGTGATTATGTTCCTATTAAATATTTCCTTTATTGCTTTTAGGACTTTATTTAACCCACATAAAACTACTGGGGGGTACAAAGTGGTTTTTCTCAATATATTCATTGGTAAGTATGGTTCCAGGTCCTATGACCCGTGTGGGATGACATTTCTGCTTAACACTGGAATGGTCTTGACCAAGACCATTAATTCAAACAGAAAAAAAAGGGAATCTCCATCAAGGCTAAACAGAGGAGTTAAAAGAAGTTCCCAGTGACACCAAGACAATAGCTCACCACTAAAGGCAGTTTGCGCAAGGGGAGGCTTTGTCACTTGCTATGCATATTTTGCATTTGCCAAATTAGGCACCTTCTTACATAGGGGTGTTGGAATGTGAAAACTCACAAGAGGATTTTTACTCAGTAAAAATTCTCATTTTTCCAATACTAGGAAATGCAAGTAATATTAATATGAGATGAACATTCCAAATATCTCTAAAAGTGTGAACCAACAGACCTTAGTCTTATATTAGAAACTTTTCACATCATCACAGTTTAATATTTTTCATAAACCAAGAAGTTTATGTGCCACAATACCAGAATAAAGAGTCCACATTGCTTTCCACTGAGGCACAGTACTTTTATCTCCTGGAGGACATTGCTGCATTTTCAGGTGATGAACCACAACTGGAAAAATACCTGTCATTGTGCTGATTTTCTTAAGAGACTCACGAGACCATAAATATTTTCTTTCTTTCTATTTTGGATCCTTTATAATACCTTGATTTTTAAAATATCTTGTAGATGTATACGCCTGGATCTCCCATCTATCTGCATTTCTAACTAAATGTCCCTCCCACCAGTAAAAACACAACAACACACTAACTGCAGCAACATTCTTGGAGTGACCCACCTACTTTCATCCATTGTTGACAGTCCTCCCACCGAGTTCCACCAATCCCCCACCAAAACGAGACACAGACCACATTTACTTGTAGAGGTTGGGGGTGCAGGTGGTTATGCACTATGTTGCAGGGCTGTCAGACAGGCTGTGGCTCTAAACAGAGGCCATATGGCAACAGGCTGACTTCTCTGTTGAGCCCTGTGCCTGTTACTTAGTGGGAGGATGCTCTTCTAGTGTTTATGTTCTTAGATCTATTTTAATTTTCTTCATGGCTACTTCTCTGTGACTCACTGTTGGCTTCCTGTTCTCTCTGGCTACTAGGTAACATTCAGATAATTTTAGCAACTGAGAACATTCAACATAAGTTTATTCGGGTCTTGCCTCTCATCCATTTACATTTATTTTTAGTCTTAGTGGAACATAAAGGACATGCACTCTTGGTTAAATTCTTCTCTGATCTGCCAATGAGAGATGGATTTGAAAAATCTGTGGAAGGAAGCAGAGCCTCTTGGAGGGATGAAATAGGAAGACCATCACCCCATGGTGTATTTGGGGGTAATTCTGCTTCCTGTGTAGCTGCAATATGTGACATGACTTGTGGATGTTGTCAAGTATACATCCTTTCCATTATTCTCCAAAGGATGACTACAGTAATGGATCTGTATACAAAATGCTTTTAGGTAGCCGTGTTAGCCAAGAGATCACTTAAGCCACATTTAAATTAAAGGAGAACTTGGCATAAATCATCTCTAGGGCTAATTCAAGAATGAAATCAGTAGGGGGAGCAAAGGAAATTATTTTTGAACTCTCCTGCACTTTCATATACATGAATGATTTTATAAATACATTTGAAGAATTATTTCAAAAGTGGTGAGCCCTTTTGAGGGTCAGCAAGAGTGCATGTGTTAACATGCTGCATTTGTCAAATTGAGGAATTGATTTTTTACTTCTTTAATTGTACTTGGCTGCCGGGTTATAAGGGACAGCAGCTGGGAAGGGGGTTCAGCAAGGTGAGATTTGGTGACCAATTCCTTGCTTGCTGTTTTTAAATTTTTGACAAGTAAATTGACTTAGTGGTATTTGGAGAGTATAAAGATGAACCCTTAATCACCCCAAATATTTCCTCAGTTGGCATGCTCATGTCCAAAATCTCTCAGGACCCAGAGGATGGACACGTAGGAAAGTGATGACTCATTTACATATTAGTTCAAATTATTTTCAGTTACTTAGTTGTTGGTATTAATATTATTATTATTGAATTATTTTTGTCGGGTACTTTCTAAGAACATGTTTTAGAAAAATGGTAGCTAAAGAAAATATGAAGAAAGATTTCACTGCGATAGGCTTTGAAATGTGCAGAGAGGAGAAACTGAGTAAACCTCACAAAAACCGGATGAAAGAAATCTTTTTTTTTCTATTTTTAATTGCCTTGGGCTCTCATGTGTGCGCAGTCTCTCAAAGAAGGTACAAAGTGACCTGTGATTTTCTGTCCTATTTGAAGAAAAACATCCTGAACTCGGGGCACGGCCAGCTCTCAGAACTGCCAAGGGTAGAACTCATCATGTTTTTACCAGACTTAAGGTTAAAACGTCTTTAGCCTGTTTTTCTCTCTGTTTGATCTAAAGCAGCATTTATAGAGGTATATTTATTTCTAAATTAAGATACTCAAGATATGTAATAGATATCAATTTGCAGATTTTAAAAACCAATCTCTGGTTGGGAAATAACTTATAAGTCAACTCTATTTTTCCTGCTGAGGACTTAGGATAAATCATTGATCTCTGTTTTCTTCAATCTTGTCACTGCTGGTGCGACTCATTTGAAACTAGTGCTGTCAATTCTGTCCTCGGCAGCACAGAGTTATCAGAATATATGCATCAACTTGCTTCCAGGTTTTCCAACAGCTCATTATATGTATGATGAGATGAAGTAATTGTTTTGTCATCAAACTAAAATGTATATTTTTAAAACATGTTTTATATATGTTTACTAATAGGTAATGCTGAAAAAATGCAGATAGAATTCTCCCTCAATATTTTGTGGAAAGGAATTACCTGAAATATTTTCAGGTTATGGGTATATATTGAAATGTTTTTCAATAAAATGCAGTTTTTGAGTAGTCAGATAAAAACAATTATGACAAGAAGAGCTATTAATTAAAATATCATGCATAGCCTCTACACCCACCATTTAATTCACAATTATCTCGAAACAAGCTGAAAGGACTGAGGACTCAAATGTCCATGCTTTATAAAATGTCAAGTTAAAGGCCCAACTGTGAACCAGATTGCTTATGATACAGGCCTTTCAATGGTAAATATCAAATGCATAACGGACAGCATGAATCTTTTAAACTTTATAAAGATGGCATGTGGACTCTAACATTTTGGGAAAATTAAGTCACTAACATTTATGAAGACACATGCATTTAAGCGCTACACTGGATCCCTCTTGATTAATTATATGCATGTTGAAAAGGCATACATCAGATTCTACCATGATGTTAAATGTCCTGGTTAAAGAAAAGATGCAAATGACTTCTCAAAGTAATTTAAAATAGTATGGGAAATAAGGTCTTATTCAAATGCCCTTAGACAACAAATAAAATTCTATTTTTAAGATAAACTGAAGAAACTTGGTTCCATAATTTTAAAATGTGTTAGACTTGGTCATTTCTAAAGTTCTATGGGATCCAGCATTCTATATAATGATAAATATTATCATTCCTTTCACCAAAGCACTAAGGATTTTACCAAATTTCAAAAATCACAGTAATTATTCCTCTGAGGACATTGTCCTAGTTAGGGAATAATGGGAAAATGACAGAGATTACATGAATTGTTCATGTGTTAAAGAAGCTTTGGTTTGAATAGATTTAGAATAACATCCCTTTGTGTATGTCTCAGTGGTTAGGTAATGTTTCTTCCGACATTTGTTCTAAAGAACATCAAATCCCAAATCTCCACTTACTTGGATCTTCATTTTGAAATGAGCATAAAATTAATGTCTATATTTATTTGGCTATAGCCTCTTTAAGTCCAATATTTTTATGGGGTAGCCTTTTAATATACTGCTTTCTAGAATTGTATTCAATCACATGATGAAAACAACAAAATCATTGAGGGTAGACTTAGAAGACATCAGCCAAACCACCTGGCTCTGCTTCTTGCTCATTTTAAGGATGATGTGAGAGAATTAATTACTTTAATCAAGCACCTTGGCTTCTTGCTCACAAATTACTGGGTGGGTATACATGTAAATGCAGTAATTTACTGAGTGAGTGGCAGAGAGTTAGACAAGTCATGGGCTCAGAAAAAACTTCTGTTCAGAAATGCAAGTGTCATAATGCAACAAAATAGAGTTTTAACTAGCAAGATAAGCCAAAGGAAAAATAATTAACAATGCCTCACAATGACCTATAAAAAGGCAGTCTGTAATTACACTGTTAGAAGAACAAATAAAACGTATATTCAGCAAAGTCATGGGTAAATTTTACCACTCATCCACAGAGTTGGCATTGTCTTCTTTCAGTTCTCCAGGGTCATAAACTTTGCGGTCATTCATGATCGCTTTCCTTCCTCCACCCTTTCTAACTCCTGTTGATAATAGCATATTCTCCTGAATCTTAATCACCAATCCAATGTCTCCATGCTGACTGCCCAGTGAGAGATACTCCCTCTATCATTAAATTGAATGTGTAGTCATCTGCTGGGGTGAGGAAGGATGTGGAAATCCTTCTTCATTGGTTTCCTTGGTGTTATTTACCAGTGTGTGATTCCCCTGTTAAGGAATTCGAAGTGACCAACAACTTCAATCTCATCTGAGTCATCCCTTTGCATTAAAGAGCTCTGTTTGGGGTTGAATTGTGTCCCCTAAAAATATATGTTGAAGTACTAACCCCTAGTACCTGAGAATGTGACCTTACTTAGAACAGTCATTGCAGATGTAATTAATTAAGATAAGGTCATACTTGAGCAGGGTGGGCCCTTCATCTAGTAAGACTGGTGTCCTTATAAAAAGAGAAGAGACGCAGAGAGGAGAATGCCATGGCAGACGATGCACAGGGAGAAGACAGTCATGTGATGACGAAGGCAGAGATTGGAACTGTGCAGCTGCAAGCCAAGGAACACCAAGAGTTGCCTGTGATACCCAGAAGCCAAGGAGAGGGAACACAGCTCTCCCGACACCTTGATTTCAGACTTCTAGTTTCTAGAACTGTATAAGCCTAATCTCTTGTTGTTTAAGTTTCTAATCCTTTGTTACAGAAGCCTTAGAAAACTAATACAACTTTAATTTTCTCTAATTGGCTACTTTTAACATGTATCTGAGTCTGTGTCTTAAACCCAACTTAAATTCTCACTTATACTGCAACTTCCCTAAGAGCAGATCCCATGGATTCCCTAAGAGCAGATCCCATGGATTCAATTTCCTTAAGTTTTCCTCACTTCAAATCCCTTTTTACCATGCCATTCGCCTTGGTATCATGTTGAATGCAGGGATTAGGTAGATCTTGTTGCCTTACTGAACATCTTATTACAAATGTGGTAAAGAGAAATCAGGATAAGGTAGAATAATAGAAAAATGTTAATATTTTGAGTGTTAAGGTCATCTTTCCTTACTATATGTCTATAAAATAAGTGATATGGAAAGTTGAACACCTTTTATATCTATATTCATTATGAAAATATACATAGAGTGCTGTAGGGACTTATAGCTGAGGATATGATATAGAGAAATGCTTGGACACAGTTGAAGATGGACAAGATAACCACCAAAAGCACGTATTTAAACCTAGCATAAAGCCACCATAATTAAAATGTGGTACTGATGTCAAAATAGAAAGATATACCCATGGAAAAAATACAAAATTTAAAAGCTCTGTAATAGAAATATAAGGTAAAGGTAGCATTTCAGTTCAATACAGGAAGGGAGATTTATTTGTTTACTGATGCTGGGAAAACAAGTTAACTACTGAAGAATTATGAAAGCTAGATCCTTACCCTCATTCTACATCCTATGGATTAAATATGTAAATTTCACAATAAAAATAATAATGCCCAACACTGATAAGAATGAAATTGAAACAGACCCTTTCATACTCTGCTGGTGCAAATAAATAGCGGTAAGGCCCTCAGGTTTTGCACTATCACATGCAATCTGGTAATGTGTTCAAAGAACTCATCCTTTCTTCTTCAGTTATTATATCTTTGGAGCTATTAACTTTAGTAAGTATTCTAATAGCAATGTCACTTCATTCATAGATTCGGAGGCTTCAATGTGCACATGAGTCACCTGGAGATCTTGGTAAGATTACAGATTTTGATTCAGGAGCCCTGGGGAGGGGCCCAAGATTCCACCTTTCTGTCTAGCTCCCAGGTGACTGCCTATGCATCTGGTCTGAGGGGTCACGTCTTGAGTAGCTGTGCATTTTAGATCATGACCAAAAATACCCTGCAAAGGCCCCAGTTACATCTTCAGACCCATACATATGAAGTCTAAATAGCTAGTGAAGTACATTTATTTCTCAACCTTTTCCCTCTTTCTTCCTCCTACATGAAACACTGATATCAGTAGTTTACTGAGAAAATAGTTCCACTAAAACAATATTTCCTGGGCTTTAGAGCTCATTACTTCTTTGCCCTGGGAAAGTTTCCACTTGCAACTGCCCTAAAAACATTCTTAAACCTGACTTCCACCATTGAGTTAAATTATAATGGCTGAGAGAGGAGAAAGGTATGAAAAGCTCAGTTGGGGCCTTTCTGGAAAGTTTAACAGCTCTTCAATGCACTGACCCTTTTGGGATGAGGCAAATCCACTCTCACTCCTGGGGAGAGACTGCACATTAAGGTGCACTTGATCAGCCCTGACTGCTCTGCACTCTGAACAGCAAAGCTTCATAGAACACTTCCTTTGACCATCTCCAAATTTGAACTTGACAAGGATGTAGTTCAGATATAAGGCAACAGAAGAAAGCAAGAATCACTTTTGAATACAACACCTTCTGTACTAGAGAAATGAAAGGTTCTGTTTTATACCTAAACACCAGGGGGTAACAGCCCTCACAGAGGCTCACTAAGGCTGTCATTAGAGTTGTTGAGTGTCAGGGCAGGCAGTTGGCTAAATAAAGGAAGAGCCTGCAGAAATTTGGGCGGAAGGCCAAAATAATTTGAAAAATACCTCCGGTGATCTGGACATGTGCTCCACCCACCTGCACCCACAATGTTTCCCTGTGGGTCCTGAGTCACTATCCCAAAGAGTGAGGACAGAATGAAAATAGTATATTGTGTTAAAAGAGCATCTGAACTTCTGCCTCTCTTTTTTTGGATTTAAAACTGTTTGTAAGATTTAATATGGTGATAGGACTTATTCACTTACAAAAAGGCAGATCATTTACCATCCTGAATCTTGTGCTGGCCTTTGAACACAATCTCTAGACTAGTAGAAGTTCCCAATTAAAGAGCTGTCTCCGTATGGAATTATTTCAGCAAAAGCTCCTTCTTTTTACACAAAACTAAAAGTCTATGCCACAATTATGGGTGGTAATTTGATGGAAGAGGTTCTGATGTTAAAATACATTTGACGTCTTTTTCCTAGCGTGCTTTATAACCTTTTCATTTAAATACATTGAATTTGTTAGACCAGCTATAAAGAGCTCTCTCTATTGAAGAGGGTCAAAGGCCTCTTGAACTTCAAGAATACATTAGGAAAGTGAAAGAAGGTAGAGTATTCCATTGAATATAAAATATAGATATGATCCTGCAATCCCACTGCTGGGTATTTATCGGGAAAAAAATTAAATCAAATCAAAATGATACATGTACCCCAATGTTTACAGCAGCACTATTTATAATAGCCAAGACATGGAAGCAACCTAAATATCCATCCACAGATGAATGGATAAAGAAGATGTGATACAATGGAATATTACTCAGCCATAAAAAATAATGAAATATTGCCATTTGCAGCAACACATATGGACCTAGAGTTTATCATACTAAGTGAAGTAAGCCAGACAGAGAAAGACAAATATCATATGATATCACTTATTATGTAGAATCTAAAAATAGAATACAAATGAACTTATTTATAAAACAGAAATAGATTCACAGACATAGAAAACAAACTTATTGTTAACAAAGGGGAAAGGGGAGGGGGAAGGATAAATCAGGAGTTTGGGATTAACAGATATACACCACTATATATAAAATAGATAACCAACAAGGACCTACTGTATAGCACAGGGAACTATACTTAATATGTTGTAATAACCTATAATGGAAGAGAATGTTAAAAAAATTATATATATATATATATATATATATATGTATAACTGAATCACTTTGCTATACACCTGAAACTAACACAAATTGTAAATCACTTATATTTCAATATAAAATTTTTTAAATAACATAAAATATAGATAAGCACAAGCATTTTTTTTCACCTTGAACATGAAACGGGATTTTAGTTTTTATTTCTCTAATGCATATTTTAGAACCCTTTGGCATAGGCTTCATTTTCAATTTAGATCTAATTGTCACCTTTATGAGTTGTATGTTGAGATGTAATGATATAGTTTAGGGATGGCTTTATAAAGCCTTTCCTTCCATTTCCATGATCAATGCATCATAATTATCAGAGGTGGAAGGCGGAGGTGATGAGAAAGTCCTTAGTAATATGCTCAGCCTAAAGGGAAATGTGTCCACATGAAGGACATGCAAGTATGTAGGCAAAAGCACACTTGCCTTAGCTGCTATTTCAACTACCTGGTTCCTTCGAGTCCTCTGATGTTAAACTGGGCATGATCATTTAGTTTAGACTTTCCAAAGTAAACCCATATGCCTAAAATCACTTATCGTGTAATAGCCTGGAGCCAAGGATGTTTAAAGCACTGGCTCTCAAACTTTTTTGATTGTAACCCCAGTATAAAAGATCTAATACATACTGTAGATATATAGCCTTACTTCTGCTGTGTACAATGCCTGCTGATACTTTTAAATCAATTCACTTCAATTCTGTGTTTTTTATTCTAATGTGATGAGAAACAGTTGATTATATAAAAATGACTAGCTTGTGCTCAAAATAATTTAAAATGTTCTCATTTTAAAATGTAGAATTCAGTGTTGAGAAACAATGAGTACGCTGTTGATGAGTTATTCTTCTACCATCTATTTGCATTCAAAAATCACTGAAAGAATTTTATAATCATTAAAAGCAAAAGTTAACATCAAGTTTTCTTAAATAATGTGCCATGTTTCTCTTAAAAGGGCATTGGAAATCAGCCCAAGTATGAAAAACAAAAATAAATGAAGCTTTACCGATGCTAAAGTATAATTTTAATAAAGTTAAAAACATCATTCCCATGCAAAAATATAGTAAGCATACATCAAAGGTTATTTAGTGTATTAATGAGTGAACCAGCAGAATGGTAAAGCTGGCTCAAAGGAGGATAGGAGCCAGTGTAAAGTAAAGAATGATGAAATAAGTTTAAGTTAAATATAAAATATATATAACCTATATATAAAATAGGTTAATGTTCTACAGAATAACAATAAAACAACACCTATGATTCTCTATTAGAAATAATTTACATCTCTACTGCACAAAAAATCACTTACTATTTATCAATCTTCTCATATTCATGTGTAATTTATTAAAGTCTGTGCCCTGATCAACAGTAAATAGCATATCAAAAAAAATTACCTTCCTATTTAGAATGTCACATTTTCCTCAGAATGTTCTGCTATGATAGTGAAAGGGCATGCAGAAATATTTTAACCTAATTTCTAAGACTTAGACTACTGTTCTTAAAAATATGAAATGTTCATTGGTAATAACTGAACCAGAATTATTTTTGTAGCTTCAGCACCTTGGACAGTGCCTGGCACACAGTAGGCACTCGATACTTTTTTTTAGTGAAGAACTACTAATTCTTACAGAAATGAAGGGGGCTTCTAATTGGCATAAAACTCTACAAGAGAACACTTGAGTATTAGTGTAACCTTTCCGTACCTAATACTATTTTTTAATCTATACAGACTGCTTCACTCACTCATCTAGTTCTTATTTTGTGAAAATTCTTGCCTGACCCAATACAGTGTAAGTAGAAAATATTCTGGGCTATTTTCACATCAGCACAAGTAGCCTTATCACTCTTATTTACAATATGAAAATATGAGTGTACCAAACAGAAACATAGCCTGAGGGTCTCTATGAATGTTATCTGGAGGATCTTTTTCCAAGGTGCTTTCTGAGAGTGGCAGTCTTTGAATAAATCCCTATGATTTTCCTTTTAGACTTGTCTTAACTGGTTGAATTTTGGGCAGGGCTGGAGAGCTCAATTTAATGTACAAACACCAGTTAAAAGTTATAATTGATTAAATGCTTCATTAAAATCAGTAACAAAACAAACTAGGAATGTACAACATTCACATGTAGAAATCTTTAAGTGAACAATATGAACAATGAAAAAACAGGAAGATATACTATTTTCTTGGATAAGAAGACTCAACATTATAAAGGTGTTAACTACCTAAAAATTAATCCATATATTTAATGCCATTGTAATAACTGCATATGACATTTTTCTAATCCAGGCAAGATGATATTAAAATTCATTTAGCAAAATAAGAAGCAAGAATTGCCAGGAAAATTCTGAAAAAAAGGCTTGCAATAAGAAATGACTATCCTTAGCAGATATTAAAACATTTTATAATGCATAAGTCATAGCAAGAATGATGATGGACATGAATAAATAAATGGATCAATGTAACAACAAATAAAGCCCATGTAAGACCACAGTTTGAGATTCAGGGAACATTTCAAATCAGTAGCAAAATAATGGATTTATTAAAGAAATAGAAAAAACTTCTGAAAAAGTAAGGTTAGATCAACATCTCATATACACCAAGTATCAAAACTTTAAATATAAAAATAACCCATAAATGCACTAGCTGAAATGAGAATATTTTTCTGCAATCTTAAAGTCCAACTATGAAACGTAACTCAAAAAACACTGACAAATTTGATAGCATAACAAGTTACACATTTCTGTTCAAGTGGAGGATTTGCATATGCATATAGTTCTCTCAAAAGGCACAAAGTTTATCTGCAGGAATTCACAATAAACTGATAGTGAGTGGCTGTAGGACACTCAATGGGTGGCGGGGAGACTTTTCACCATACATCCATTTATTCTCTGAACACATATCACTTATTATTTAAGAAGAATGTAGCATAAGGGACAATGCATATATAATTCTGAAATATCATGGAGTGATCGCACCTTTAATCTGCAGTGTAACCAAGACAACCCAGGTCTCAAAGAAAAGCTTTCTTCTTGGCATGCTGCTATGCACCACCCTCTTTCAACCTTTCAAATCACCTCTTGGTGTCATTTTACACAACTACAAAGGTTTCCACATCTCTAAATTTATATTATATGCTCTGTGCTAATCTGTACGACCAGACAAAGAAGCGAAGGAGAATATCCCTCCATGTAAGCTGTCCTCTAAGTAGGAGTTCATGGCATTTTCCAGCATGCAGATTGTGAGGAAGGGAGCAGTGGGAGAAAGAACGAGAGAGGTGGGTCAGGACATACAGGGCTCTGAAGTTTATGTCAAGGGGGTTGGACTTGATCCTGGGGGCTGTAGAGAGCCACTGAAATGGGGAGTACAGTCATCCAATTTGCATTTTAGAAAGGTAACTCGGGCTGCAGTGTAGAACACTGATTGTACGGGGCAGGTAGGGGAGGTAGCAGCATCAGAGGCAGTAAGGGGCTGCTGGATGGTGGACTGGACTATCTCCCGTACTACAAGAGGTTACACTCTCTATTTAATTAACATCTTGAAATGTTTTTCCTTTCTTTCCCTTTCATCACAATTAATCAGAGCTAACTTATTTACTGTACATTAATTATGTGGCAGGCATGGTTCTAACACTGTTTCATGCACTTCACTTACACCTTGCAATAACCTTATGGCATAGGTAACATTCCTATCCCCTTTTCAGTGGATGGAAAACTGTCACTGAAGGTTCATGAATATGCCCAGGTTCACACAAGTGGCAGAAGTGGAGTGTGAACCAGCATGTGGGTCCAGAAACACTGCACTCCGCCACTCGGCTGTAGTGGTTCCCCATGGGCTAGGACTTCTGTGATGACAACTGGAATATCTTCCCTGTCTCCCAGACTTCCGGTTTCAACTCAGCCAACCAGCCTCTTTCCAAAGGTATCTGCCTCAAGCGTTGCTTACATCACCTCCCTTTTCTGCTTTGTATTGCAGAAAGCAATACTACTTGTCACTGAAGTTTTCTTTAGTTATTTAGCATCTTTCTTATGTCTGTATCTTTGCATAAAATGGGACTCCTAGTCTTTTAGGCACACTCACATTCAGCATCTCCTACAAGGCTCCCATTTTCATGAAATCATGAAAATTAGACTTTTAGTCTAAAATCCTTTCTCCCATCTCCCACCAATGACTGCATTCAGTATTAAACACTCCAGCATATGATTGTATGTTATCTTGATTTATGTTACGAGCATTAGTCCTATCTTCCCATTTTAGATTTTTTTAAAATATGAGCATCTCTGTCTCATTTCTTTGTATTTGTTGCAGCCCAGACATGGAGCAGGAAGTCAGTATATACACAGTTAACTGAAATGTTTTCATTCAACAGCTATTGCTAGATTGGTGTTTCCCAAATTTGGCTTTCAACTCATTCCATGAAAACAAGTCTGTTAAAAAAAATTAGTTAAAATATTTAAACAAATTTTTCAGAAACTTTCATATGCTAATAATGAAGTAGGAGGTAGACTAAATTGTATTTGATTTCACCACAAAGCCCCCTCACCTTTTTAAAAGCGCAATATAACAACAGCAATAAAGATTAGTAACATTTACTGTGCATGGACTATATTTCTGGTAATATGTTAAGCCATTGCCATTCATCATCTCATTCAGTACTGTTTGTGTCTCTTGGAATACTACTACTTTTAGAAAGACAGTTGGAAAAAGCTCATCCAGATATATTCATAAAGTCACTCAGGTAATGATTTCTATTTGCATACTCTTTTTCTGTCCAAGAAAGTAGAATGTGATCTCTTTTTCACTTTTGGGGGAGGGAGGGAGAGTTGGAGGAAGGTGGTCAAAAGCTACAAACTCCTGTTCATAAGATAAATAAGTACTGGGGACGTAGTGTACAACATGATGACTATAGTAAAAACAAACAAACAAAAAAACAAAAATGAAAGTAGAATGTGGAGAATCATTAATGCCCCCAAACTTGAAAGCAGAGTATATTTTTAAATGAATTGCAGTATTGGGAATTCTTGGCTTAGAGAGTCTTTCTTTCGTCCATATATATAATGCTATATAAATCTTTCACAGAGCTTTGGATATGATCACAAAGACTCTTAAATCTAGCTGAGACCAAGGGTCCTTCCATTTTTTTAACCTTCTTTATCCTCTGGGATCTCAAAGCCTTGTGAAGGGGCACAAAGGTTTTCTTCTGGCTTTAGCTGAGTTGCCCCCTTTTCACCTCCAGACAAAACTATCAGTGCTAATAGGTTGGTCTGCGATGAATTCTCTAAAAGTTAATATGGTCTTCATTTCAGCCAGAAATACAAGAGGAATCAGATAGCTGAGATAATAATGAGGAAAAGATAATTTTAATATCTTGGTAATTCGATAATTTGTCAACTTTTGAATTTTCTTAAACCCAGAAAGACTATTTAGGATATGGAGCTCTCTAAACTTGTGTTTTTGGTTTTTTTTTTTTTTTTTTTTTTGTCTTTTCTCTTTGCATGGACTACAAGATCCACAATTTCCAATAAGACCTGTTTATAAGTATTAGAGGCATATATAAACCGGTAAAAATAGAAAGCCAAGAGTTCCAAAAGAGTTCAGAAATACAGTGTCTATTGATGACTAGGATTACAAAAATATTACATTTAAAAGGACTTGAAATAATCATCTAATCCTTTTTCTTTTTATGTGAATATTTCACTTAATGACATGGTGAGTTAGTAGACAAGATAGGTATAAATATTGTTACCCTTGTTGCTTATCCAATACCCTTCTAATAAAAGTCTGTTTTGGCAGTACTTTGATGCAGAAATTATTTTGAAACCTATATTAATTACCAAAAACGTCCTACGTACTACTCACAGCATGTAAAATACCAAGCTGTCTGACAATGAGAATCACTGACATACAGTCAAAAAGAGAGTACGAATAGATAAGATAATCTCAGACATGATAGAAAAATCTTTCCCCAAGAAGACATTCAGATTTTCTTTGATTTTTATCTTGATGAAAGATATGTTTTCACTATCACAGCACTAACATAACTGTGGTCTATGTGCTTTACAATGTATATATCCAGTTTCTATCATATTTCAGCCAATATTCCCTATTCTTGGTCAATATGTTGAGATGCCGTATAAGTTCTGTCATTCAAAACAATCCTACTCCTGCTCTCCTAGGAGAAACATGTTTTTGAGAATTTGTGATGTGCGACTTTAACAGAAGTAGCCTTAGACTTCCTACTTGCTTTCTTCTTTTGCCTGCTTTTTGTTTTAATTGGTATAATTCAGTAGTAATTTAGTATAACTCATTTAAAATTGGTAATAACTACTATCAAACAGAATACAAAGTATGTTTAACAAGGAATTCAAAATGTTTTTGTAAAAAGTTTTTTAAAAGCTTCAGGATGACTATTCGCCTATCAAGTTGAGAGTTAGGGCGGTCAATGTATAAGAAGTACCTACCGTATGCCAGATCTCTATATGCTTAACTGGGAATAAGGCAACAGTAAACAGAACAGACATAGACCCTACCTTGTGAAACTCACAATCTCTGTGCAGGCCCACAGTTAGCATGCTAAGCTCTCACTAAACTCTGTACCTCAGTTTTGCTAGCTTTTACAGCATGTTCTTGCTTACGTCTGCCCATCCTTTCCTGTCAGGTCCTTTCCTTCACAAATAGTCAAGGGCATTTCTGTACTCTGAAGGCTCTAGGCTGAGAATACAATTCAATCTCTTTGCTTGGCTTTCAGGACCTTCATGCACGGCCCCTGCCAATCTTTCTACATTGTCCCTCTGCTGCACATGACCTGATACAGAGTTCTGTCACCTGGCACACTCAATACTGCATGAATGAATAAATGACATTTTTGGGTAACTTTCTCCTACTTCAAACTCTCTTGCCTTTATTCCTCATTTAGGCTTTTTGAAAACAGGAAGGTATGTTACCCATCCTGTTCTTCTTAGCTATATATAGTCTCCCTGAACAGCTTATATGGCCACTTGGTTGGGTTGGAGAGAAAATAATACGTGGAAATACACATTTTGAGGACTTCTTATATGTAAAAATTGAGATGCTCAGTTTCCTTTAGTGTGGGGAGACACCTCTTTAAAGTAGAACAGTGAGGATTTTTAAATTTTTGTCTATTTTTCTTCTTTTTCTAGAAACAAATCTAAAACCATAAAATTTGAATTTTTCCATTAAAATTTCATAAAAATTTATTCATTAAAATTTGCCTGACATAATTATTAGTTTGATCTGTTTATTTTATTTTTAACTTTGAGGCTTGGTAGCAATAAGAGAAAGTAAACACCTAGAAGAAATAGTATGTACCATGCAGTAAATACTGAAAATTTTACTCTGCATACACTGCATGTCCTATCTCAAGACAATTATTTTCCCAACATCTTTTGTGTTGTGTTGCAAATCATACTCCTCACTTTTTCTTTTTTACTGAATTCTGGAAATAAAAGTGCCAGACATTAATATCTCAGCTGGAACAACCAAGACCACATATTATTGAGGTTTCTTATTAAAAGTGGCATTTTCATTAAAATCCCCTTCTTCACTATGAAAAGCCATGATGATGTATTACCTATTTTGAACAAATGTGCTGCATAAAGTGCCTAGGAGGTAATAACACAGTTTAAGAAAAAAATTAAATATGATGGCTAGCCAAATGCAATTTACACATTTGTGTTCTTTGGGTGGCAAGTCATACATCTTGTAAAGAGGGATACACCTGAAGCATGAGTAGAGAAAAAAAAGTTTGTAATTTTACAGAAATAAAAATACATTAAAAAGCGTTGCACAGGGCTTCCCTGGTGGGGCAGTGGTTAAGAAGCCGCCTATCAATGCAGGGGACACGGGTTCAAGCCCTGGTCCCGGAAGATCCCACATGCCGCGGAGCAACTAAGGCCGTGCGCCACAACTTCTGAAGCCCTTGTGCCTAGAGCCCGTGCTCCGCAACAAGAGAAGCCACCGCAATGAGAAGGCTGTGCACCGCGCCGAAGAGTAGCCCCTGCTGGCCGCAACTAAGAGACACACGCAGCAACGAAGACACAGTGCAGCCAAATATAAATAAATAAATAAATTAAAAAAAAAAAAAAGGGTTGCACAAAATCTAGAAATTTCAGAACAAAAAACTCCTAAAGCAAAACCAAATGAGTGTTCAATGATACCCTTTATCTTTTTTCAGATAAGAACCTGTTGCCTTTTACCCTCTTGTCCCCAGGGTGTGAAGTGACGGTCTCTCCCTCCCTCTGACTCCCCCAGGAGTGGCTGGGGCCTGCTGGCTCCTGGGAAGGGGTGGATTTGGATGGACCATGTCACTGTCCTTGAGGGCAGAACTGGGAGCTCAGGTACTGGGTTGAAAATACAATACTGCCATTTGCAAGCTTTCTGACCTTATACAAGTCCTCTCATCTCCTTGTACCTCACTGCATTCAGCTGTAAAAGACTTTAAGGAATGTGAGTACAAGACAAAACCCTCATCTTTCCAGTATAACCCACCCATATTCTAGTGTCAATCTATTTTCTCCACATTTCAAACACAATGGCCACAACCACAACAAAAAGATGGTACACTGCCTATTCCCCAAGCAGCATCCCTAGTTTCCAGCTCCATAATATGTTGCCATAACTCCTGCCCCCACCCCGCCTCTAAATTCTACTCATTTTTCAAAGTCCAGCTATGAAGCGACTGTCCTGTGGTGCCTTCTATATCCTCCACATACTGCACTGGGCTGGAAATCATCACAGGCTTTGCGAAATTCTCCCAGTATGCGATATGTAATTCACTGAAGCACCGATCCTTTTCTACCTTTCAATTCATGCACATGTTTTTACCTCTCTGCTACATTATAGGTTCTTTGAGGGCAGTACCAAAACTTACTCATCTTTATATCCTCCTTGGTACCTATCAATAGCCTAGGCTGTAGCAGGAATTTAATGAATGTTTATAGTGTCAATGAATATTTTAAAAAGTTATCTCTACTATTTTATTCAGTAGGAAGATAAGAAGATATAAGATCAGAGTTGTGAAAACCTTGGGAAAGTAAAAGTTTTATTGACATGAAAGGGATGATGGCTGGAATACTATACAGGCACATTTGACAAGGGAATAAAAATCCTTGAGGGTTATTCACAACTGACAGAACTCTGAGGTGTGACTTGGCTACGGAAGAAATTCCTGGGTTATAAGTATAGCTTTACGAGAAATTGAGATAACATGACTGGAGAACATTGGAAGAAGTAAAATGCCAAGGAGAACAGCTTTTTCAGAGCTGTCAAGGCATCTTAATTTGTTTTCATGCAGAAAGACTTCTCAAACTGCCACTATCTTGTCTTCTTGTCATAGCAAAGTTTCTATAGATTGTGTGCCAATTCCACCTTCTTGGTAGCTACAAAATTTCACCAAAGTTTGATAAAGCCACTCCTGCAAGCCAACATGTTAGAGTGTTAGAGCCAACATGTTAGGCTGACTTTGTCCATGGTTTGGCACCATCCCTGGGGGAAAGTCAAAGGAATCAGAGATGGATCCTGAAATAGTGCTGCTGAGCCTCTGCTGGAGGTCCAAATCAGGGAGAGGTCACAGTAACTCTGCAGAGGCAACATCTCTTGGGATCATTCAAAATGTCATTGAAAGAATTAATGACTAAGTCTGGGACTGCAAAGGATAAGCAACTCAGGCCTTGCTCCTCCAAGTGTGGTCTGCAGACCAGCAACCTTGGCATCATCCTGGGGCTACTTAGCAATGCAGATACCCAGGCCACCATCCACATTTACTCAGTAAGAGTCTGCATTTTAGGAAGATCCTAGGTGATTCATACTCAAATTAGACTTTGAGAGGCACTGCTCTAAGGCAGGGGGTGGCCAAGAAAAAACAAAAGTTTTTGTACCTCATTGTGATTATAAAAAATTTTTAAATCATAGAAGCAAAATTTCCCATTCAATTTAAATAATGAAGATATTTTTAACATAATACTCTTCAAAACTAAAGAAAATAAAGCTGTATTATTAAGATGGAAATGAAGGGGAAAATAAACACCTAACCTAAGATATTGCTTGTGATAATAAATGGACTTCATTTCCTTTCCAAAATGTTGTCATCTGAATACGGCATTACTGAAAATATGTAAGTACTTGCTCAGAACACCCCAAATTAGTCATTATGCATGCTGCTTGCCTGGTCCTTAATAGTCATTTATAGTTAGTAGGCATTTATTATACATCATCATAAAGCAGAGAATTAACCAATGAATACAGAATATTAATTCCATTACAATTATATAGAAATATTTAAAATCCTAAGTACAGTACTTTTCATATTAGTAAGAACAACATGGCTTTAGAAAAGTATCCATATAATGAGTTCCCCACTTTCCTATTTTACCAATGCCAATACCTGTTTTTATTTTTTCTGAAGAAAGCTTAAAACGGATTGCAAAATCAGGTTTTTCCTCAATCAAAGCAACACTCATAAACATAAACATGTACCGACTTAAAATATACAAAAGACTTTTTGATGACAATCAAATGACTTTTATGTACTCACGCTGTGCTGTTTGGAGTTCAGTTCAAAATTAAATATATTTTGGCCTCAATTATATTTCAACCTAAGTGAAGTTCACTATTCACTTCAATATTGTCATTATTTTAGGTATATATATATATATAAAATATCAATATATAATAAAATATAATATAAAATTATACTTACACATTATAGTTTTTCAAATTACATGTATGGTATTCTCTTATTAAATATATTAAGTTCAGGAAATCCTTATTAAAAGATCACAGGTTTAATAAAAGCCAAATATTTTGATTTTAAAATGCAGTGTAAGAGTTTTTTAAAAAAATTAGAATCTTATTGTACTTGAAATATTGCTGCTTAATATTTAAAGGTGTTTGTGAATATTCTTTTGTGTGTGTGTGTGTGTGTGTGAATATTCTTGTGTGTTTGAATGAGTGTATCTAAAAAAGATCCAATCTTAGTGCTAATACAAAGGGAGCATATTTATTTAGCGAGTGACATGTGCCAGGCACTATGCAAAGCTTTAAGAATTCAAAGACAGTATGAGTGTTCCTTCTCTCAAGGAGTTCAGTTTTGTAGGGAAGAAAGACAGCTAAATCAATGCAATACTATGCATTCTGCATTATGACAGAGGTATTGGAATAGGCATATCCATGATGGAGTTTGCTGTCTAAGGATTGGTCTAGAGAAATCAGAAAAGTTGTCTTGTTTACATTTTCTAGAAGCAAAGCCTGTGACAGATATTCTTGAGAAAGTGATTTTTAGAGAGAACGTTCTCAGGGAAAGGGGAATGGAGAAAGGAGAATAGGAGGGGGATAGCTAAGTATGAATGTTGTCTCATATGAAGAAAAGTTGCAGCCTGGTCTCAAAGGAGGCTCTCACATTGGTTCCCACTGAAGCAAGGGGTTCTGTCAACCAGTCATTTGTTGTGGGCTACTAGGGAAGGTGGGAGGTGCTGGCAAGGTTCTCTCCAGGAGGATTGGCAGGACTGGAAATGTTGGAGTTTATCGGGGGGAAAAAAGAAGACACATCAGCATAGGAGATAGTATAAGGTGAAGATGCAGAAATACGAAATAATGGTCCCTATATGTAATGATCAAGGGATTTTCCAAAAGCACAGGGAAAAGATTGTTCCAACTGACAATTAGCTATTAACTATAGAAGTTAGTTCATGTAATGTTAGCAGGCTAAACCCAGAGGACATACTTCCTGATCATTATCAGTCAATTATAGGACAGCATGTCTATACAGTTTTGATGTTTAAGACAAAACCTATTTCAATTTATATTACTCTGAATCCACAGGAGTATTTCTCAAATGAGATAATGCTTGAAGTATATTTCTTCTTCTTATCATTTCTATAACGCAGAAATAACTCTATGACATTTCTATAGGTTAAAGTTGTCATATTCACTGACTTATTTAATTCATCTGAAGCCTTAATACGTGCCAAGCATTATTACTAAATATGCTTCTGTGTGTTTCTGATTTAGCTCATTATACTTTAACAAAGCCCCACAGTAATAAAATGTGTGATTGATTCAATTTTCCCTCAAATATTCTCAATAATAATAGCTAATATGTTATGCATGTGCTTACTGTGTGGTAGGCATAGTACTAAATCCATTACAGTTATTTTCTAATTTAATCACTATAATAACCCTATAAATAGGTACCATAATTAACACCATTTTACTGATGAAGAAATGGGCTTACAGAGGTCAGTGACTTGTCTGAACTCATCTACTTGGTGTGCAAGTCTGTCTGTTGACCACCATGGTGTACTGTTGACAAGAAACCAGAAGGACTAAATTTCAGAAATTAACCAAAGGCAAAAATTTTCAGTATGTTCATTTTTATCCAAGTTGATCTGGCTGGAAGTTTCATGTTATATTTGACATATGTGTGTAAAATAAAAAATATTTCTTAAATTATTTGAATCTGGCATCTATGAAATAAGGCTATTTTACATTAAAATACCACATAGGATGTAAGGACACCCTATTGTAAAGATCAAAGGAATTATATACAGTAAATTAGTTAAAAATCTAGGATACAGACAAAAACATAGTACCAAGACATGTGAACATATTACTTACCAATTAAAATTATCAACCTAGTCCTCAGAAATCTAATGACTCTAATGAACCTATTCTTTTAGAGGTAATACCTACTGCACAGTTGTGTGAAAATCATAAAAAAATATTAAAGTATTCTGTAACCTATAAATGTCAGTAACAGGTTAGCTATTACAATCAAATCGAAAGGGTTTCCTTTTACTTTATTTTCTTATATTTTTACTGATGTGAATCTTTTTCTTTTTTAATCATTTATTGTTATTGGCTTCCATGGTCCCCAGACACCATGACTGTTGCCCGTACTTCTCTATTGTAAATTTCATCTAAATTCTAGAGGCCTTTCTCAGACAAATGTGAGCATGTCCTTATGCAGATGCTACTCTTTTGTTTCTGTTCTTTAAGGTAATATTTTAAGTTTACTGGTTACCACCAATCGAAATAGTCAAATCGTTTTGATTTTCATATGTTGTCACTCATCTCAGTTACAAACTTTATTACTTGCATGCTTTGGAATTGAGAACATACTCTGTCATGTCAACTTATCTAGTAATTTACAAATTTAAAATTTATTAGTATTGTTGAACATTCTCTTCAAAGATGGTCACAGGCTAGACATAAATCATTCACCACACCTGTGATTATTCCTTCAGGATACATTACTAGCTATGGAAGTACAAGGTTAAAAATGGTACAAAAACTTTTAAGGCCCTTGATTTATATTTCCAAATTGCTTTAAAAAAAACTGCCCTGTGCTATACAGTAGGTCATTATTAGTTATCTATTTTATATATAGTAGTGTGTATATGTTAATCTCAGTCTCCTAATTTATCCTGAAACTCACACAACATTGTAAATCAACTTACTCCAATAAAAAAATAAATAAATGAATAAAAAAAAAAGATTGTGCCCATCTGCACTCCAAATGTAGTACATGATAGTACCTTTCGCATTGCATTCTTAACAACATTTCATAGCATTTATTTTCTGAAGTGCTAAGATGTCTGTCTTATTAATTAGAGAACTGAAATTCATAAAGATTAAACTATTGTTCAATGAATAAATTAGTAGAAGATTTGAAAACAAAACATAGAATTCAGGGTTAAAGTACAGCACAATACAGCACAGCTCAAGTTCTTGAGTCATGCTAATGAGTTCTAATCCCTTCTCTATCATTTACTGGCGTGTGACTCTGATCTCCTCACCTGTAAAATGGACATAACAGTAACTATAAGTTATTTTTGGAAATGAATGGATAACACGTGTGTAGCATTTATCTAGTGCTTGCCTCACTAATGAGGGCTCATCATTTTCTGAAAACTGATATTTACTTTCTCTGAAGATATTAATTTCAAGGAATTTTAACCTAAATGTTGCGGTCAGAAATTTCTAAATATAGAAAATTATGTATTGCAACTTGGCATATACCTCATGATAATAAGAGAAAAATAAGTAAGTTGATTCTAAAATAAATGAGCTCTTTCTAGAAAGTATCTTCCCTCCTAGAGCTTCAGTTAAAAATTAGATATGATCTTCAGGACTTAGAAAATATCATCAATTTTGAATAATACAGCAATTAGACAAAATGGTCTCTATCTCTTTGTTCTCATTTACAGGAAGATAAATATAAGAACAATTTTTTTCCTAATGGTACTGAACTGCATTCTCTTTTACTAAATACTGTCAATTTCCATGCATAGAGATTATAAAGTAGAAGATATTCTAAGTGAGATTTCAAACTAATTAGCCTCCTGTCTGACATATTCACTGACAAGAAAAAAAAATAGTAAATCACAATTTATTTAAACTCACATGACTGAAATTAATGATATTACTGTTTGCTATTTTAACACGTAGGAGAAAAACATACAGAGCAACGTAGTTCCACTACTGAACATTTGGTTATTTGTATTTAAATACATTTTTTTTCACATTTTAAACTACTAGCTATTAATGTCATAACAAGGAAACAGTGAACCATGGGCAAGGATTATTATTATTTTTTTTTTTTTTGCGGTACACGGGCCTCTCACTGTTGTGGCCTCTCCCGTTGCGGAGCACAGGCTCCGGACGCACAGGCTCAGCAGCCATGGCTCACGGGCCCAGCCGCTCCACGGCATGTGGGATCTTCCCGGACCGGGGCACGAACCCATGTCCCCTGCATTGGCAGGCGGACTCTCAACCACTGCGCCACCAGGGAAGCCCCAAGGGCAAGGATTATTAAAATAACAAATCTATGACTCTATATATTCTTCTTCCTTTGAGAGAAATTCCACAATCCCTTGCCACATGTACGTAACTCCGTTTAGAAACTACTCATTTGGCCTCACTCTTTTCATTGATGATGTTGACATATCAACTCATAGTCTACTGGGAACTGACTTGTTTTCTTTCTTGTTTTGTTTTGCTTTTGCTATTTTCCAGGGTGCTCCAAGAAACTTGACTGACACACAAACACTCTAGCTGAATTTTTTTTTTTTAACAACTAATCTTATGTGTTTGAAGTTCTACTGAACAAGGTCAACGTATAGCTAGGGCCAAGTAACAATCTAACCTTGGCCTTAAGAGTTATGCTGTCAAATCCAGCTCTTGTATGATTATAACACTACATATAGTTTTAAAAAGTGAAATGCAAAGACGATGAGGTCACGCAAGATCTGACCTGTCCTCCACTTGGTATCTCTCACAGACAAAGAGGATGAGGAATAGTACGGTAATTATCACAGTGATGATTATTCTTTATCATGATTAAAAAATGTGAATATATTTGGTGGCTTCTCCATCCATATTTTTTTCAGTACTTTGAGTGACTTAGACAAGGCATCAGTAGTGAAGTCAAAAACTAGAACTTGAACATGATAACTTGAGGTCCTAATTTTCTTAAAACTAAAAGTGGTTGTGGAAGGTATAAATGATATGACATGATATGACTGTTCAATTCCCACTACTGAGATGTTTAACCCATACAAGGAAGTTTTCCAGGAACTTAAAAGTGAAAAATAAGGTTTAGCGTTTGTAAATCATAATATCTGAAGAAAACAAATCTCATTCCTTTCCTCAATTTTTTATTCTTTCAGTAAATATTTATTGAGACCCTACTTTGTACTGTGTACTATGCTAGGCACTTACAGTCTTGGAATAAATTAAAGCACTGACTTCAAAGAACTTATTATCTATATATCTATATATATCTATATATTATCTATATATTGACAAGTGCTATCAGATGTTACAAACAATTGAAATAAAAGAGAGGAGAAAATAGTTAATCCCTCTCCGTCTTTTTATTAACAAGCATCTCCTTCCAACTCCAATTACCATGCCCAGAGGAAAACAGTACATACCTAAAAATAATCCATGAAAAACTGTCCCAGCACAATACAAATTTTATGAAAACCATAATGGAGGAATCATCAAAAAAAAGCTAATTTTATTATATTGCTTCCAGGGTTCAGAGTTGTCTCTCAGAATCTGTACCATCCCATGAAATCAAACTAGTAATCTCTCTCCATCTGCCTATAATCTTAAAATGAGATTGGAAAGAAATGAAAAGGCATGCAGGTATGCTTATTTGAGGCAAACTTTTTTATCCCACATTGTGCTCTGCTTTCAAATTTAACAACCAGTTAACAAAGATGCATTAAATGGTAATTGCTTACATCAGAGATTTGTGATGGACATACCTGGAAAGTGGATAGCTAATCCCAAGTAGCTTTATTTTCCCTTTGAAAATTTATAAGTGACATGGTTGATGGTGCTGTTTGATTTTTTTTATTCTACTGTAGCTTCTGTTCTGAGCAGATAATATGATTACAGAAACAAAGTATAAATATCTCATATTGCCTGGATAAGGTTATGGCTTAATTTAATTATAGTAATTTACAGCCCCATTGCACAAGGTTGTTAAAAAATGTGCTGCTTGCAATGGGCAGTAGGTTGACACAAACTAACAATGTACATTTAAACTAAACTACCTCATTAAATTTTAAGATGCCATTATTCCTTGTCTTATTATTATTCTAAGTACAGTATTGTGGCTTCTATGACTCATACCGAGCAGTTTATGACAGACTTAATTTTGAGGCGTGCTGCATCAGTCATACTTTTCTTTCAATTTAAGTGATGTACAATGTCACATATAGGGTTGTCAAGTTACTTAAGGAAATTTCCAGTGTATTAGCTGCCATTGTCATTAACATCAAGAACATAAACAAACATTACTCTGAATAACTCTAGGAAGATAGGAAAACAAAATCACGTGAAAGGTGTTACAGTGCAAAGGAGAGAGAACTGGACTTAGTAAGAGATCTTATGTTGGCACATTCTTAATTTCCTCTGTAACCTTGGGCAAGTCCACTTTCTGGGGCTAAATTCTTTCAGAGCAGATATTCTCTGAGCTCTCTCTTAGTCTTAACACTCCAAAACACCAGGAAGTCATTATAAAAACCTTATAAAAGCAACCTTCTGTTTGCTTCTAAACATGAAATAGAAACATAAAGGTAAGAAGAGCCTTATCTCCAATATGCAAGGATACTGTTTTTTCTCTTTTATAAGAAGGTATGTTAAATCTCTAACAATTACTGCTGTGAGTGTTGGAAAGTGAGCAAATCCAACTGTTCAAATAGATATTCCTTGTGGACTTGCCACATGGTCTGCAATTCTCATATTAGTCACTATGTTGAAATCCCTTGTTAAAAGGTCACATCATTTGGGAAGATTAATATATTAAAATTCTTAGTAAATTAAACTGGTGGAATTTTAAGAGTGGGCATATTTGCATAGTTTAGAAATTAACTAAAAGGAGGATTTTCTTGTGCCAAATGTCTGTCTCCATAATCAGATAAAGGCTACTCTAATAAGTTTGGAACCTCATCTTCTTCTGTGGTATTTTGTTTTTTGTACATTGAAGGGACCTTGGTAAATAAGAAGACTATCAGCTTCTAGAGACGAGACCTTGAATGAACAGAATCATTGGAAGCAGAACATCTAAATATATTAAGAATGTAAGTGAGAAATTTAGACACCTCTGGACACATGGGCAAATAATACTGTTTATGAATAGGAATGGATATTTATTTTCTATGATGATTTGTTTCACCAAATACTTTAGCATAAACTCCTTAAATTCACAAGTTATAAGACACACTGCTTGAAAGTTACTTGGAGGGGCCCAGGAAACCTCCTTGTGGTTCCTTTGATTCGAGTCTTGAGCAGACTTTATGCATAACCTACCAAAGACTTATCTATAACCTTGGGAAAACATACATTTAAACCACTATCTTAGCTTAAATTATTGATAGATTATCATAGTAGTCAGAACTAAGATTTGTGAAGAAACACACATAGGATAAAAAAATTGTAGATTCAGATGGTGGGCAAAGCAAGAGTCGGACTTGAAGGTCATATCCATCCAATGAGATCTCCCACTTGGCTCTCTGAAGAACTAAGAAATAGTGTGAACAGGATGGGTACATGGGGAAATAGGAAAGGTGATGAAACTAGAAGTAAACTTTCTTTTTTTGAATTCTATAAAGGACAGGTCCTCAAATCCCTGCAAAAAATGTTTACTGATTATAGTAATAAAAAGCATCAGAAATTCCTAGAATGTTAGACAATATTAAGAATGGACCACACTCAACCTATAGATTTGAGGCTCATATCATTCCATTGCCTAGCTTTTAAAAATGTTATTTTAATATAAAGCAGTAGAGAGAATTGGTAAAGTCAAGATCAATATCCAAATATACAGGAGAAGAGCAAATAAATGTGAAAAAGTTCTAATTAAAAACAAACAAAATGAGATACATTGCACACATTCAAAATAAAAGAGTAAGAGGTTTTTTTTCAGTATTTCCCTATTTGAGGCATTTATCCACTTCCCATTTCTATTTTTACTTTATAAACTATCCTTTATATTATACCAAATATTTCACAAATGAGTCCCTGTGAAATCCTGCTGTTGTGGCATTCCGATGTTGAGGAGACAAACTTCATATTTCTTTCAGCTGACTAGCAAAAGAGTTTTGGGAAATATTCAGCGCACTCCCTGTGTTTCAATCTATTTCATTTTGTTTGAAGTCCCTACTGTCTTATTACTCTCTATTCCTTATAACATGTAAAGGATGAGTGAGAAAAGCCCTGGGTTAAGAGCTAACATCAAGAGTGAAAATGGAAACTCAGCAATCTTTGGAGTCAGCTTGTTAAAGATGAAGGTGGGTCAGACACAATAACTAAGACAAAACTCTTCCACTCAGCTTTATGAAAGAAATCCACACGTCTCATACTTAGAGTCAGAGTTATCATCCAGGTGACTATACCTCTTATGGATCTTCATAGCATCAACCTAGTTGCCTGTACAACTCATAGTATACTGGATCATAAAGAAGGAGCTTTGACATTGACTTGAACGTATAGTTTTGCCCAAATGCCTCACTCTATAGATGGTGATTTGAGTTGCTGACCTGCTCACAGGCGGGGCTTTATTAGAGGAGGGCTCAGGCAGAAGCAAATAGAGATCACAGGATGGGGAGGTCACCTGAGGGAACCCCAAGAAAGCATAACCAGCTGTCATTACTCTGAGGTACTCAGTAGGAGATGTAACACTTAGAAGAAATAAAATGTATAACACCAAGGCAAAGAAGCTTTTATTCTTTATAATACATAAGTGTCCTCAAATCCCTTCAGCATGGTATGGTAAATTCTCTTTGGTTGAGAAGTCTACAGAGGAGGAAGAGAAACAGGAGGAGGAGGACAGAGTCTGCTCACACTACTTACGACTTGTTGGTGTAATGGAGAATGGAACCTGGTATGAGGCAGTGGTTCTCAAACTTTAGAAAGCATCTGAACCACTTGGAGGGCTGATTAAACATAGATTTCTGATTCACTAGATCAGAAGTGGAGGCTGAGAATGTGTATTTCTAACGAGTTTCCAAGTGATGCTGCTGCTGGTCTGGGGATCATCCTTTGAGAGTTACTGGTATAGGGCATAGCAAGAACCAGAGTGAGAACAGCTTAATGTCTAGCAGAGCCATTTTTGATGCCCAGCTCAAGGCATGAGTAATAGGTGAAATCTAGTCCTGAGCCATGGGACTGGCTTGTGTTAGCCAGGAGGAATAGGCATCTTTTGATAATGTTCTTGTTCAGAAGGAGCTCCTTTTTTTTTTTTAATGTGCACAAGGTGCTTTCTATGCTGCCAGGAGCTTGTTGAAGACAGTATAAGCTATCTTGTTTAGGGAATTTTTATATGCTGGGCACCTTGCTAGAACACACACACAGCACATGTTCACATGTATGTATATATTCATGTATACTTGTGTATTCATAGACACATCTATGTATATTTATTCATATATGTATGCATGTACATATGTATTTATGTATGTGTACTCTTATCTCTGTAAAACCCTGCCTTGGAGGATTTTTATACATACGTATATGTGTGTGTGCATGTATGTATAGGCATACCTCAAAGATACTGAGAATTCAATTCCTGACTATTGCAATAAAGTGAATATCACAATAAAGTAAGTCACACACATTTTTTGATTTTCCAGTGCATATAAAAGTTATGTTTAACCATTGACAAAATGAAAAGACAACCAACTGAATGGAAGAAGATATTTGCAAATGATATGACCAATAAGGCGTTTATATCCATAATATACAAACAGGTCATACAACTTAATATCCAAAAACAAAAACATAGGAAGACCTGAATTGACATTCTTCCAAAGAAGACATACAGATGGCCAACAGGTATATGAAAAGATGCTCAACATTGCTAATCACCAGAGAAATGCAAATCAAAACCACAATGAGATGTCACCTCATATCTGTCAGAATGGCTATCGTCCAAAAGACCACAAATAACAAATGCTGGTGAGGATGTAAGAAAAGGGAACCCTAGTATACTGTTGGTGGGAATGTAAATTGGTGCAGCCACTATGGAAAGCAGTATGGACGTTCCTCAGAAAACTAAAAACAGAACAAATATATGATCCAGCAATCCCACTCCTGGGTATATAGACAAAGAAAATAAAAACACTAATTCAAAAAAGTACATGCACTCAATGTTCATAGCAGCATTATTTACAATACCCAAGATATGGAAGTAACCTAAGTGTCCATCAACTGATGAATGGATAAAGAAGATGTGGTATATATCAATGGAATACTACTGAGCCATAAAAAACAATGAAATTCTGACATTTGCAAAAACATGAATGAACATAGAGGGTATTATAAGTCAGACAGAGAAAGACAATACTGTATGTTATTACTTATATTTTGATTTAAAATATAAGTAATTAAAAAACTAATTTAAAAAACCCAAATATAACAAAACAGAAACAGACTCACAGATATAGAGAACAAACTAGTGGTTACCAGTGGGCACAGGGAAGGGAGAGGGGCAAGATAGGGATAGGAGAAAAGAGGTACAAACTAGTATATAAAAAATAAATAAGCTACAAGGATATATTGTACAGCACAGGGAAACATAGACATTATTTTATAATAACTTTAAATGAAGTATATTCTATAAAAATATTGCATCACTGTGCTGTACACTTGAAACCAATAGAATACTGTAGATCAACTATATGTCAAAAAAAAAAAAGCTATGTTTACATGTACTGTATTCTATTAAGTGTAAAATAGCATTAAGTTTAAAGGGGGTACATAACTTAATTAAAAAATACTTTACTGCTAAAAAATGCTAACCATCATCTGACAGTGCAGAGTTGTCACAAACTTTCAATTTGTAAAAACTGCGGTATCTGTGAAGCACAATAAAGTGAAGCACAATACAAGGTATGCCTGTAATCTGTTATCTCACAAAAACCTGCTTTGGAAGTTTTATACTCTATTTTACAAATACAGGAAATGAAAGTTTGGAGTCAGAAATTAAATTGTCATAGTTGTCCAGCCAGTAAAAGAAAGCGATGGAATTCTGACCCAAGTCTTTGACTGCCACAAAATCTTTTTTCTTACTAGCATCTAAGGTGTTGCTACCAGATATTTATAATTTGTCTTTCCTAGGGAGTTTCCTAGGGAGTTGGAAGCCCAACTCTGATTGAAGGATAAAAACAACAATAATAAAAAACACTAGTTACTGGCCTTCTGATTATAGTAGAGAATGATTTAGGAACAGACTTGTGATCATGGATCACTCAAGAGTTTTAGGGTTTAGCCAGTTACATATATAAGTTCCCTCTTGAATTTGGTTGGTTGACTTTTCTCCTTGAGTAAGATTGGACCTATCTGTATTCCATAAATGTAATTAAGTAAAAAGAGTCCATTTGATTTCTGCTTCAAAATATAAATTTATACAATCCATGGTACTTAGAATAAACTTGGTTTAGAAACACAGACAAAAATATCGTAGGTGAAAGAAGTCCTTAAAATAATCTCAGTTCAAGGTTCCTGAACTGTGAGTTCATGAAACCAATGGGTCCCAAGGGTCCCACAAAGTGGCTGCAAGGACACAGAGAATCTTGTTGAAATGAAAATATTTTTGAATATGTGGATTTTTATGAATAGCTATTGCACAGCTGCTATCATTTTCTCAGAGTTGGCCATGATCTAATGATTTCAGAAACATGCATCAGTCCAACTACCTCTCTTAAAAAAGAAAAGGAAATGTACCCAGAGATGTCACTCAGTTAGCAAGTGCACTTATGCCCAGTGTTTCTAGACTAGTGCTCTTGACATACCTTATGTTGACCTCCAATCTAAAATTGCTGTAGCCTGTGCTAAGCTCTTGGGCTGTTTAAGATTTCAGAGCAAAATCCTGGGAAATTATATGAAGTTTCCACTATTTTGGTTTTTTAAAATATGGTTATTGATTATAAAATATTAAAAAGCCATCTTATCTAATTTTAGTTGATTTATATTAAAATATTTAATAAAATCATTTATAATACTGCTTGTTATAGTTTTGCTACTGTACACAATTTTCATTTCCTTGGAGATTCTAAGATATCAAGATTCTCATGTGGTTTCCACTTCTGTCCTTATATAGATTTAAAATCCAATTTTATGAACTCTGATGGACTATAAAATGTATATTCTTATTCATAGTTTATCTTATTATTCATATTTACTTATTCTCCTTTTTCTATTGCATGACATTTTTTCTAGTCCTGAGTAGACTAAACAGGTTCCTTTTTTTTCTAGGTCTGAATTAGGAAGTCAAAAGTTGAAAATATATTTACCTTCATTTAAATTGGAAATATGAGTGCTAAGAGATATAAGTCTTAATGCTCAGAGTTGGAAAGATGAGCAGTAGTGCTACTCTCACCCTATTTCCTGACTTGACTTGCTCTATTACACGTACTTACTGTTTTGTGACTCCACTCCCACATTTCTTGGATGTGATTACCTCTTAGTGAAATGCATGACACATAGATGCAAAACATATTCTCTTTCCTTTTATTCTTTCATGGCTATGGCATATGAAGTGATGTTGGCAAAAATAAAATTCACATGATCAGAACTTGACAGATTCACTGCAATAGAAGCATTTTACAATAATGCAGTTATAATTGATGCTTTGTTAGTGTCATTGGTATTACAGTTTGTATACTGCATTTCTTATAAAGTGTAGCTGATTACTATTGTTATTAGCAAAAATCTTTCAACATAAATAATATAAAGGGAAATTGCTTCCATACAAAACTATTTGATCATATACCTCCCACACATATTTTCAACAGAATCAAATATTATACCAAAATTGTGCATCTTCCTTGGTAACTATGAATCACAGAAGCTGGTTAATTTTCTTAAACACACTTACAAAATGAAATCAGTTCTGTGACAGCAACTGTTACTTTCCCCTAGGCTCTGCTTAAATACAGTGTTAAAGAAAACGATCCTCTTAAAGATTCCACCTGTCAAAACGTAAAGCTCCCAGGAGTTCAGTAGTCCACACAAACACCAAGTGAAGACAAAGAATGTGATTCGTGTGGCCTACACTTTGGTTTAGTTCATGTTTGTGTTTTCAAAGGCAGTTCGACATACTTTTAAAATTTTAACATTTTAGACATCATATCATTATTAAAAAATAAAGGAAGTATATTGCACACTTTAGAAATACATGGAACCAAAACTGTTTTTAGATCCAAAAAGAAATCATTTAAACTAAAGTCTATTATGAGATGTCAACCATAATCAGTTTCAGTTAGGCTCCCAAAGGATGTTAGAGTGGCTTAGTCCTTGAAGGAATTGCTACAGTTAAAGATCTGTCTGCACGCTCATTATAAGTCTAATTTTTGAAAGGTTTATAACTCAGTCCGTTTAATTTGCTTTGCGAAGTAACTTGGCACTCTGGTTTCTCACCCAGATACAGTTTTGAGGGTTTAAAAATATATATTTAAATTGCTTTGGCTTTTCAGTGATGCGACCTTTTCTTCATTATTGTCCCCCTAATAAACCTTTTTAGACATTTTTTTCCTAAACATTCCCCATAAAATTTTAATCTCACTGATATCCTTATATCTGTATACATACTAAGGCCCTTTGGAAGGCCTCAAACACTCAAAATAGCTAACTTATTTTTTAATCTTCCCTCAATAAACCAATTTTCGCTCTCTTGAGAGAAAACTGCACCACCACTGAGAACATGCATGATCTACAGAAACACTACAGGTCTCTTGGGATCCACAGATTTCAAGATTTCTCTATTAATGAATATGTAAAGGAATTTCTCAAAGTCAGAGTAAATTATATAAGAATGAAGTTCAGTTATGATCTGCTTTGATATAAAATAACCTGGTAATAACCTTTAAAAAGAATGCTTCATTAAATCTTTGAAACAGGAAACACTTCTGTCCCTAAATTTCAATAATGATAAAAGTCTGTATCAAAGATTTGGAAAATAGAATTTAGAACAACTGATTTATTAGCAGCTGATTAAGATAATACTATCACAGGTTAAAGTGAATTGCAATTTTTACTTGATAATGGCAGATGTGATTGAACTACTCCTAAACAGACTTTTACAAAATGACATATAGTACTAATTATTTTGTAGAGGATAAAAATATCTGTGTTTATACAATGAAACAATTTTAGAGCTGGAAAAGATCTCGTAGTCCATTCTTCCCTGATTCTTTTACAACGATGTAGAGTCTGAGACCCAAGGGTATTATCAGAGTCATATTACACCAGCTCAAGGCTGGGAATAAGATTTTCTTCTTCACAAGCCAGAGTACTTGTCATAATTCTTACGATAATGTCTTTCCTTTGGAGTGACTCATTGCACAAAAATTTGGTATCTCTAACTTTCCAGGAAATAAATCACTAATAAACAGGTTTCTTCTAAGTGTCCAGTGTCAAATCCAATGAGAGTTTACAAGCATCTGTGAACCTTCTTTGGGTTGCACAGTCTCTTCTTTGACGTGTATAAGTCTTATATTAATTGATCATTTATAAGGGAATTTAAAGCTTCCTTCTTCTTGTTAGATTCCCTAAAGTTACTACATTTCAGAAATTTGTTATTGAGAACCACTTCACACACTATAAAGCAATTTCAGAAATTATAGTTTTCTGTTAACACATCAATAATAATAAGTGGAGTAATGTCAAAGAAATTTTAAGAATAAAAATATCTCTAGAGACAATTTTGCAAAGCAAATTCAAGTGGAGGAGCTTAAGGTCCTATTTCTAGTAAAGCTGATGGTAACTATGACAATGTTGATGATGATGATAGCTCAACATCTTGGAAGTAAAGCAAGTTGCATTTTTAGTTACAAAATACTACAAATTCTAATAATCATAAAGAAAAGTAAATGTATAAGCTGACAAGTCAGACACTGGCATATATCTTAACAATATCTGCTCCTTTATGTCTCACATACTCTTTTCTTTTCACACACTGTTAAGCTTTTTCTAATGTACTTGCAAACCTACAAACCTAGGCCTGAACGGGCTGTAAGAGTAGCTGATGTTGAACTTTATAGTTTTTTCTCTTTATAGCGGGTGAGTAGTAAGTTGTAGCTGGCAGTAAGCCACCTGCTCATTAAATATTTTAAGCCCTGAAATGAAAAGCCTCTCAATATGCTGTGCAGACTTTTCAAAAAGCAAACAAATAAACAAACAAACAACAAACTTCATTACCACACTTACACTGATCTGGCATTTAACAAGGTATGAGCAAAGTTTATGCATTGTAATGAACAAAAAAGCAAGTGACCTCAAATGTGAGAGACGGTGTCAAATTCTGAACTCCATCCAAAATAAGAGCGTCTTTTCCTCTGTAATCTGGTTGAGGCAAAATGCATTTGGTGTCTCAGCATTTTACAGCTGTGATTCCATCTAAGGAGAGGAATGCTTGCTCTTATGTTTTTCCCATTGTTTGTTATTTTATTTTTTAATGTTCTTTCTAATTGGGTTTAGTACCTTTATCTGAATTCAATCTGCTACTGGTTTTTCTTTTTGTTTGTTTTTCCTTCTTTAAAAAAAACAAAACTGCATATTAGTATCCCTTTACATGCCTGAATTGGAAAAAAAAAATTAACAGTAGTTATAATTTCTCCATAAAGCTCTCAAATTGTATTCTACTGCAGACTCTCAAACAAACAAACCAAAAGAACGCAAAGTACCATTTAAGAAAACTTGCTGCTTTGAGATTTTCTTCTTAAATTTCTTTCCATATATTTTTGAGCAAATAAGTGATTCAATAATAAACTTAAAAATGTAAAGCTTTTAATTTTTAACCCTCTCCCATGCCATAATTTTTGTCACTGACAGAATTCTTTCTGCCACATCACTGTGTAAAGGGCGGCATTGGGGGTGTACGTTGGCTGAGACAATATGGCCGGGCAAGCTCAATGAGCTGACTCAGTCCATCTCATAGATTGTTAGGTTACCATTTGAATTCTTAAAATAAACCTTTTATTTTATAACAGTTTTAAATTTACAAAAGGTTTGTGAAGATAGAAGAAAGACAGTTCCTGTATGCTTCACAACCTGTTCTCTTATTATTAACATCTTACATTAGTATGGTACATTTGTCACAACTACTAAATACATATCAATACATTATTATTAACCAATATCCATACTTTATTCAGATATCCTTAGTGTTTACGTAATAACCTTTTCCTGTTACAGGATCCTATCCAAGGGACTACATTACATTTAATGTGGAGTCATCATATTGCCCTATACTCCTCTAGACTATGACAGTTTCTTATACATTCCTTGCTTTTGATGACCTTGACATTTTTGAGGAATATTGGTCAGACAAGTTGCAGCATTTCCCTCAATTTTTGTTTGTCTCTTATCCTTATGATTAGACTGAGGTAATGTGTTTTTTGGGAGAAGGACCACAAAGGGATAGCACCATTCTCATCACATCCTATCAAGACTACAACCCAATCAAAAAATGGGCAGAAGACCTAAATAGACACTTCTCCAAGGAAGACATACAGACGGCCAAGAGGCACATGAAGAGATGCTCAGCATCACTAATCATTAGAGAAATGCAAATCAAAACTACAATGAGTTATCACCTCACACCAGTCAGAATGGCCATCATCAAAAAATCTACAAACAATAAATGCTGGAGAGGGTGTGGAGAAAAGGGAACCCTCTTGCACTGTTGGTAGGAATGTAAACTGATACAGCCACTATGGGAGAACAGTATGGAGGTTCCTTAAAAAACTACAAATAGAATTACCATATGACCCAGCAATCCCACTACTGGGCACATACCCTGAGAAAACCATAATTCAAAAAGACACAGGCACCCCAATGTTCACTGCAACACTATTTACAACAGCCAGGTCATGGAAGCAACCTAAATGCCCATCGACAGACAAATGGATAAAGAAGATGTAGTATATATATATATATAATGGAATATTACTTAGCCATAAAAAGAAATGATTTGTAGAGATGTGGATGGACCTAGAGTCTGTCAAAAAGAGTGAAGTAAGTCAGAAAGAGAAAAGCAAATATCATATATTAATGCATATATGTGGAATCTAGAAAAACGGTACAGATGAACCTAGTTGCAAAGCAGAAATAGAGACGCAGACATAGAGAACAAACACATGAACACCAAGGGGGGAAAGGGGGGTGGTGGGATGAACCTGGAGATTGGGATTGACATGTATGCACTGCTATGATGGAATAGATAACTAGTAAGAGTCTGCTGTATAGTTTGGGGAAGTCTACTCGATGCTGTGTGGTGACCTAGATGGGACGGAAATCCAAAAGGGAGGGGGTATGTGTATATATATGGCTAATTGAGTTGGCTGTACAGAAGAAACTAGCACAACATTGTGAAGCAACTATACCCCAATTAAAAAAAAAAACTACATGCTATCAACATGATGTATGACTACTATTGATATTAACCTTGATCATCTGACTGAGATGGTATTTGTCAGGTTTTTCACTGTAAAGTTACTTTTTTCCCCCATTTCCATATTGTACTCTCTGGAAGGAAGTCATTATGGGCAGCCTACACTTAAGAAATGGCTAGTTATGCTCTACCTTCTGGAGGGCATACTATCTACAAATGTTATTTGAAATTTTCTGCACAGGAGACTTGTCTATTCTCTAGTTAATCATTTATTTATATTGGTATAGACTCAGAGATATTTGAGTTATAATCCAACACTGTTATTTATTTTTTTGCTAATTTGTTCCAGCTTTGGCCATTTGGAGCTCTTTCTGTTGGCTCCTATACCCCTTTGACATGTCCTCATTGGGTGTGTGTGTGTGTGTATGTGTGTTATCATTTCCTTTCTGGTGTTACCAGATATTCCAGGCTCATCTCCATGTTCTCTGCTGTAGCCCTAGAATCAGTCATTTCTTCAAAGAATGCTTGGCTCCTTTTATTTGAGAGTGGCATTGAAAAAAGATCTGTATGCTGAATGTACCATCTAGTTTTTATTTGATAAATACAGCAGTGTTTGTCAAACAACATTGTTGTCTGATCTAATAGTGCAACTAATATTAAGATAAATATTCTTCTTTTAAAAGCCCTTTCCTTATACCTGTTAATATAGAATATACTCAACCTCTCAAAGCTTGGCTTTAGGAAAAAAGTTCTTTGTTTTTTCTTTAAGAGAAGGGGAATCATTCTGAGATGAGAATAATATTTATAAGAGGAAACTTGATGCTCGGGTTAGAATTGTCTTCCTCACCTTTCCGCATGTTAGCAGGTAGTTGGCTTTGTTCTCATTACCTCAAGTGAGAAACTGTGTCAGAGCAGAAACCCAAAATAACCTGCCAGTCTCCCTGGGTTTGTGTGCAAAGTACTGAAGGTCTTTGCAAAAGGATAATTATTGGCATTTTCAGGGAGTTTTGACCAGATCATGGAAGAAAACCCTGGAATTCTCTCCCAAACATCCAAAGAGAAAGAGAGAGATAGAGACAAGAGAGAGAGAAATTATTTTAGAGGATTAGGCAGGGGTGGCACTACGGGGGAAGCGCCCGACAGGTAGTTCCAAGCAGGCAGGGTCACATGCAACATGGCAAGATTCCTGGCTCTTACACGTAGTACAAAGTAGCAGAAAACTAACAGGTCTCCAGAATTGGAAAAATAGGTATCTCATTCCTAACCTGCGTGGACCACTTATAAGAGCAGATAACCCAACTTCCTCCTCCCCCTCAATATCCTGACACCATGGAAGATGCTAGGGAAAGAGCAGACACCTGGTGTGGACCCTTACAGGAGGCTCAGAGTTAGAAAGCTAAGTTGGGCTTTGAAGCACTAAGGCATATTTCTAGCTTATTTGCCTTTGTGGACTAATACTTATACCCACAGTAGCTCTTATATTCTCCTTACTTTGGTTAAGGATTAGAGAAAATCTGTTACCCCTTGAAAGAGATTTATAAGGGATGCTTTTTAAGTACTTGGGATATTTGACAGAAAGAATTAGTGCAGAGTGGGATAGCTTTCTCCTTCCTTTTTCAGGATTATTTAATTTTGGTTGGAAGTCCCAGACTCAGAATTTATAAAGTGCTTTCAGTTCAAAGGGCGACACTGATTAAGGAGGTTGGGTATGTGGTTAAGAACACAGATTTTGATGTTGTCAAAATAGATGCCATGAACAGAAGGCTGCCTAAATTCATATTGGGGGTCCACCATTTTCATGAGCTTTTGGACCTCGGCTTGTCTGTGTTTCAATGTCATGTACACGTAAGAAATAAAATAGGGGTACAAAAAGTCCCCACTTCATTATATTAAGAGGAGTGAGTTCATATTTGCAAACAGGTTGGAATATAGTAAGCAAGATATAAGTGATTGTTAAATAAAGATAAATGACTTGAGCTATAAGGATTTGGTGCTATCTTCACATATACTTCTTTTGTTAGCACAATGCATATAGCATTGCTTTAAAAAAGGAAATGCTTGTCTGAATAATTTAAAGTCCTAACACTGACTAATATTTAATTGGTTTAAAAACTTGGTATCTGAGAATTCTGATTATATTTTTGCTTTTGATTGCTTTAGCAAATGAGACTATGCCTTAAACATGCCTGTCAAAAATCAGCAGAGTATACATTTATTCTTACGTTCTCAAACACATGCATACACACACATACATGCATGCAGGTGCTCGAGTTCATAAAAGAAATGGGTTTGATTGATTTAAAGCTTCCTTCAAGGCTTTTGAATGAGATTCAGATGCCTCAAATTTGACCAAGAGGCAGATGCTAGTCAAAGCTTAGCTTACTTAGAAAGAACACTTTTTCTTGTAAGATGTAAACACCAAAGAGATATAAGTTTTCACTTCTTGGCTGAAATGATTTCCATATCTTGCCAATCAGGAGAAGCTTTGTTTTAAAAGTCCAAGGATAAGAAATTATTTTTCTATGCATTCTTTATAAACACACACACACATGTAAGCATACACACTTCAGGTCTGGAAGCTCTGTGAACAGGCATCTTCACATTCAGGAATTAGAGAAAGCTATCTTCACATAAAAGTCTGTGAAGCCCTTTAAAAATCAGTGCTTTAAGTTTTTCAAAGATTTATTTATTTATTTTGGAAAAAAAAAGCAAGTACCTCATCAGTTCTCTCACAAAAATCTTCAAATGCTTTTGGGAAATAAATGAATTTTAAACTGTGTTCAGTCATACTTTATTCAAACAAAGCAGTGAAAAAAACCTTTGAATCAGAACTACAGTTCACCATAATCTGGTTAAAATTATCTCCAGCACCACCTGTCATTATTAATGTGCAGGAGAAAGAAAACTACCTTCCACCTGAGAATGTGGCCCATCAGCACGTCGGTACTCTGTCTGATCCTAACGGCAGGTACATTTTCAATTCTTCTTGAACTTTCATATATTTGTTGAAGGTAGCTCATGGTTTAATTTAAATTTGTTTCAAGGAACACTTTATTAGCATTTACATCTACCCATGGAAGAAAATCTACAGGTCTTTTACATCTTCTATCTTTAGGTTCTGTTAAATTTGCAAGCTTAACCATTTTGCTTGACTTAAAAAAAAAATTGTTATGTTGTTTTGGAAAGTGATAATATGCTGTAGCATAAGTACCAAAGTATCAACTGTTAGACTGATTCTTAGCAGAAACTAGAGATATGTGCTCTAAAAGCCTGGTTTGGAAAATAACTCATAATTAGAAAGAGATATATAAAGTGAGGCCACCCTGCTCAGGCCCACAAAACAGAGATGCACATGTTAACTGAAATCCAGCTTTTAATTTTGGTGATTTCCACTTACGTCAAAATCAATTGAGTTACATGCCTAATACCCACTTCTTATGGCTTGAGAAGTTTTTCCACAAACTTTCAAAGAACTTATTTTGGAATAGCTCTAGAATGTTCTAGTCTAGATGAATGTATTTCTTGTTGTCCAATTGGATCAAAAGAACCATGGATCTACTCTTGAACAAAGTATCTATATGTATAAGATAATAAAATCTTCCTCTTGAGAGGCATAGGAAACATATATGACAGAGAAGCCCCCAAATAGTTCTACTTGCTTATAATTTGTAAGCATAATTATTGACACAAGTTATGTCAAAGAAAGTTACTTTGACACCTACAACATTTCTCAAACATTTAACACCTGGTATGTATTAGTCATGGTGTTCTTTTTTGCCTTCTTTAAAATATTTATGTTTTATATTTTTAATTGAAAAAGAATATGCGTATATAAAGAGGGTTTGCACACACATGCACACACACGAACACATATATACCACTAGAAGGAACATCCTGAGTGCAAATATCACGGGCAGTTTTGAATGCTGTGGGTATCTCTGTTTGAAGAATCACTTTGTTCTCCCAAGTGGGATAAGAGATGCATTAATCAGCTTACATAGCATGTTCATGGAAAATAGAGCCAAAACCCAGCAGAAGCAAGCTCAGGGGGTGTTTGTTTTAATATCGTCTGTGCTGATTTTGCCCAATTTGTTTATTTACTTTCCCTTCTTTGTAATAAAGAACTTAAAATGGCTTACAAAGGGGAAAGGGTACCACTAAAATAATGAAACTTGGCAGGTACAACCTTGAACAAGTGGAAATTTGCCCCCTTAAATACAACTCTAAGAAAATCTAAAGCATACATTTTTACTGATATACTTTGGCTCTCACTGATAGGCAGCAGTGATTTGTATTAGTAGATGATAACACTGACTTTGATGTTTACTCATACAGGTACCTATAGTTGAAAAGAGCTATTATTGGTTAGTAGCTAAAGATTGTCCTTTTATTTGTGGCTATAATTACTGCTTTTAATGACTATTTGCACACTGTGTCTTAAGAACTTTTTGGTTAATTTTTTTTCCCTAGGTTTTGACACATCATTTGGCAGAACTGATATGGTGCATTCAGTGAGTTCCAGATGAAAGGTTGGATGTAGGGATGACTGGCATCTCACAAGTCCCACAGCCTTTGACATAAGGTCCACAGAATCTCTTTTCAGAAGAGCCACCTAATTCCTTAGCAGTGAGGCATACAGAAGAACATGAAATTATCATAGGATGTTTCCAACAGCATTTTGCAAGTTTTATTTAGTCTAGTGTACTTGTGAGGCATTAATATAAGAAAAAGTATTAACAAATACGAGAATTTACTCTGTAAGAATTTGCCCACATACCAATGCAGGGGACGTGGGTTCGAGCCCTGGTCGGGAAAGATCCCACGTGCCGCGGAGCAACTAAGCCCGTGCGCTAAAACTACTGAGCCTGTGTTCTAGAGCCCGCAAGCCACAACTCCTGAGACCATGTGCCACAACTACTGAAGCCCGCGCGCCTAAAGCCTGTGCTCTGCAATGGGAGAGGCCGGCCAATGGGAGGCCCACGCACCGCAACGGAGAGTGGCCCCCGCTCGCCGCAACTGGAGAAAAGCCCGTGCGTAGCAACAAAGACCCAAGGCAGCCAAAAATAAAATTAATTAATTAATTAAGAATTTGCCCACATAGATCTCAAAAAAAACAAAACCAAAAACAACAAAAAACAAACTGGTTACTACAATGAATGAAATCTCAAAGCCATAGATGGTCTTGAATTTAGGAACTGCAATTTGCATATCTTATTAAATAGTGCAATGCTTTTCAAATTCTAAAGCAAAGGAGCACTTTATTTCATAGCCAATCTTACTAAGACCCTTACTTCTGTCTGTTTTATCTGTGGCCACCTCATCTTTCTCACCTCCTGGTCAGCTCCCATCTCTGTCTAAATATCTTTACTTGAATTATTAAACAGAAGTTCTCATTGAGTTCCCTGGATCCACGGACTATCAGAATACTTTGGGTAAGAGAGTGGGCTCTCAACAGTATCAATGCTTTATTACTACATTTGAGATGACAACTTTTATTTATTCCTCAGTGAAGCATTTAGACTCAGCACACATTTTAGTGTATAAATACTTTCCAAATATTTTAATAAAGCAGCTGATGCATTAATATGGAATATGTGCAATAAGAATCGAGAGTTATACATGTAATTGTCTTGGGACTCTGCCTGCCCTTGAATATGCCAGAGATTGACTAATAAGATATATATTAGAAAAAGAGAAAAACAACAGAAAGCATAGTTTAAGAATGGTGGACTAGAAGGATATTTATTCCAGGACCCCAAAATTACATATAAAATTATGTTTGTTCTAAAGAAATAAGAAATTCATATTAAGGCAGAAGATATAGTTTTTCAAAAATACACTTTGCTATTATATATTTAGAATTTAGTGTCTTGAGGCCCCATTCAGAAGGCCAAATGTTTTAAACTTCGTGGGCCATCTAGTTTCTGTTGCAACGATTCCACTGTGCCCCTGTAGCCTATGAGAAGCCATGGACAAGAGGTCAATGAATGGATATGGCTGGGTTCCAATAAAACTTTGTTTACACAAACAGACTGAGGGCCAGATTTAACCCTTAGGCTGTATTTCGTCAATTTGTGTTTTAAATAAAAAAGAATGAAGAAAGGACAAAATAATATTATTGATATTTTAGTAAAGCTAAGTGAGCTTAAATTGACTTGAGGGACTGTGATTTTACAATGATAGAATTCACCTATTTATCCTTTAGACTAACATTATCCTGATAATTTAAAATTATGAGAATATTTGCTATACAGTGTGGAGAACACCTTCACTTACTTTAAAGTTTGGGATTTGTTGAGTTTCTATTCTCCTGACAAATATAATGATGGAAGGATGGCCATTCTCTAACAAAAGAAAAGATTTTCTATTTCTCTGTGTGTGTGTGTGTATGTGTGTTTAGTATATTGACCTAATTTTGTCTCCTAATTATAATGGCAGTAAAACCTGGAAGTTATTCTTCCCACTTCCTTCACCCTTCTTCTGCAGTCCAGTCTTCCTCTTGAGTTACTTCCTAAAGAACTCTTACTGTTTTCAACTCCATCATCTTTTGTCTAGACTCCTGCAAAGACCCCTGATTGGAACCCAACATCCATGTTTCCTGGACACTCCAGCTTCAGTACAGTACTACTTTCAAAAGGCAGAGCTACTCTGCCTAAATTCTTTCCCTTTAATTAATATAAAAAGTAACATCCTTCATCAGTCTTCCAGAGCCCTGCCTGACTAGGTTCCTACAATCCTTTCCTGCCTCTCATTTGTACCTTGTCATGCTCTGGACTTTGGTCACAGTAGCTTGCTCTTAGTTCCTGGTACTTGTCATATGCAAAGGTCTTGCCATCAAAGGACCTTTGCATGTGCTATTTTACCTGGAACAGTCTCCCCCCCATCCCCTTATCTAGTTAATTTCTACTCATCTTTCAGAGCTGATCCTAAGCTTAACTTCCCTGGTGAATCCTAACCTGACCTGAATGACCAGCTCAAGCCTCTCCTATTTGGAGTCTCTTTGTACCATTAGGGCCTGGACTAGGGCGAGGTGCTAAGGATGCACTCACTGTCAGGGCCTTGCCAGTATGGGGTTACTGTCTTTAGGGAGATAAGAAGAGGTGATCGGGAGCAGGACATCTAATCACATGTAATTCCAGGCCAATTCAGGTTCCACAATAAGGGAATGAGATAGAGGCATCATTCCTCTCTCATCTTAAACCTACATTTTATATTCTGTTGTGGGGTCTCTGGGATCCTTACTGTAAAAAACTGTCCCTATAAAACTGACAAAATAAGATCTATAAGGAGGGCCCTGTAATGGAGTGTGATTTTTCTATTATTAAATAAAACACTACTCAATTTAAAACACATTTTTAAGCAGGCATATAGCATTATATTATGGTTTACATTAGCAAAAAATATAAAAAAGGACCAGAAGAGGCCTTTGTTATGTGCAATGATTATCATGGTAACACTGAATAAAGCTGGCATGATTTAGAACCACAGAGATTATTTTTCATTTTCTGAATATGTATAGATTGAATATATTCACCCATACACACATACACACACATACATACATCTATACATACATCTTATACTGTTATATATTTTGGCGACAATTGCAAAGTTCTCCATCTGGTCTTGCAGCAAAGAGTCCAAACACGCAAGGAGAAAAAATGTATTGGTCAATTAAAATGAACTATTTGGAACAGATTTGATTTCTTTAAAAGGTCGTATAATTATATTGACCACGGTCTATATACCCATTCCATCAAAAAGATCCTGGAAATCTTGAAAAAGAAAAACCTTGTTGAGCAGCATTATTTTTCATAGACTAGTTGAGTTTCATGCTGTTTTATCTTTTTGTTCTAAAATTTATTGCCAAAATATTATAACTTTTTAACACCATAACTTTGTACAATGCTCCATAAAAAAGAAAGAGAAAAAGAAAGATCACCTGAGGGAATACTTGTAAGCAACAGTTACTCTGAGAAACAACTGAGATCATGGAAAAAAATGGAATCAAATATTCAGAGCACCTGGACACAAGCACGGCTGTTGCACTGAGGAATTCCAGAGACACCACTGACATGGTATCCAGTAGTCTCCCCTCATCCACAGTTCAGCTTTCTGCAGTTTCAGTTACCTGCAGTCAACTACAGTCTGAGAAGATTACATGGAAATTTCCAGAAATAAACAGTTCATAAGTTTTAAACTGCTCACCATTCTAAGTAGCGTGATGAAAATTTGTGCCTTCCCACTCCTTCCAGCCCAGGCCCTGGACGTGAATCATCCCTTTCTTAGTTATCAGACCGATTGTTGCGGTATCACAGTACCTGTGTTCAAGTAACCCTTATTTTACTTAAAAATGCCCCAAAGTGCAAGAGTAGTGATGCTGGCAATTTGGATATTCTCTTACTGTGACTAATTTATCAACTGAACTTTATGATAGGTATGTATGTATAGGAAAAAACACAGTATTGATATATACAGTTGACCCTTGAAGAACATGGGCTTGAACTACATGGGTCCACTTATATATATGCAGATGTTTTCCAATAAATATATTGGAAAATTCTGGCAGATCTGCAACAATTTGAAAAAGTTCACAGGCAAACTCCATTACCTAGAAATATGGAAAAATTTTTAAGGAAGAGTTAGGTACGTCATGTATAAAATATATATAGATACTAGTCTACACTTATGTAGGCATAAAGTGAGTGACATTTAATAAATAATTAACAATGTGTTAGTTTTCTTACTGTTTTATAACTATGCTTTCAAAGAATTACATTAGCATACAGTATGCCTCTCTCTCTTGTAATTGGAGAAGGCTATCGTCATAGGTGTGTTTTGTTAAATGTAACAATGTTTCAAAACCGTATTATGAATATGACTGTAACAATACATGCCATAAAATTTTTATAATGATTTATTCATTTGTGTGTAGGCCAGGCTACCATGGAGCAACTGTATCAGTTATACTAGGCTACCATAAGGCAGTCATATTGCTGCTTCTTCGTTCTTGATGCACAAATTGTTATATCTGTAAATAAATATAAATTTTTTTTCACATTATATTTTCATCTTTGATGTCTAGTGTTGGTAATATGTATAATATCTACAGTGTTTTGTATCATATAATATTGATGTAAATACTGACAGGTGATTCACCTTGTAAACAGATGATGTAAACTTACGGAATTGATAACTACAGTACTGTAAATGTATTTTCTTTCTTATGATTTCCCTTAATAGCATTTTCTTTTCTCTAGCTTACCTTATTGCAAGAATACGGTATATAATATATACAACATACAAAATATGTGTTAATCGACTGTTTATGTTATTGGTAAGGCTCCTGGTCAATAGTAAGCTATTAGTAGTTAAGTTTTGGGGGAATCAAAAGTTATAGGTCGATTTTTGACTGTGTGAGGAGTTGGTGCCCCTAACCCCAGTGTTGTTCAAGGATCAACTGTATAGGATTTCAACACTCTCCGTGGTTTCAGACTCGGGGTCTTGGACCGTATCCCCTGCGGATAAGGGGGGAATACTGTAATCTGGGAATATGGTCTCTGGAGTTATGTGTTGGCCCTGAAGGGCAGAATTGTTATAAAGAGGTTAGATCATTGTTGTGAAGTAAGATAGAACTTTATCTTGAGCTTGCACATAATTAAAAGGTAAAAATTAAATTATCAAAAAAAGCCATCTTTCAGCTTTACTAAAATGAACTTTCCAGTCTCATATTTAGTTTGGTTCAAAATGCCAGTGTACTCGTTTCCTCAAAATGCAAGCGCCACTCTCCAATGGCAACTTTGCCCACACAAATTTCACTGATCAGTGTTTCCTGTATATTCTTTTCCAGCATCTGTTAGAACTAAATGCAGAACGTAAATAATTAATAGAGCTATCATGTTTTTATTTTTCTTTGAAATTATGAAGTCAGTGGAGCAGAAGTTTAACTATACATGTATCCTGTAAACACACACAGATAACGAGGGTTGAATAATAACTGTCTGTAATAGAAATTTTATGCAATTTGAGCTAAAACAATTTAAGTAAAGACATTTCCATTTTCCCATCATATTTCACCATGAATTTAGAGAAGTGAACAAACCATCAGAAGAGTCTGAATTGTAAACTTTAGCTAAGATAGACAGTAATGTTATGCACCTCAGTATTGAGGGCTGGATAGTTAGTGCCACTCACTTTAACATCTAACTGGATTTCTGGCAATTAGGCTCTCGATAAACATTTGTTGAATTAATCAGCATAAGAATTCTCCTTGAATTGTTTTCATATCTTGGCTATTGTAAATAATGCTGTAATAAACATGGGAGTGCAACATATCTCTTTGATACCCTGTTTTCATTGTTTTGAGTGTATATTTCCATAAGTGAAATTGCTGGATCATATGGTAGATTTATTTATTTATTTATTTAACATCTTTATGGAGGTATAATTGTTGTGTTAGTTGCTGCTGTATAACAAAGTGAATCAGCTATACGTATGCATACATCTCCATATCCCCTCCTACTTGTGTCTCCCTCCCACCCCTCTAGGTGGTCACAAAGCACTGAGCTGATCTCCCTGTGCTATGCGGCTGCTTCCCACTAGTTATATTTTTGTTTGAGGTACCTCCATATTGTTTTACATAATGGTTGAACCAGTTTACATTTCCATCAACAATATTCAAGGACTCTTTTCTCTACATCCTTGCCAACCCTTGTTATCTCTTGTCCTCTTGGTGACAGCTATTCTAACAGGTGTGAGGTTATAGATCATTGTGGTTTTGATTTGCATTTCCCAGTCATCAGTGATGTTGAGCATCTTTTCATGTACCTATTAGCCATTTAGATATCTTCTTTGGACAAACGTCTACTTAGCTCCTCTGCCCATTTTTTAATTGGATTGTTTCGTTGTTGCTATTCAGTTGTATGAGTTCTTTATATATTCTGGATATTAACCCCTTATTTGATATATGTTTTACCAAATGTTTTTCTCATTCTATATGTTGCCTTTCAATTTTGCAAACTGTTTCTTTTGCTGCACAAAAACTTTTGTACAAAGGAATATTTTTCATCCATAAGGAAGAAAGACATCCTGCCATTTGCAGCAACATGGATGGACCTTGAGCACATTATGTTAAATGAGATAAATCATACCGAGAAAGACAAGACCTGTATGATATTACTTACATGTGGAATCTAATAAAGCCAAATTTGTAAGAACAGAGAATAAAATGGAGGTTACCAGAGGCTGGGCTGGGGCAGGAGTTGGGGGGCTAGAACAGATATTGTTTAAGGGTCCAAATTTAAAATAAAACCTAGAAACCTAATTCACAGTATAGTGAATATAGACAACCATATTGTATTATAATCGTCAAACTTGTTAAGAGACTAAAACTTAATTATTCTGACCTAAAAAGAAGGGATGGTTATGTAATGGGATAGAGGTGCTAATTACCACTACAACGGCAGTCATATTACATTGCATTTACTACATCACCCTGCTCAAACTTATCTTGAAAAGTCTATTGAAGCTTTAAGTAGTATAAAATAGGTTGCTTCCTTTATCAATATTGGAAGATATAAAATCTGAATATTGGATTCATAAGACATATTCATGTTATTCAATGCAGGTGCCAAAATAAAATTAGAAAAAATTTGAATTACATTTATTGAGCACTTACTATGTACCTAGCACTATATTCGTTACTTTAACCAAGGAGTATTTCACATTTAATCTTACAACAACACAATAATGAGTAGGTTCTATTATCTCCCAATTTTATACAAGAGGAAAGAGATTAAATAATTTCCCTAAGGCCACCATCCAGTAAGTAATGAAAAAGGAATATGGATTCTTTCTGAGTTGACTCAGCCTGAGCTTTGCTCAATTAAATTTCTAATAATATTATCACAGTAAACACTGTCTTTTAAAATAAATAAAACATGAAGTGTTATACTACCCTTTTGATGCTTTATACCCTTTTGTACCAGATGTTAAGAATATACTTGTTATTCCCATATAATTTTGTAGTTAATAATAAATCAGTGTATGTGAGATTGGTTATCCTAAATATTAGTGTAGAGATAATTTCGCGTTGGATTATGATTAAATTTCCCTGGACCCTGAGTCATTTTTAGAGAGCATTGTCTGGCTTTTCCTTGTAAATGGAGCAACTTGTAAATAGAAAACAGCCCTGAATTTGGAGATGTGGGGATGCGCATGTATGGCTTTAGTTACAAGAAGCTTGGAAAACACATACCTGTGGTAGGATTTTTTTCTTTTATTTACAGATAATGGTCTTGCATGAAGTTGGTATTAAATAAGATTACAATAAATTTTTTTTTAATTTAGTCAGACTAAAATCTCTGTAGTTCTCAACTGTATGAAAAACCCTTTAGTCTTAAATTAATGAAACTTATTCTTAGTCCTGATGTTTTTTTGTGGCTGGATAATTCTAGAAGAGGAAAAGGAATTTACCTGGTGATATTATAGACTCTTATACAGGTTGCTTACTGTGAAATCAAAAGGAAGAATTACACCTGATATGTTCATAAACTTTCCATTGTGTTCCGGGATCATGTAAGTTTTCCTTAATACACTCAAAACAGTAAAATAAAGTTGACTCTCAGATATTGAATACTGCTGCTATGACAGTGCTCATTATATATTCATCCTAATTCTGCATTTCTTATCATAAAAGCAGACCAGCCTGTGGTTACTTAGAGATGTCCTTGTACCTTTTTAAATTAAAAAATTGTAATAATGAATATGCTATCATTACTCATACCTTTTGTTAACATTTCTATTCTTCTTTTGGGGGATTCTTTCTAGAGAATCAGAGTTTAAAATATTTCATATTTTGAGATGCAGAGCTTTTCATAAGAGTTGAAAGGAAACAAATTACAAAATCATTGACTTCCATTAGAATTTTTCATAGACAATTTTAGTCGATTTTTAGAAGATTTAACATCTCACTGATTTTTTTAATTCTGAGCTTAAATGAATTCTCATTTTGACTCCATATGTTACTTTGAGAAAGATTACAGTATGCCTGCAGTGATAGGATCTTTTTTTACATGTCTTATTACATGTTGCTGTGGGTCTCCACTGAGAAGACCTATTTTAATTCTCATTTTCAGACTCTCTCCTGAGAAGCAGAGCCGGAATTTGCTTTCAAGGTCACAGGATTTGATGGATGAGGAGTACTAGCAGAGATCCCAGTTTCTTTCCAAATTGAAAGAACAACAGAAAAGAAGATTAACCTGTCCCAATTAAGCAGAAATGAGGCCAAGCGCAGGTGACCTTTTAACAACTGAGCACTATAATTTTAAAGCTGAATTACTGTTGCTTCTTTATTTTTCAAGCTTGTTGTGACTGCATACTAAAAGTAGCTTATATTTTATATAAAACTCTTCAATTTTCAACTCTTTGCCACTTAGACTAGCTTGTTCTCTCACTGAGCACCATATCATGAGAGTTTCAATATCACAGTTAGCTATAAGTGACCCTTACTTTATAAAACTTGGAGAATTTATTTGCCTTAGATCAAGGATCAAGGTTCCTGGGTGCCATCCAGGGATTTGTGCACGAGTTGGGATTCTTAATGCAGTTGCCAATTACTGTCCCCCAAATGTGTAAAACATTACACTTATCCCAACAATAAAGATAGCAAGCCTATTAAAGCAGTATGATTTATGATTTATAAATAAAGAGAATGTACAGGAAATATTGATATCTGTGAGTCTCTTTTCATAGAAGTCTTTCTCTTGTAATAGGAATCATCACTCTGCTGGCTGATTTTCTTTGCTGACAGGCTTCAATCACTTTACTTTCTCACATTTCTGGCTCAGAGGTTCAGCATAAAACTGTTTTGCAGAGTTGTGGAATATATGCTCAAGATTTTCTTCTTAAGATTCACTTTACTTCCATTGGGCAGATTTCAATCATAAGTCAGTACATTTTCTGATATCTGCAAGTCATAATATTCATATTCTATATTTTCTCCAATGTAGTTCTCAGTTCTTTAATAAGTACATAGATGTACATATTAAAATATGGCAAATATTTCTTAAAAAAATGATTTGTCAATGAAGTCCTCTTCCCTAGAGTCCCAAATAAGCATACAGTAAGATAAAGTAAAAGAAATACTTCAAAAAATGAACAGTCCAACCAAAAAATGGGCATAAGACCTAAATAGACATTTTTCCAAAGAAGACATACAGATGGCCAACAGACACATGAAAAGACACTCAATATCACTAATTATTAGAGAAATGCAATCAAAACTACAATGAGGTATCACTTCATACCAGTCAGGATGGCCATCATTAAAAAGTCTACAAGTGGGCTTCCCTGGTGGCGCAGTGGTTGAGAGTCCGCCTATTGATGCAGGGGACGTGGGTTTGTGCCCTGGTCCGGGAGGATCCCACGTGCCACGGAGCGGCTGGGCCCATGAGCCATGGCCGCTGGGCCTGTGTGTCCGGAGCCTGTGCTCCGCAGCAGGAGAGGCCACGACAGTGAGAGGCCCGTGTACCATAAAAAAAAAAAAAAATGTCTATGAGTAACAAATGCTAGAGAGGGTGTGGAGAAAAAGTAACCCTCCTACACTGTTGGTGGGAATGTAACTTGGTGCAGCTACTGTGGAGAACAGTATGGCAGTTCCTTAAGAAAACTAAAAATAGAGTCACCATATGATCCTGCAATCCCACTCCTGGGCATATATCCAGAGAAATCTCCATATCAAAAAGATACACGCACCCCGATGTTCATAGCAGCACTATCTACAATAGCCAAGACATGGAAGCAACCTAAGTGTCTACCGACAGATGAATGGATAAAGAAGATGTGGTATATATACACAATGGAATATTACTCAGCCATAAAAAAGAATGAAATAATGCCATTTGCAATAACATGGATGGACCTAGATATTATCATATTAAGTGAAGTCATACAGAGAAAGACAAATATCATATGATATCACTTATATTTGGAATCTAAAAAATGATATAAATGAGTTTATTTATTGGGCTGGCCAAAAAGTTCATTCAGGTTTGTCTTTAATCTTATGGGAAACCCCAAATGAACTATTTAGCCAACCCAATACAAAGAAGAAATAGACTCACAATATAGAAAACAAACTTATGGTTACCAAAAGGAAAAGGTGGGGGGAGGGATAAATTAGGAGTTTAGGACTGACAGATACACACTACTATATATAAAATAGATAAACAACAAGAACCTACTGTATAGTACAGGGAGCTGTATTCAATATCTTGTAATAGCCTATAACAGAAAAGAATCTGAAAAAGAATATATATAATTGAATCACTTTGCTGTACACCTGAAATTAACAAGACATTGTAAATTAAACTTCAATTTTTAAAAATGGCTAAAAAAAGTGTAGGCAAAAAGTACTATAAAGATGTATTAGGAGGTTTGTTGATTAAAAGAATTTTGTTTACAAAAAGAAATACTTCAAAACTTTGATGTGAAAGAAGATTATAATACTGAACTGTCAGGATGCTTGTCCTAGATTAGTGGAGTCAGTCAACCTGAGTTATGTAACAGTGGTATTTCCTATCGAATATTTGTAACTACTTTCAGTTTTGGAAGCTCCAATATAAAGCTATGAACATGAAACACAGATTAGGGATCTTACATGGGGGATGTGATGCTTTTTGTCCTATGGGAGAGGTTAGTATTTGGAGAAAAGAATGAAAGGTACATACTCTGAAGTAAATGTGTACAGCCTATTAAATATTTTTTGCTAAGTACTAATATTTAAATTAGTGAATCTACTGGTTAAAAAAAAAAGAACTCAAACAAATTAACAACATAATAAGATACTCTCTAAAGTTAAGCTTAGCTGATTAAAAGACTGAGAGTTCTGTTGGATTATGATGTTTTTAATCTCTTCAAACAGTATACTGTCTGTCATCACACATGTTCTCTCACTCCCTCTTTACTTCTTTCTCTTCCCTTCCATCCTTCTCTCAATTTCTTATTATGTTCCAAACTTGAGAAGCATAATCTGCATCTCCTCAATTGATTAGGAATTTGGAAGGAAATGAATCTTTCCATATATATGCATGTATCTACACACACACACACACACACACACACACACACACACACTTTTCAAAGAGTTATACTATAATTACACTACACTAAAGACAAAATTCTGTATGTGCCCAGAAGTTTTGTAGGGTCACCTTACACTTTCAGTACTTTTCTAAGTCAGGTTGATTTTGGTGGATCAAGAAATTGGAAGTGTTCTGTGATTTCTCAGAAGCTTTAGACATTGTCTCTGCATAGCACAAGATCACATCTTGTGTAAATATGTAGTATAAAGAATTCAACTAAATCCAGCATCATGACAGACTGAAGTAATATATATGGCCTCCCTCCTAGTACCAGTACCTAGAAATGTTGAATAAAATTTGACTTTAAAAAATTTAAAAACACACTGCTGAGAAATAAAGGGAAAGTTTTAGGTATTAGAAACCCAAAGGAACCACCAGAATGTTGCAAGAGAAATTAAATAGCGGGAAAATAAGAAAGTGTGGTTAAGTAAAATAGAAGTTATAAAAATAGGTCCAACATACATCTAATAGGAACTCTAGATGGTGAGAATAGATGGAATAAAAGGGAGGCAATAATCATTCAGAAATGGTCAATCATTTTCTAGAGGTGAAGAAAGACATGTGTTGGGCTTCCCTGGTGGCACAGTGGTTGAGAGTCCGCCTGCCGATGCAGGGGACACGGGTTCGTGCCCTGGTCCGGGAAGATCCCACATGCCACGGAGCGGCTGGGCCCGTGAGCCATGGCCGCTGAGCCTGCACGTCCGGAGCCTGTGCTCTGCAACGGGAGAGGCCGCAGGAGTGAGAGGCCCGCGTACCACAAAAAAAAAAAAAAAAAAAGAAAGACATGTTTCTTCAAGTTGAAGTAACATGCCAAGTTTGAATTATAACAAAATATGTCACTTTTAGAGAATCATGGTGAAATTTTAGAACATAAACAAAAAATCCTTCAAAGCAAAGAAAAAGCATGTCATCTATATAGTAATGATGAACAGACTGACAGCAGGTATCTCATCAGCAAAAATAAGGGATAAATATAATGAAATATCTTAATAGTTCGGAGTGAAAAGAATTTTTAACCTATCAGCTTTGAATTCCATACCCTGCACAACTAGCCCTGAAAAGAATGAGAGCTAACTAAAGACGTTTTCAAAGACAAAAATATATTACCATTTACAGACCCTCACTTAAGGAACTTTTAAAGGATGTACTTTATTTATTTATTACTTTTGTTTATTTATTTTTGGTGTGTTGGGTCTTCACTGCTGCATGCAGGCTTTCTCTAGTTGTGGCGAGGAGGGGCTACTCTTCGTTGCAGTGCATGGGCTTCTCACTGCAGTGGCTTCTCTTATTGCAGAGCACTGGCTCTAGGCACATGGGATTCAGTAGTTGTGGCACGCGGGCTCAGTAGTTGTGGCTCGCAGGCTCTGGAGAGCAGGCTTAGTAGTTGCGGTGCACGGGCTTAGTTGCTCCGCGGCATGTGGGATCTTCCCGGACCAGTGATCGAACCCGTGTCCCCTGCATTGGCAGGCAGATTCTTATCTGCCACCAAGGAAGCCCTTAAAGGATGTACTTTAGTAAGAAGAAAACTGAACTCAGAATGAAGGGATAGAATGGAAGAAGCAATTGTGAGCAATTAAATCATTCAACTTATTGATTAATGTAAATAAACATACCTTGTTAAAAGCAAATGGCTAATACGGGAGAGTTTTTAAAAAGTGAAACTAGAAAACTAAGTAATGATAATATAGGGTGGGGTGTGTGAACGTTAAGGTTAGAGAATTTTCATTCCTCATACTATTTGGAAAGAACAAAGTGATACTGAAAAACCATAGGTCTGTTAACTAAGTAAACATGTGAAGAGTAAACCTGGAAAAACTAGAAATAGAATACACAGCTTCCAAATCATTGGAAGAGGAAAGGGGAAATTAAGAAACTTCACAAGTCCAATATGAAGTAGGACAAGGGATAAAAGCAAATAAAAAAGAACATAGTGTATAAACACACACATCTACATGTAGATTCACATAAAATTATCATTTATATCATTAATTCTAATAAATATAAACATTAAACGCCTCTTGAAAGATGGAGTTGTTTAAAATAACAATAAAATAAAATCCAGCTATACATTATTTGTAGAAGCCACACTTTAGCAAAATGACCTAGGAAATTTTACATGAAAGGGATGAAAATAAGTTGTATTATACCGATTCAATGAAAGCTGATGAAACAATATTAACAGCAGGGTAAATAAAATTGAAGAGAGAATGCTCTCTCTTCATAATGAAAACATGAATCATAAGACAAACTTACAGAACAGTATCTGTTATAAGTAAAATTATTCAGAATATAGATAATATCATCACTTTGGTGTCAAGATGGTTTTTTCTATTCTCTTTAAGCTGTCATTTGCCATTACTACTCTACTTATAATCATGACAGAACAAGATTTTTAACATGACACTTATCCACAGTTTTTTTCCAGATTGTATGCCAAAGATTTGCAATCCTATTATCTTTTGATATCGTGTCATATTTTAATGTAAATGTGCTAATGTGATTCATGTTTCAATGCACCAGCAAGTTGCTTTGTTCAAAGACACAAGTGAGCCACAGAGCCAGGCACTGGCTTTTTTGTGAACTTTGTTCAGGCCACTGAAGTCACAAACATAGGACTGATCCCGCAAGGTCTAGGTTAGTTTTTTCTTTTATTAGTCTCTGGGGACTCTGTCTCCCTTCATCTCAGTGGCTGAGAAAGCAGTAATGTTTAGAATAAATTTTCTAAAATATATTATCAGAGGAATATTAATGTATCCACTTTTTTTTAAATATATAAATTTATGTATTTATTTACTTATTTTTGGCTGCATTGGGTCTTCATTGCTGCCCGCAGGATTTCTCTAGTTGCGGCGAGGGGGGGCTACTCTTCGTTGCGGTGCATGGGCTTCTCATTGTGGTGGCTTCTTTCGTTGTGGTTGTGGAGCATGGGCTCTAGGCACACGGGCTTCGGTAGTTGTGGCACATGGGCTTAGTTGCTCTCCGGCGGCATGTGGGATCTTCCTGGAGCAGGGCTCGAACCCGTGTCCCCTGCATTGGCAGGTGGATTCTTAACCACTCTGCCACCAGGGAAGTCCCAAATATATCCACTTTATACTTGCCTTTGGTGATCAAAAACTAGAAAGGCAGTCAACATTCACTACAGATCATTAAATTGCACAGGCCATTAGTCTGGTAGCCTGACCCAGAGGTCTGGGTCGGAAGTCATGAGGACTTACGGAAGGAAGTCATTCAGTCTCAGCAATGGTTAGAACTCTATGGTAGGGATCAAAGCTCTGATTGGCCCCTTTTCTGCATTTGATCACTTGAGACTATGCTCAGACTTCCAAACATGTTCCCAGCAGGCAGCTGTGAGGGTCAGGATTACACATTTCTTTCTGGTCCTCAGCTTTGAGGGTAGGATGACTGGGTCCCATGCAAATTTCCAGTTTTATAGGCTATACTATATTGCTTAGGTACAGTTTTAAAAGGTGATAATTCAATTTATTAAAGTAACAATTTAAACAGAAAATTTAGGATACAAAACAATGTGTAAAATATGCAATCATTTTCATTAAAAAAAAAAAACTAGAAGAGGGGAAAGACCATGAATGTACATATTTGGATTGTATTTACTTAAGTACCTCTGAAAGGATAACACTGGATACCTGAGAAGAGAACTGCATGGCTAGGGAAAGGGGTGGGACAGAGATTTTTCCATTGTATATTTGTTAATTCATTTTAATAAGCATGTACTTTGATGCAGGAACTCTCTAGCTAGAAATTTTCCCTGTGAATAGAGACATATTCCAAAATACAAATTCAAAACAATATTCACTATAATAATGTTATTAACAGGAAAAAAATACTTGAGAAAAGTTAAAAGTAAAAGGAGAATCCCCAAAACATTAGAGTCCTACAGGTTTTCTGATGCCACCTGACAATATCAGAATTCTAAATGGTATTTTTTTTTCTATACCTTTTTTCATTTTTCTTCTTGCAGAGTAGTTTATTTTAAATGTAAGCATATTGTGCCCCATTAATGATAATGGGTATGGTACAGACATGAACAGATAGTACAGTATTCTCTCAATGGGTCATTTAGTTTGCAATGAATGATGTACAGACCGCACAGCATATTAAAAGCTGCAGTCCTACATCTGTTCCCTTCATCCAATACCCTTCTTCAATTTCCTTTGAGAATGCACAAAACAATGGCACACTTTTCAATTCTGACTACTGTCAAATATCCTGCCAGAGTTTCAATGAAAAAAGAATGTTAAACCTGGTACCAATTTATTTAGATTTGCTTTGGTTATTTTACATTCTACTTTAAAATAATTAAGTCACAAAATAGCCCTACAGAATGGTTCCTTGCTCATATGGCTTATTTACTTCTTAAATGACTGTAATATTTCAATAAATTGCATGCTTTATTTTTGCAATGAAATTCCATAGAAATGCAGGCAATAAATTGACATAAGCTATACTAAATACAGAACTCTGAAAATAGAATTCTTTTAAGCAAATGTGACACGGAAGCAACTTATGTTCCAATTTAAAGCCTATCAAAAGACGAAGCATAAATACTTCTCATACTGCAAAAAATGTAATTTTCTAAAAACAAACAAATTTCATCTCTTTAGCATCTTGCAATATTAAAAAATTATGCACCTTTCAGGCACAGAGGTTACTGAGTAACTGATTCAACAAAGTGGATTTGGCTATAAAATGAAGAATGAAGTGTGCTTCCCACACACTGCAGAGGTATACTAGGGACTCTAAAGGAAGGCACCAGGTCTTAGGTGTCTGTACGCTAAGCGCCTTGCTTGGTAGCTGGCAGTGAAAGTTATTAACACTATGAATGCATGTGTATCTGGAGCCATAGCAAGTAATACTGTAATTGTTGAAAGTGGATGTTAATAGTATTACATATCTCCTGTGGAATAACTTGAGAAATCAAGATCTCCATATCATAGCATGGCTTAGCCTCAGAATAAGACATTTCTAGAACATTAGAGAAGAAAGAGAATTCAGAGATCATCTAACCCAGCCTGTCACAAATTACTATTCTTTTGTAAGATTCTCTGAGGAAAAAAAAAGGATGTGTAGCTAGATAAGTGTAGAACATATTGTACAATGCATGTAGATTCACACACATATAATCGTAACGGCTTTGAGAGGCCTATGGTTAAAAGTTAAAAAGACTCTCACACATACTTGTTTATCTTTCTTTAATCTAGCACTTCTGTAACTTATTTCACTTTCATTTTTTTAACACCTTGCACAATCAGGGCTTGGGAGAAGACAATTTGAGAAATGACAAGGAGATTGATTCTTGGTTTCTCAGGAAGGAAACTGAGGCCTAGAATATCAAGTTATTTTAGCATGGTTACTAACTAGAAACTGGCTGAGGAAGATATAGAGTCTAGACACTTAGTTTCAGTCAGTGTTAATTCTAATATATAGTCCTACTTCCTATGGAGGCAGTATATGCAGAGTAGTCCTATGAGGAGTTGCAAGTTAAGCTAATCCAAAAAATAAATAGTATAAATTAAAATAAATTCACTGAGAGTTTCCAAAGTCCCAGGTACCTATCTAAATGTTTTAAATATATCGACTCAAGTAAATCTCTATTTTATACCACATTCCACAATAAATAAGAGAGATTAGAGACCCAAGAATTAACCAACAAACCAGTTAAGTACCAGAAAAACAGGAGAAATCTTTCTACAATATTTAAGTGGAGAGGATATTTCTAACTATAAATTATATCACAAAAGCTATCGTAAAAACAGAGGTTAAAATCAAACAGCAACAAAATTTAGACTCAAATAAAGGTCTAATATTCATAATGTGTAAAATAGTTTTACAAATCAACAAAACAGACAACTTACAGGACAAATGAGCAAAACACATATAAGCAGGCTAATGGTCAATAATCATATGCAATGATATTCACTGCAAATTCTAAAGTGAAACTAATATATCCATGTATTGGATCAACCAAATTGATAAAATCCACTGTGGGCAAGTGCAAATGGCACTCTTCATACCTAAATAATTTTAAACTGTGCATATTCCACGGCAGCCAAACCACACGTTAGGAATGTACTCTGCTGAGATCTGGGGGTAAGTTGGTCGATAACTATCATTATACAGTTGACCCTTAAGCAGCATGGGTTTGAACTGCATGGGTTTGCTCATAAGCAGATTTTTTTCAATAAACATCTTGGAAAATTTTTTCGAGATGTGCAACAATTTGAAAAACCTCACAGACAAACCACAATGTCTAGAAATATTGAAAAAACTTAAAAATTAGGTATGTCACAAATGCATAAAATATATGTAAATTCTTGTCTCTTTTTTCATTTACTACCATAAAATACATGCAAATCTATAATAAAAAAGGTAAAAGTAATCAAAACCTAGGCACAAAAAGACTTACAGATTTTACAATACATGGCACCATCGCAGTCCAGATAAATAACATAAAGACGCAAACATACAGTATAAAATAATTGCATAAAATTAACTGTAGTAAGACTGTATTGGTGTAGCAATTTTATAGCCACCTCTTGCTGCTGTTTTGATGAGCTTCAGTGTTGCCAGTGTCTGCTTAAAGCACCCTGTGATGCTTGTCATTTCCTTATGAACAGTTCATCTCTCCAGTAACTTTTGTATCAAAGTAAAAAGTGATCTCTCATGATTCTCATGTAGTTTTCATTGTGTTTAGTGCAATACCGAAAACCTTGAATAACACTGTGGGGCCCATATGAAGTGCCACTAGTGATGTGGAAGTGCTCTCACGAAGCAGAGAAAAGTTATGACATTACAAATAAAAGTTGAATTGCTTGATGAGTACCATAGATTGAGGTCTGTAGCTGTGGTTGCCTATCATTTGCCATTTCAAGATAAATGAATCCAGCATAAGAACCATTGTAAAAAAAAGAAAAGGAAATTTGTAGAGCCATCACTGTAGCTACACCAGCAGACGAGAAAACCTTGCACTTTTTGCAAAATGCCTTTTTCACCTTGTATTAAAAATCCAGCTTTTATGTGGGTGCAGGATTGCTATAAGAAAGGCCTACCTATAGACTAATATGATTCTAGCAAATGCAAAGTCATTATATGACAACTTAAAGCAAAAGGAAGGTGAAGGAGATAAAGCTGGAGAATTTAATGCCAACAAAGGATGGTTTGATAATTTTAGAAAGAGGTTTGGCTTAAAAAATGTCAAGATAATAGGAGAAGCAGCTTCTGCAGACCAAGAGGCAGCAGATGAGTTCCCACATGACATTAAGAAAATCACCTAGGAGAACGGATATCTGCCTGAACAGGTTTTTAATGCAAATCAAAGTGTATTTTCTGGAAAAACACTGCTACAAAGGACATTTATTAGTATGGAAGAGAAGCTAGCACCAGGATTTAAGGCCAGAAGGGATAGGCTAACTCTACTAGTTTTGTGTAAATATAGTCAGGCCTATGATCAGGGCTGCCCTTATCTATCCGTGAGCCTTGAAGGGAAAAATAAACACCAGCTACCAGTCTTCCAGTTGTACAAGAAGGCCTGGACAACGAGAACCCTATTTCTGAATTGGTTCCATCCATGCTTTGTCCATGAAGTCAGGAAGTACCCTGACAATATGAGACTGCCTTTTTAAGTTCTTTGGTATTGAATGATGCCCCTGGCTACCCCAAACCCCCTGAGTTCAATACTGAAGGCATCAAAGTGGTCTACCTCCCCCCAAACACAATATCTCTAATTCAGACTCGAATCTGGGGGTCATAAGGACCTTTAAGGAGCATTACAACCAATACTGTGTGGAAAGGACTGTCAATGTTATGGAAGAGAACCCCTTTAGAGAGAACATCATGACAGCCTGGAAGGATTACACCACTTGAAGGTGCCATCGTTGTTACAGAAGAAACTGTGGAGGCCATCCAGCTCAAAATGATCAATTCCTGCTGGAGAAAACTGTCCAGATGTTATGCATGACTTCACAAGATTTACAACAGAGCTGATCAAGGATATCATGAAAGAAATTGTAGATATGGCAAAAAAGGTAGGGGGTGAAGGGCTTTAAGATATGGATCTTGGAGAAATTCAAGAGCTAACAAATATCACACCAGAGGATGTAACAGAAGACAACTTGATGGAGATGGGTGCTTCCAAACCAGTGCCAGACAATGAGGAAGAAGATGTAGAAACAGCAATGCTAGAAAACAGATTGACATTAGACACTCTGGCAGAAAGGTTCCAATTATTCAAGACTGCTTTTGACTTCTTTTATGACATGCACGCTTCTATGATATGGGCACTGAAACTAAAGCAAATGCTGTACAGTTAATAAACTTATCTATTGTATATGTGTGTGTCTTGGTGTGAAATTCTAGTAACTGTATGGCAAGAAATCTATGAGATGTTTTCGTGTTAACATCATCATTAACGTCTAAGTATTCATTGTGTGGAAGACTATGTACAAGACTTTTATTGAGGTGGATAACCTATCCTTACACAGGCATAAGGTGAGTGATATTTAATATAAAATTAATAATGTATTAGTTTTCTTACTGTTTTATAAGTGTGTTTTCAAAGAATTACATTACCATACAGTACGTTTCTCTCTCTAACTGGAGGAACTGTGTATCAGCCGATCATCACAGGCAAATTGTCATTTTTTAAAAATGTAACAACGTTTCCAATACTGTATTATGAACATGACTGTAATACTGTATGCCATAAAAATTTTGTAATGATTCATTCATTAATATATCGGCTAGGCTACTGTGAAGCAATAGTATTGATTACACTAGGCTACTATAAAGCAATCATATTGTTGCTTCTTTGTTATCAATGCATACATTGTTTTACCTGTAAATAAATATGAATTTTTCACATTATCTTTTCATTTTTGCTGTCTAGTGTTAATATGTATTACATAGTATGTTATACATAGTATGTTAGTATGTATAACATCTACAGTGTTTTGTATCATATAAGACAATATTGATGTCAGTACTGACAGATGATTCATCTGGTAAACAATGTAAACTTATAATATGTAAAAATACAATACAGTACTGTAAATTTATTTTCCTTAACATTTTCTTAATAACATTCTATTTTTTCTGGCTTACTTCATTGTAATAATACAGTATACAATACGTACAACATACAAAATATATGTTAACTGACTGTTTATGTTATTGGTAAGGTTTCTGGTCAAGAGTAGGCTACCAGTAGTTAAGTATGAGGGAGTCAAAAGTTATACATGGGGCTTCCCTGGTGGCGCAGTGGTTGGGAGTCCGCCTGCCAATGCAGGGGACGCGGGTTCGTGCCCCGGTCCGGGAGGATCCCACGTGCCGCGGAGCGGCTGGGCCCATGAGCCATGGCCGCTGAACCTGCGCGTCCGGAGCCTGTGCTCCGCAGCGGGAGAGGCCGCAACGATGAGAGGCCACCGTACCGCAAAAACAAAAACAAACAAACAAAAAACAAACAAGAAAGTTATAAATGGATTTTAACTATGTGGGGGATTGCTACCCCTAACCTCCAAGTTGTTCAAGGGTCAACTAAATTCATATGTAAATAGATAAGAGTTTTTTTGTTGCAGAGCTGTATTAACAAAAAACCAAGAATAATGGAACAATCTCCAAAAAGGGAAAATGAAAATAAATTTTGGTACATTAAGGCAAATGGAATACTGTGGTGACACAGAGAGAAAGAGCTTTATATGTATTGACATTAAAACTGCCCAAAATGTATTGAGGGCGAGAAGCAACAAGCAGAAATAGATACACAATATTATTTTAAAGGTGCACGTGTGTACGCTTGGTGACACTTGCATGTACATGTGTGTGGGTATACCTGAAAGCAGAAAAACGTTGTCACTTAAAATATAATGCCTGATGCTGCTTCTGTTACAGTGTCTCCACCCCTTCACCATCCTCTACCACTCTGCCATGCTGCAACTCACTTAAAAAAACAAAAAGATCAGATGAATGGATAAAGAAGATGTGGCACATATATACAATGGAATATTACTCAGCCATAAAAAGAAATGAAATTGAGCTATGTGTAATGAGGTGGATAGACCCAGAGTCTGTGATACAGAGTGAAGTAAGTCAGAAAGAGAAAGACAAATACCGTATGCTAACACATATATATGGAATTTAAGAAAAAAAAATGTCATGAAGAACCTAGGGGTAAGACAGGAATAAAGACACAGACCTACTAGGGAATGGACTTGAGGATATGGGGAGGGGGAAGGATAAGCTGTGACAAAGCGAAAGAGAGGCATGGACATATATATACTACCAAACATAAGGTAGATAGCTAGTGGGAAGCAGCTGCATAGCACAGGGAGATCAGCTCGGTGCTTTGTGACCGCCTGGAGGGGTGGGATAGGAGGGTGGGAGGGAGGGAGACGCAAGAGGGAAGAGATATGGGAATATATGTATATGTATAACTGATTCACTTTGTTATAAAGCAGAAACTAACACACCATTGTAAAGCAATTATACTCCAATAAAGATGTAAAAAAAAAAACAACAAACAAACAAACAAAAAGAAAAGAAAATCTAGTGAAGGGTCTGTCCAGACTGCACTGAAGGAGATAGGGCTTTAATTTTATTTTTAGATTATTAAGCAATCTCAGAAAGCTTTTAGCCATGGGGCCAATCAGGCTGAAGGGATATCTGTTACATTACATGTTTGTGTATATACTTATATAGATATATACAAATGTCTACAAGGATGCATGCCAACTTAACATTAATTCTGAGGATTGGGGTAAATGGGGTATCTTTTCCCTTTTTTTTGGTAGTAAACTTACTGCTATTATAATTAAAATAAATATTACTAATTTCTAAAAGACATAAAGCCAAATATGCAAAAGGGAACTCTCAGGCTTTTCTCTACTGTCACCATAATGGTTTTCTGTCCATGTGTTTTCCTGATGAACACTGTTTACAAGTGTCAGCGTTTCTCTGAATTATAAACTACTCATTTTCCACTTACTCATTTTCCCTAAGTGCTCAAAACCATTTAAAAAACTAGAACTTTATTTGTATTTCCTAAATGTGTTTACACTTCAGCTGGTAGTACCTTTGTTTTCAAGTGTTTCATCTCAAATTCCTTCTTAACTGGCAAGGGTCTGTACACATCTGTGAGAGCTGGGCAACCCATGTTGAAGGTCAGCCTATTCGCAGGCACCCAGCATCTTCATAGGGACTATTTCCAGACAATAAGGACATTCATACTTATTAACAATTAAATATTCATTGTTTCTCAGTGAGGTCCATCATGAATATTATATGCACGTGTATCAGAACATGACCAAGTAACCAGCAGAGGTAAAGTTCAAAACTTCATAAACCTCATTTCAACATACACAATAGTGCTAAGTTGACCGTGTGTGTTCAATTTTAATAATAAAAACAATCTAAATAGATACAGGTGAACAGAGATAGGTTGATAAATAGATAAAATTGGATTGCCTGTGTTTCATTCTCTACTTCTGGTAACTTGTGTGCTGTCAAGGTGGGGAGGTTATATCTGTGGAGATACTTAAATGCAGCATCCAATAATTAAAGAGAACACCATTTATTTTGAGTGCTATTAAATTGTCCAGAAAGACATTGAATGGTAATAGAATTATGAGTTGCTCATATACATTCCAATACATGACAAGACACCACCTTTCCACTCATGTCATGAGTCCTACTAGAAAAACAACAATAAAAATCATTCAATAATTCTCTGAGCATGTTTTCAGAAAATAAGATCCTCACTACACTAATTTTTACCTAACAGAAAAATGCATTGTCATTCATAAGATTTTTCAGATTTAAAAATTAGACCATTCATTTTAGCCTATATCAATAGATTTTCAGCTTTTAAGCTACAACCAGAAATCAGGGTTGTTTACCTACATAATGTCATTCACCTCAAGCAATACAAAAATTATCGCTTATATCACATATTAAGTCAAGACTCTTACATGTTTATATTTTATAGTAATACCATAGGACAACTTAGTACTTGCAATAATATTCTCTGTATAAAGCATTGTATTTCCCAATTCACTTTATGCTCATAATTTTATTTATATTACTGTCATATTTATATTCAGAGAATTTAAGTCTAAATTAAGACAAGTGAATAAAAATTTTTATGATGAAAACTAGACACAAATATCTTTTTAATATAATCACCATGAACACTATACACAGGTCTCAATGTAGTCGAGATCTAAGTCACAGTCTGGTCTACATGTGCCCATGAAAGTCAGCACGTAAACCAGTAATTCTGAAAGAAACACTGAGTTAAATATATTGACATAATTAGGCTTTTCTGGTTTATTCAGGAACAATCTTTGGCATAGCCACTGGATAACATATTTACTGGATAATGTTGATCCTAATTTTCTGGCTTTGAAGTTATTTTGTCCTTTATTTTTTAGCTTATTCCCAATAAATTTACTTTTATATACCTAATGTTAGCATTTTGTCTTATATATAGCTGAAGGAGAAATCAACACTTTCTTCAACTATGATGGTGCTAGATCTCTGAATCAATGTGCTACTTTAAAAACTCTGTTTCCCTGTGGATGAGGAAAATCCACTACCCTCATCGAATAATTTGTTTCATTGATTTCTCTTGACTTTAAGTACTGAGAAACACTTGGTGATCATAAAGATGATATAAAATTTCAGTGTCATTTGCCCTGTAGATAACAGTGCTTCTAACAACTTTGCCAAGAGCTCTCAATATTAAAACCAAAAAGTGATTGTTCTTTCTGTCTTTTAATAGTCTCTGGATGAAGAATGCTGAATATTGGAAATAATGTTTTTGAAGCATTTAGCTAAAAATGTTCACTTTTTTGTCCTCATCATGTAGAAATTCTTTCAGTATTCAATATAAAAGCGAGTGACATTTATTTATGTAAATTGTATATCACACTGTTACAGCCATATTCCTTCTTGTATATTCATTGCTTGATTGGAGCCTCCTGATTGGCATCAGAAACTGTGTGTGTGTGTGTGTGTGTGTGAGAGAGAGAGAGAGAGAGAGAGAGAGAGAGAGAGAGAGAGAGAGAGAGAGAGAGAGAGAGAGAGAGGGAGAGAGGAAAAAAAGGGGGTTAAGGGAGAAAAGGGGAAGAGAGGGAGAGAATACAAGTGGAGAGGATGAGGGAGAAGGGAAGCTGGGGTAAAAAAATAAATAACTCTCAGGAAGACAAAATAAAATATGGTATTGTAAGACATGGATGCCCTCTGTTTGAGTACTTGAGAGTGAAATTTGACCACATCCATCAGTGAATTTGGCAGGAAATGACCTAAACCTGTCCTTTCTGGATACTGAGATGAGAATGTTGTCCAGGCTGTCTCCGTTCTTGGCATCTACTTACCAGAGACTAAGATAGCCAATTAAGCCTAATTGTGATAAATTATGTGCTTTATATTCATTCTGATGGAGAACTACTGCCTAGCAGGTAATAACCCCAAACTGCCAAACTAATTGTGGTTAAAACCTTGTGTTAGAAGTAGGATGACCCTAGATGAAAGAGGGTAGTGCTTCATCTATGATGCCATTATTCCTGCACCCCAATTTATATATACAATTAATTTTGTGAGAGTGTATGAACTTATTAACATTAATATGGCTAACAAGGCCTGTCCTTCCAGTATACTCTCAGCTTTTAATCCTAGCATAGCTTCATTGGCATGAACTTGAAAATCACAAAAATCTAAAGGTTGTACTCTATTTCTGTCACAGATATATGAAATTCCATTACAATTATTCTACACTAACTTTCCTCTACTTCTTATCTTTATTTCAGTGATCCTCAAGTGATTTATTTTTGATATCATACCCCTATTAGTAAAAACATTTTATATTTGTTTTGACATTTATAAATCCTAATCATGTATCTCTGGACTAATATTATCATTAAAATATACAGAAGTAGAAAAGTAGATAAAATAAACCCCAATAGGAATTCTAATGCTTTCTTGCTCCATCCCAGTGGGTTGTCTTACACACCCCATGGGGTGGGCTGACTTCTCTTTGTAGACCAATGCTCTGGTCAACAGACTGAGGCTTGCAAAAGGAGAAATTTAGCACACACTGATTCTTCTATCTCAGTACAGTTCAGATGTATAAAATTAAGAGTTGGAAGGGATTTTAAGGGTTCATCCAACCAGTAAATCTATTTTACCACATCCATGACAGATGGAAATTCAGTATAAGAAATACTATATTTTATACTTGAAATTTGCTAAGAGATCATAACTGTTCTCACTACAAATACACACAAATGATAACTATGTGAGGTGATGGATATGTTAATTAACTTATGGTTTAATCTTTTCACAATGTACACATATATCAAAACATCACATTGTATACCATAAATATAAATAATTATTATTTATCAATTATATTTCAATAAAGCTGGGGGAAAAGATATAAACAAACAAAAATAAGTCCATCCCTTCCCCAGCAGTGCTCTTCTTGTTGGACACCACTGTTAGAATGTTCATTATTATACTGATGAATTTAGTGTCCATTTAGGACTTACACTGTCCATTTAGCAATCATAGGTTTGGTCATCTATGAATAAACAAACGTAGTCACTCTTTTTTCATGGTAGCCTTTCACATATTTGAAGAAACCTATGTAAGTTTGGTTCCTCTTATTGATACTGTCTCCAAGTTTAATATATCCACTTGCTTCACCTAAACTTAATGAGGTATGTTTCCTAAGCCACATTGCTCTCTTTCTTTCCCATTTTTCTTTTTTTTTTTTCCCCCATTTTTCTTTGAGCATCAGTAGCTTCTGAACATCTATCTGGAAATGGGAAACCAAGAAATGCAAACGTCACTCTAGATAAGGTCTGACCATTCCATAATTAGAGAAGGAATATACCCTCCATTGATCAATAACCTATTTCATATAGCTAAATTAAATGAATAGTTCTTTTTTGGAAATATAATTATTTGTCTTCAAGAGTTTCAAAGGCAAACAGCAAATTTATTACATCATAATGTTGCATATTAAACATCTGCTGTGGTATGTTATTTAAAAAAAAATTGTAAGGAGAAAAATCAATGGACCTAAAATAAAATGGAAAAATAAACATGAATCCACTAGGGCCCTTCAGATAATGCGGTTGACTTTTCTTTCAGTAAATATAGATAAGTTATTTCATGTGGAGGGACCTAGAATAATCATGATAAAATTACTTTATAGTAAGTGTGCCTAGGCTAAAATGTTCCATTATTTTAACGGATTCTTTCCATTTCTGGTTTCACTGATGTATGTTTCAGCCATATTTTTTTGTATTACTGCATAGCTCGGTTAAGTACTTCTTATGCACCATTACTGACTTTTACGTTATCTTCCTAGGTAGCAAATTTACAAACCTTAAGCAATTTGAATCATATATGTTTAGAATTTTAAATCACATGGAGGTAAGCAACTGATGGAATTCAAATGAAAAAATCATTCCTTGAGTAGAAACGTTAAACTATTTTGGTCAAAATTAACTTAAAATTATGTTTTGTAAAAAATCGCTCAATTGTCTTAACCTCAGGTTCAAATGTGAGGAGTAAATTGACAGCTTGGTATTCCACTGTATTTCAATGCTTGACCAGTCTCAGAATCAATTAATATTTCTGTGAAGATAAGCAAAATCTATTAAATGAAAATGTCTCTTCTTTTGCTCTCCATTGTGAAGAACTTATTTTCATTATGAAAAAAAAATCATCATCCTTACAGAATTGAGAGTTAAAATGATAACTGTAGGCTTATATTATTAATAAGAATGTCTTATTATATGGCAGTGTTATATGGATTATTAATGTTTAGATTAATACCTTTAATCATATAAAACTTGGTTATCAAAAATTTATCACACATGCACACACACAAGAAGGAAGTTTTCATGTTAAAATAAGCAAAGTTTTAGGAATTGCAAATGGTCTACTCTTAACATTTAGAAAACATATAAAATTATATATAGGTACACACATTATAAAGTTTTCCATGTGAAATAAGATGATATAGAAAATAAAAATAGGTAAAAAATTTATTCTATTAATATTTGGTAGTCTTCCAACTGGTTGGTAGTGGATCATAAAAACTAAATGCTATATTTTGAGAAAGGTGATAATGTGGGTAAACATGAAAGGGAGGAAACAAATACAACTGACTACACAGTTGATACTGGAAAATATCTTTGTTTCTTCCCATTTGAAAATGCAACTCTTCCCTTCGATTACAATAAGAAAATCCAAAATTAGCACTGTAAGCTAAAGATTCATTCTGGAGACTATAATTTACTGATTGTACCTACTTAAAGTCAAATTTATTCAATTTTAATCACTTCAGTCTTTGACTATACTGGATTGAAAACAAATTACCACTAAAAAAACACTTCAATACTTCTTCTAATAAAGTTAGGCCTCTTATCTGAATTCTTGTGAGTTGTTTAAAAGGTCTAACCTAAGTGTAAAAATATTCCTTAAGACAGTTCCGTAAATATTTATGTGGCTGCCTTTTGAGTATCATGGAGCATATTCAGTAAGGTAGCCTTATGTGTCTATTTTCACTTATTTAAGGTGTTATTTAATTAATAATCCCTTCTCCATCAAAAGTATTATAATATATATATATATATATATACACATATACACACACATATAATTCTCCCATATATATGGAAAGCTTGACCAGGCATGGGTTGAGACATAAACCATCAATTAATCTTTAAATTTAAAGAGGCCAAAGCCTTTTTGTACAAGTCAGTAGAGCACATGGGGACAGGTATTGATGTTTTAAATTCTGATTACGAATTCTATTCATTGTACCCAGGGACAATTAGCAGGCATCTGCTTTTTTAAAAATTTAATCTCAGATTAGGATCTATGCCTAGAAGCTCCAATTCTGCTCCCAGAGTTCATTGCTTTTTTTTTAAGTCAGGAGAGCTAGTAAGTCTCCTTTTTAACTTTTTAAGTCAGGGGACTAAATGGTTAATGATCCATTAAAAACATCCCAGTAAAGGAAATGTGTAGCTTCCTATACATTGAGCTTAATATTTCCTGGCCCTGTGCTGTGGAAGTATAACCAAAGTCCAAAACAGGCTTATCTGGAAGTTGACTTTATTAACTAGCCAGGTAAGAGAGGGCAGTGTCCCTCTTTTGGTTAGCCACTCTTCCTGAATGTGGATTGAAAAGACTAGATACAGGGTAAGAAGGAGTAAATTCCTTCTAAATAGAGGAAAGGCATTTTTGATTGGTTATTATAGGGGACTGTCTTTATTAGTATGAGGCACTAATTGAGTGCAAATTCATTTGAGTGGGCATTAAATTAGCCTGGTTCTCAGAAAGTTCTGATGATGAATTGTTTGAAGATCAGCTAGGCTTAGAATCAAGCCATGATCAAACCCTCAAGTGTACATGCAAAATTTGAGCTGAGATTTCCTTTATCTATACTAATCATAGAATTAAAGGAGGTTAGACCTATGAGTAACATTAGAGAACATTTATTCCAATGTCTCATTTTAAGGATAAAGAATCTGAAGCCCAAGGTAGCAAGTAATATGCGAAGAATCATTCAGTGGACAAACGGCAGAGCCCTGAACTCTGACAACTGGGGTGTACACAGCACTGCAATGGAAACTGAAAATAGATCCCAGCACTAGAGAAGCTGGAGAGTCTGATGCATGGCATCACTTCGCACACCACATGAGTGAATTTACTCTAGTGCAAAGGGCAACCTAATGGCTTGAAGGGGTGATGGCACTTCACAGAACAATGTGGAAACAGAGGGCCGCAGTGTTAATGCGTGTCATGGGGGTGAGGAATGGAGAGAATGAGTTTCAGTTACACCTCCATAAACTCACTGGAATTTAAAAACTTTCAGTCCTAGGGAAGCTGCCAGAGTTACTGTGCCCTGCAGAGATGGGAGGCAATTAAGCAGAAGTCAGGATGTAATGACTACAGGATGGGAGAATGCTTAAAGAGTTTAAGGCAATTAAGATTCTATGACCTATTCTTGTGTCAGCTCTGGGCTACCAAAGCGCCATTTAATCACTGTATTTTACATCTTCAGCATAATGAAAACACCTGCAACTTCATAGGTTCCGACTTAACTTGCAAATAGAGTACTTCTGTGTTGTGACTAGAATTTTATTTCTTATAATAGGTCATCTCCCCCACTGCTACCCAGTTTCATGAGTCAACCTCCCGGATCCATTACAAGAATAACTAGTTGAAGCCATTGTCATCCTTCTTTCATGAAAACATGAAACAAAATTCAAACATATTTTAACTTTTGTTTTAAAACAAAGGTTAAAGCATTTTAAAAACTTTGTCCTTATTCCATTAGTGTTCAACAAATAGTTATTGAGTGGCTATCATCTACCAGGCACTAGAGTTTCAATATCGCTGAAGGAGCTCAAGGTCTGGTAGGCAAAAAATATATGCCAGGAAATATTACAATATTAAATTGAGGCATTTGCAGAAGGGTTCTATGCAAACACTGATGAAGAGTCACCCAAAAGGAAATACTTTAAACATAAGTGACTATGGGTCAAGGAGGAAGGACATTGTAGACAGAGGGAATTTTCATGGGAGTGGCAAGTGGTTTTGTGTGGATAGGGGACTGATGAGATGTGGGAAGTAGGTAGCAGGAGTTAAAAGTAGTCCAGGATAGCTTAACCTTGGCACTATTGACATTTTAGACCTGATAATTTTGTTTTTGAGATGGTCCTGTGCACTTTTAGCAGACATCCTGGGGTCCACCCACTAGATGCCAGTAGCACACATTCCCCTCCCCGCCCACACCACCATAGTCGTGAGAATAAAATGTCTTCAGATCTTTCCATATGTCCTCTGGTGAACAGAGTCTTTCTTAGTTGAAAACAGTTGGACAACTGGTAGAAGTTAGATCACCAAAAGTCATCGTATATGCCATGAAAAGGAGTATATTTGTGATCCCATACATTGCAAATGAGGTGACAAGATGTCATTGAGATGCTGTTGCCTTTCCAGTACAAGTTCACATGCCACTTGACGTTTTATAAAATTTTACAAAACATGTATATTTTGAATATATGCAGTTCTGGAGAGGGAGACTTGAACTTTGCCCTTTTCAAAGGTGATCTAAATTCCTAAACTAACATTAATCACTAGAAATGTCTGTAATTACTGAATGCTCCTCATGTATGCAACCCTCTTATAGAAGCAAACACAGAAACAAAATAACATAACTTTCAAGACAATGGTAGTAAAATAATAAACAAGATGTGGACCCTGCCCCTTCTTACTGAGCAGCATCCTGGGCAGAGCAAGACACCCAACAAGATGAAAGCTGTGCACTTATTACACATTTAAGTAAGCAAAATATATTGTACTGATATAAGGATTTTCCCCCCTTATTTTGAAAGCATATAAAATTGAATGGAAATAATGCCTCTTTGCTTTGATTTTGATGAACTCTTACAAAGCAAAAGATGTTCTAATGTGAATAGCAAGAATTTGCCAAATGAATGACCCACTGGCAATCTTAAATATATCTTTTACAAAGACAGTGAAGAGGCCCCATAGCACCCTTCGATGGCATGTCAAATATGGGTAGTAGCTCCTGGCTTTTTGTTTCTGTTTTTTAGTTTTTTTTCTTAATGTCCCAACACTTGGCAATAATACTTGGTTTTCATCAGTGCTCCCTTCAGCATTTATTATATCACTGTTGCCCTTGTAAAAAGATTACAGGTGTTAATCACAAATACAGTGTTGTCGCATGAAATTCTGAAACCTGATCCAACAGTGGTATGAGAAGTGAAAAAAATTTGTTTGCATATATAACATTGAAACAATGGTGGAGTCTTATTGATTCTTTTAGAAAGTTGCTCTTCCACAGAAAATCAAATATTGAATGACCTGATAAAATAAAATATAAAGTATTTTTAGATAACACTCTAAAAAACAAAACTGAATACACTGATCAAATGATTTAACAGCATAAATAACATGGTTACTCCTATTTCCTTCAAATCATCCTATATGTGTGTCTCATGGTTAAAGACAGTTTGAATGCATTAACCATTACAGGACAACCATCCAGTTAGGTATTTAAAGTGGTTTTGAGCTATTCAAGCTAGTTAAACATAACTAGCAAAACCAGTTAAACATATTGGCAAAAATATGTGGAATATTTCAAATCTGGACACCATTCATTAATGGTCAAAAATATTTACACAATTCGTTACTATGTCCTGGGCACTAATTAACTTCTTTTTTCATTTTGAGCATCCAAGGAATCAATTTTTGTGAGATAGAATTTGAAGTTTCTAATCAAAATTGTAGTGCATTTTGTGTTCATGTATACGTTAATGTGTTCATGTATTTCTTCTATATGAACTATATAAATGCTGATGTTAAATACCGATTGCATGCCAGATACTATGGTAGTTGTAAATACAATTATTTTCCCTGCACTTCAGGGAAGCTACAATTTAGTCAGGAAAATAAATATTACTTAAATAATCATGCAAATAATGACAAAATCCAAACTCTGCTACATCCTGAAAAGGAGAGTTACGGGTCATAGAAGAGTATATGATGTGAGAAATTACCTATTCAGGAAGGTTTCTATGAACTGAGATTTAAAGTACAAATAAGAGTTAAAAAATCAAAGAGGGAAATGGACAGCATTCCTGGAGAAGAAACAACATCTGCAAAGAGCTAGTGAGGGGAGGGCTCACAGCCATGGTCATTGACTGAGTTCCTGAATATATAATTGGAATGGACCTACTTTGTAGTTAGGAAATTCCCAACATGCTCGTTGGTGTGTGGGGCAAGAAATACTGTAGTGAGGAAGTCCAAATGGAAGTGTCTATCAAGAGAGTAAATGAACAATTCTCCCCGTATAGAATAGTAAAGATTAGAGCCACCCTTCTGATGGGCCTATCATACCTCCATATAATCCATGAGTTTGGACTCTAGGAAAGCCATATGGATGCTGAAGGATGACAGTAGATTATTCAAAACTGAAACAAGTGGTAGCCCCAGCTGCAGCCACCATACCAGACATGGTATCTTTGCTAGAGCAGATTAACACTGCCTCTGGAATGTCATATATGCTCTTTTTTAACCCAGTCAGAAATGAGAATCAGAAATAGTATGTATTTCTAATCTTGCTCCAGAGCTATGTGAATTCTTCCTCCTTTTGTCAAAATATAGTCTGAAGGGAATTGGATTGCCTGGAGATCCCTCAGAATATCACACTGATCCACAGTATTAATGGAACCCTATCAATAACGTCATGCCAACCAAAACAGATGAGCAAAAGTAGCAAATACAGTGGAAGCTTAGAAAGGCACATGTGGTATGATAGGAAATAAGCCCTACAAAGACTGAGGGGCCAACACACGAGTGAAGTTTGTAGGGTTCCACTGGTCTGTGGCTTAATGGGACATCCCCTGAAAGTAAGGGGCAGATTATTGCCTCTTGCAACTGTCACTACCAAGAAGCGAGAACAACACCCTGTGGTCCTCATCATCCTCTAAAAGTCACATATCTCATACTTGGAAATACTATTCAAACCCATTTACCATATGTCCATGACATATAACTCGCCCTCCCTTTCTGTAAAGTGGATTTGTTCATTCAATATGATTTTATGCAAGATTCTGTGTCAATGAGTCAAACACTAGAAATCTTCACATACTGGTGTACTCACATACTGAGCCAATCCATTATTGCACTGAGGTACTAGCGCAATAATGGTGGATGGCATTGGGGTGCAGGATACCTGCTCATGGACCTTACTTTTAACCTCTAGTCTTACTCATGCCCCTGAAATACTACTTTTGTCTTACAATGGATTGTTACTGGGCCCACCTAATTTATGACTTAGTAGCTCTGATAGAACCCAGATCATGATCGGCACTTTTGACAGCATACTCACTTTATGTCCCACGTTCAGGCACTTCATCTCTACCAGGTCCCAGAAGCATGCCAGAGGCATGGTCTTGTATTTTGACGTGGTCTTGCAAATGACATAGTTTTGCTCCAGGACCCTAAGCATGTATGTTATGATTCTTTTTTTTTTTTTGAGTTTGCCCCAAGCTACAACTGGGCTTGCTCACCATAGATATCTCCAGATATCTATGATATCTCCAGATATCACAAGGTCTATTAGGTCTACGGTCCTAGGGGCAGGACTGCTTATATAACTGCCTGGATCAGCCCCCAAGGTTTATGTAGGTTTGTCTGAGACATTTGTTGTGACACAGTTAAGTTTTACCCTCTGCCAAAACTTGCTTTTTCTGATACCCTCCAGATGTTGATCCTGAGAGCACACTCCAGTAAACTTTCTCAATGCAAATCTTCTTCCTGGCATGCTTCCTGGGGGATCCTACCTGAATTAGCAGAGAGAGCAAGAAGATAGAGCCAGAGACAGAGCACAGGGAATCTGAAGAAATACCGTATTATTTCATCATTTGTAAGGTGGACATCTTTTTGCATATCACTTAAGTTGGAATGCAGTTAACAATCCCTATGATAAACAAGTATTGTGTTATATATTTATTGTAGTAGTAATTGAAAAGCTTCAGAACATACCACCCAAAATATGCTGCTTTGGCATATTATTATTTTCAGCTGAAGGCACTTGAGAACCAGCAGACACAAGAAAGGCTCTCTGACCTCCCCCATTCTATCTAGAAGCAGGTCATAAAATTTCCTGTGAGAAAGGTGCCCTCCCTGTACCAGGAAGAGAAGAACATTCTTATCACTGAGACTGACAGGCCATGCCAAAATGGACCTATACAAACCAACCTATTAAAATAATCCTTATCTTCCATTAGTTCTCCCCATATATTTCCCAGTCACTGTCCCACAAGTTACTGCCTCCAGCCCAAACCCCTTTGCTTTGTCACTTCTCCACAAATTTATCATTTTTTGAAAAACTATAAAAGCTCTGGGTCCTAACTGCTTCCTTCATCTTCATTTTCCTTTTGAAGAATCCCATGTGCATGTGAAAATATTCAATAAAATGTGTATGCTTTTCTCCTGTTAATCTGCTTTAGGTCAGTTTAATTCTCAGGTCCGGCCAAAGGACTTAGAGTGTAAAAGGAAGTTTTCCCTTCCCTACACAGTACATTAATGAATAATGTGTCTTACATCCAAAACATAGTAGATTTGATTAAAAACAAAATAAAGCAAAGGAAGAGGAGTTTAGAATCTAGACTTGCTGGAGTTTGAAGAACTTTTAAAGGGCTTAGTAGAGATCCTAAGAGCAACGCAAAGTTATTTAAGGAGAAAAGCATTATAAGGTGTGTTTCTGAAAAAAGTAATTTGATCTACCATATGAGGAAATAAGGGCTGATAAACTCATGAGCAGGCCTCATGTAGTAGTCCATGCAAAAAAAAAAAAGAAAAGAGAGCGGTGTTGTTAGAGATAAATACAAGTGGATAGATAGATGACTTTGCGAGAGATTTAGCAAGTGAAAACTATATAGTAAGATTTAGGATAAACATGAGGAGTTAGGCAGTGAATCTTGCTGTTAGATTAGCAACCAGGTGACTGGTGGTACCATTCATAAAATAAGGAACACTGGATGGAAATCATGTCAGGTTTCTTGAGAGGGGAAATGTATATGAAAATCAGGAGTTGTTTCACACTTTAACTCTGAAGGCATTTGAGAAGAAATGTCAAGTAAAATGTTCTATACGTAATTCTAAGGTTCAGAGAAGAAGTATGTGCTGGTGATACAGTTTTCGAAATCATCTGAGTAGATCAATAAGTGGTAATTGAAGCTCTAAATATGGATGAGATCACACAGGAGAGTGTGAGAAAAAAAAAAAAAAGAAGGTGGCGGCCTAGGACCAAGCCTCTACTAACTCCAGGATTTAGCAACTGGGTAACAGAAATACATTTATAAAAGGAGACGCTGAAGAAGCATTCACAGATGAAAAACAGATGGCTGTTGTGCCCCAGAAGACAAGCAAAGAAAATGATTCTAGAAGGAGAGAGTGGAAATTGGTGTTGAACGTTGTTGATACAGCAAGTAAGATAGGGACTGAAAAAAATGTTATTTAGTCAGTGATGGAGAAGCCATTGGTGACATCGTCAAGAGTTGTTTCTCGGGATGGTTGGATGCTGCATGAGAGCAGTTTAAAGAGTGAGGAAATGGCCACAAGCTCATCTGCGAAAGGCAGGAGAGAAGATGATAAGTGAGAGGTAGTGAATCTGGCATTTTTTTTTGTTTTGTCGTTTCTTTCTTTCTTTCTATTCTGTCTTAGTCGGCTCAGGCTGCCGTAACAAAATACCACAGAATGAGTGGTTTAAACAACAGGAATTTATTTCTTACAGTTCTGGAGGCTGGGAAGTCCAGAATCAAGGTACCAATCAATTCGTTTCTGGTGAGAACCCTCTTCCTGGCTTGCAGATGACTGCCCTATTGCCGTGTTCTCATCTAGCAAAGGGAAAGAGAGCTCTTCTCACAAGGACACAGAATTCATCATGGCGGCCCCACCCTCATGACACCACTTAAATCTATTTACATCCCAAAGGTCCCACCTCCGAATACCATTAATATTGGGGGCTGGGGCTTCAACATATAAACTGTGGGGAGACACAAACATTTAGTCCATAACATATTCTCTGTGTCTGTCTGTCTCTCTTTCAAGAGAATTAAGCACATTTAAGAGTCAATAGGGAGAACTGAATTTAGAGCTAGAGATTGAATATACAAAGGAAGAATAAAGATTAATTGATAATATAAGAATCCTGAATTAGCCAGAATGACTTTTTCTCTTCTACATGGTAGAAAATGGTTCTTGGTACAAATAGTTTGTTTTTCTTTTCTAAAACTGAGTGGGTGTAGTACTTATAAAGTGAACTATTTGGAAAAAACAACTATAGAATCAGAAAGAAATTAAAAATAAGATTGTGGAGATTTTCAGACAATTACTGTAGCTTGATGTGGATTAGCCAAGTTCTATTTTTGTTTTCTTCCTATCCAAGACGTCAGATTGTAACAAGTTTTACGACACCAATATAAATAACGACAAGTTATCCGTATGGAAAGCTGCTCATGTAACATTTTCACTCACTGGAGAATCATATATGAAGCCAGGCCTAAATGTGCCCATTAAATGTGATGCCAATCGATCATCCTGCCACATCCACATGCCCCTGTATTTCCAGAGGTGATGAGCTACTGAGAAAATCATAACAACTTTCCGTTGGACTGTTAACTGTGGTTAAGAAAGAAAACCTACGGATCAGCAAGTAATCCTTATAATACAGCCACTACATTCTATTTATATGGGAAATTCTTATGCATTCTCCAAAACCCAGCTCCAACCTCATCACACTAGATCTCTTCCCTAACCCCACCCCTGCCTCTGCACAAGGCACATACCTCTTCCAGGGCACCTAACCCAACGTGCTGCAAAATTTTATTTTAAGTTTTAAGATTAGACTGTGAGCTCTATGAGGGGAAGCACAGCTTCTGATTCTTCTTTGCAGTCACAGCACTTTAACAGCTCCATGTTACTGAATGAGATAGAAAAGGAGAAGGAGAAGACAGAGAAGAAAGAGGAACAGGAGAGGGAAAAAGGAGAAAAGGAAGGAAAAAAGAAAGGAAGGGAGCAGAAGAAAAGAAAGAAAGGAAAGAAAGGGAGGGGACAGAAAGGAGAAAGAGGAGGAAGGGAAGGAAGGGAGAAAGAATAGAAAGAAAAACCTGTTAAGCATTATCAGAGGATAGAATGATTTGTGATCAAATACCTGGCAAAAAGTATAAGGTTAAAACTTGTAATTATAGTGCTTCCCTGGTGGCGCAGTGGTTGAGAGTCCGCCTGCCAATGCAGGGGACATGGGTTCGTGTCCCGGTCTGGGAAGATTCCACATGCCGCGGAGTGGCTGGGCCCGTGAGCCATGGCCGCTGAGTCTGCGCGTCCGGAGCCTGTGCTCCGCAATGGGAGAGGCCACAACAGTGAGAGGCCCGCGTACCGCAAAACAAAACAAAACAAAACAAAAAAACCTTGTAATTATATATTTCATAAAACTGACAAATGTTCTGAAAGAAAAGACAAAGATTTATTCATTTAACAGATATTCATTGAGCACCTATTTGGTATCAGGCCTAGACCACTGGAGGCTATCTCATTAACAGAAAGAAAAATTCCCTGCCCTTTTGGATTTCACATTCTAGGGCAAGTGATCTTAATTTATTATATAGTATATAGTATGCTGTGTAGTATATTATCATCTAGTATGACAGTATGTGTTAAATGCTATGGAAAAAAAAAAGTAGAACAGAGCTACATGGACCAGAGTGCAAGCAGCAGAGAGGGCAGGCAAATTTTTTTTTTTTTTTTTTTTTTTTTGCGGTACGCGTGCCTCTCACTGTTGTGGCCTCTCCCGTTGCGGAGCACAGGCTCCGGACGCGCAGGCTCAGCGTCCATGGCTCAGGGGCCCAGCCGCTCCGTGGCACGTGGGATCTTCCCGGACCGGGGCACGAACCCGTGTCCCTGCATCGGCAGGCGGACTCTCAACCACTGCGCTACCAGGGAAGCCCAGGGCAGGCAAATTTTAAAGTGGGTGGTCAGGTGAGATTCCCTGGAAAGATATCTGATTTAGAAAGACAGTCATGCATATTTCCTAGAGGGAGCATATCCCAAGGAGACAAAACAGTAAGTGGAAAAGTCCTGAGACAGGGTGTGCCTGGAGGGTTGGAGGCCAGTGTAACTCAAGTGGATGCAGAGGGGAGCCAATAAGGAGATAAGGTGATCCCCCCGATGGGGAGATGCAGCAGATCCAGGAGAGCCTTACAGCCACTGCAGACTTTTACATTAGGGAGATGGAAGCCATTTGAGGGGGTTTAGCACAGGAGTGACACGATTGGGTCTATACTTTAAAAGGATCGCTGTGGCTGCTGCTCTGTGAATAGAAGCAGGGAACCCGTGAGAGGATAGGAAGGAGATAATGGTGGCCTGGACCAGGGTGGCAGCAGTGGAGGTGAGGGAAGTGGTGGGATTCTGGACATACCCTGAAGGTAGATTAGCGTTAAGATGTGTGAGAAAGGGGCACCAAGAGAAATCTCACTCTTACTAAATTCCAATACTGGGGATGAAAGTTTTATTCAAATGTGTTTCTGCTTCTCAAAAGCAGTCATTTGCTTATAAGAATAGACACAAACGAATATTATGAATTAGATCGTACTGAATTTAATGAATTAAAAAAAACATACTATGTTTTAAGATATTGTAATGGTAGAAAAATAAGCACCTTATGTATTTGGAAGACTGACTTTAATTGGGAAAGTCATCATTTCTGGTGTTTCTTATTTGAGCTTCTTCTAAGAAGGGGCTAAGAAAAGCGTCTCACATAATCTTATGGGAAGGAACAATTGAGGGTCTTTTTTAAGAAATGAAACTCTGTCATCAAATGAAAGTATATAAACTATAAATGCAACAAGACTCAGCATATCATCTTCATCAATGTATCAAATGAAGCACTTAAAGCAAAACATATTTTAGTTGTTGATAAAGCAGAAAGATAAAACTACACGGATTAAAAATTAAAATTTGCTAGTTTAGTACCTATTATTTGACTCGATATTATGGTTCACTTAAGTTTAAAAAGTGATAAAATCCAACATTTCTTCCTTGAGAACTTTACATTGGGGATTTTAAATTCAAGAGTTATAAAGAAACTACTCATATGTAATCTAGTGTTTTTATTTATAGTTTGTATTTCTGAAGATCAGATTTCCAACTGGGTCTCTCTGGATTAAAGAATGTTAGGCTTTGAAACTTTTTAATATAAAAGATTCATTAAACCTATGAAAGAAGCATTTGAGAAAAACATAACCCTTTGTTACTGTTTGATCTCAGTGGCAAAAGTTGTACATCACATGGAGTTCAGAAAAAAGCATCCAGGAAAGGCTTCCTTTAAGTCTGTGACAAGTCTTCCAATAAGGACATAGGCTCTGGAGCCAAACCACTGGGGTTCAAATCTCAACTCAGCCGTTTACTTACTGTGAACCTGTGGAAAGTACATTTAAACTCTCCGTGATCCTGTTTCCTCCTACATAGTAAGAGGGTTAATAAAAATACTGACAATCATAGAGCTGTTATGAGGATTAAAATATTTAATGTATATATAAAGCACTTAGAACCACATTTGATACATAATAAACCCTCATTTAACATAAGCTTTCATTGTTGTTTAAAGTACTCATCAACAAAACATTCCTTTTCCTTATTAAATGTATCTGGCTCTCGGGTCAGAAAGAGAACTTGAGGTCTTCTGCTCGTTAAGACCAACTTAATGGCTTACCAAGGCCTCTATGGTCTGACCTCGGGCTTTCTTTTGATTTCTCAAACATATTAATCAGTTCCTATACTAGGGCTACTGTACTAGCTATTTCCTCCTCTGGGAATGCTCCTTCTGGAGACTTCTGGATGCTATATTCCTTCTAGTCCTTCAGATTTCAGTTTAAAAGTCATTGCCTTGGGCTTCCCTGGTGGCACAGTGGTTGAGAGTTTGCCTGCTGATGCAGGGGACACGGGTTCGTGCCCCGGTCCGGGAAGATCCCACATGCCGCAGAGCGGCTGGGCCTGTGGGCCATGGCCGCTGAGCCTGCGCGTCCGGAGCCTGTGCTCCGCAACGGGAGAGGCCACAACAGTGAGAGGCCCGCGTACCGCAAAAACAAAACAAAAACAAAAACAAAAAATAAAAGTCACTGCCTCAGAGAAACGTCCTTGACTCCCAAACTGAAATCAATAACTAGTCACTCTGATTAGTTGTCTCAAAGTATTTGTGAGTTTCTAAAACTTTTCCTGATAATTTGGTTTTATTTCTGTCTCTCCTGATTAACTTACAAGCTATAAAACTCAGAACTCTATTCAGAGTAGCAAGAACAGTCCCTGTAATATATAATAGCTGCTGAATAAATATTTGTCAAATGAATGAACACACAAATTAAAACTGAAAATTCTTATTTCCTTAGCTTCAAGCTTTCTGCCCTTCCTCTGCTCTATATGCCATCTCACTGACTCATAACATTGCCCCATGGAAGTGCCTGGCTCTGGCAGCCTCAAACCTATCCTGCTAATAGACTAATGCACTCACAGTGCAGAAATGACTGGTGGTCAGCAGCTGGCATCATATTCACAGAGAGGAACATATTTTGTTCGATATTTCAGTAGACTGAATGTTTAATTTCTTAAAAGAAGTTAAAGTTTCATGATGCAATGACGCAATCTGCCTAGGTGGTGTCAGGAGAAAGCAAACGAACTATCTAGCAGCTCAAAAATTTCCCCCTTACTGTATGCCCAAATTTCCCATATGTTCACAAAACACCTATCATTATCTTTTTGAACTAGTATACTAAAGATTACAATTGGGGAAATGATGAAATAGATAAGGCTTATTTGAAATCATCTAGAGATGATTCTGAAAGCAAAATAAACACTAAACTTCCCCCTAGAGATTTTAGAAATACATTTTCCTAGCTCCAGAGAGCAAAGTTTAATGTGCTTTCTTTTAAAAATAACTGGACCCATATGAGATGCTGAGGTAGGGCTGCCTCCCACTGAAACCAAATGTCTCAGGAAAAGAGGCCTCTAACAGTTTACAATTTACAGTTATGTATTTCAACTTCAAAGAAAATCAACAGAAACTATTTTTAGGCCTAATCTAAACCCATCTCCACCTCTCCACCTTTTGTTTTCCTGGAGAACACAGCAAATGTCATAGATCAAAGTCTGTTTTCTCTGAGCACATAGGGGACTTGAAGGCTGTCCGCTCACTGCCACTGTGTCAGATGGATAATGACAGACGTAATGTATATAGCATCTCGGTAGATGAGGGATTTTTCACTTCATCCTAGGAAGCCGGAAGACAATAAATTAGTGTACTGCCTGCACAGACTGCCAAGAGGAAAACGCCACCAGCTGGAGCAGCAAAAACAAACAATCCCAAGTGCCTTTGTAGTTTACAAGGGGTCATTTTTCAAGAAGATGCATGTGGATAGAGTGGGGAGGCTCCTAGCATATGGAAGAAAAGTAATGCTGTGTTTCAGAGGCATTTCTGGGAAGACGCTACCATCAAATATTCATGGTAGCCTCATGTCTGTATGAGCCGGGTTGATAGAATAGTGCCGTTTCACCTGGCACCAGATCTCAGCCCCCTTCCCATTCTCCAGCTACTAAATCCTGGCTGTCAGTGATGGGAGCTGATGGGAAATGATAGCCTTATGAGCTGCCTCATGAACTGTAACTCATTTTTTCTCAAGACCCAGACTGACAGCCCTTGCATTTTTCCCTTCCAGCAAAATTGAGCATAAATCACTTTATCATTTTTCCACGTGACAGTCTACCAGAATTCTGGAATTCTATATGAAGTCATAGGGGCTGGTAAGAGAAAATGAGACAACTTGTATCCCGTAGCTGAAGAGGACTGTCCCTCCAAAGGCATTAATTCAACCATAAAAATACAATCGCGACTCAATTAAATACAAACTCTCTCTCTTTTGACAGACACCCCATCAGCTTTTTCTCCTCCAGAGTTTTCTGCGTGACAAAGACGAGGAGAGTTATGGAACATAATTATGCCTTTGTTCTAACAAGCAGGGAAAAGTGGTCCAGTCCAGTTTAATGCTGCTACCACTTAATTCCAGTGCCGGAGTCTTCAGAGTGAGAAGCTCAGTGTCAGGAGCTGACACAGGCCTTACCAGGTTTGCTGCGAAGAAAATCCGTTAAACTAATTTAGAACAACCTGCCAGTGTGCCTTCCTTTCTTCAAAAAGATTTTACAAGTGCATCACTCTGCTGCCAAAGAGGGATACAAAACAACTGAGATGCCCGACTATTTGGGGGTTCCGTTTCACTGGGGAGCCAGGAAGGCGAATCTACAAGGAAGATGGTACCTACAGTAGCCGCACGCAAAGGGCACACTGGTATATTTGAGACACAGGAGGGAGTGGTCAATTGTTGGGATGAAGGAGGGAGGGGTCAGGAGAGACCTCACAGAGGCAGTGATTGTAAGTCCAATCGGGAGAGAGAATGCAGTGTTTCCACCAAAAGGACCAGTGACTCTCCTAGTGGTGGCCACAGAAGCTGGAAGTCTAGTCAGTTTATTTCACCTTCATTTTAATCTAAACACAAGCCTTTCTCTAGTCAATGGTTCACTCAAACTTTATAATTTTAAATAGAGCCCTCCAAAGATGCTCAACACAACCTATGATTGAACAGGCTGTGTTTATACAGTGAGGATCTATAATACCACACATCTGAACGCCCTAGTAACGGGACAGAAAACACTACACAAGTGGTTTGACAATCACAGGCCAGAACTCACCTTCCTTGCATGAGAGGGAAAGCTTAGATTAAACTCTCCTTCGCTGCTAGTGGTACGTCATGAACATTCTGACTTGAAAACTATCTGATCGTCTAACCTGGAACATAGCTCCCCATGACTCTAGCATGGCTGCATCTGAATCATGGCAACAAATACACCATTTTAACATTCAAAGCATGTGCAACGTTGTTAAGCCTATTAGATCTCCTTTTGAAATTTGCTCTTCTCAAAGATGACTATTCAGATTAAGAAGGGAGTTTACAGGAGTCTGTGTCTTCTACGGCCAAACAATGGCTTTTCTTTCTCACGTCTCTCGAAGTCCACTTTCTGAACATTGATTCTGACCTTCTCTGAAAAACATCAGTGTCTAAACTATGTAAATTGACCCTTTTCTCTAGTTTTCTTTGGTTGGCAGTAGAACTCTCTCTAGCTGTTACACATAGATATTTAGATACATGAACTCAATTATATAGACGTGTTGGATTTAAATACTTTGAAATGCCCATATGTAAATGTGCACCTCCCAGACTGCAATGGTGTCTCTAATTTGTTGTTTTAATTAATTAAATCATTACATTAAATATATACCTATAGGGCATGCATTTCACTAGAGATGATCCCACCCCCAAAGACGAAAAATCAGTTCTTGGGGGATGAAAAAATTCTTACGATTTTTATGTATAAAGCATAGATATAAATATGATATAAACAGATATATTTGTGGTATTAAACTTCGTAGAAGAGGGAATCCTTAGGGGAAAAACATGGGGGAAAAAAGATTGACAACACTGCCATAGGGCATCTGTAGTGGTCTCAATGAATAGGAAGTAATTGGTTTTTCTAATGTTTTAAAATAAAGTAATCCTGGTGACTGATTTGGCTTTCATGGTTTTATTTTGATTTGCAGTGGAGTGATAGAAGCTCCAGTCATGTTTCTGAAGAGAGCTGAAAATAAGGCATAAATATAAAATCTATATGTGGGAATCTGGTCAGAGATATTGCAGTGAGTAAATAGAGAGCAGGGACCGGAAAAAATCAGTTATCCTGTCAGACAAGCCCCTGGATGAAAAACAATTGACAGTTTCTGTTTCCCAAGCAAACTTTGCCTGTGATAGAGTGTCAGAGTGAGTATTTCAATCCTACTGTAATCATCTGCACTTTATAAAATCTCTCTACAAATTAGTATTTCTAAAAATAGGCAATAAAGAAGTTATTATCTCATTCTAACTTATTGCCATTTTCACTTGATAAAGTTCCATTTAAACACCTATGGAGGTCATGCATATTAGCGAGACATGAGCAGTTCCAAAAGCATGTCTGAATCATACTGAAAATTCATGACACCCAGTAGTTGAAAGCTTGAAAGGAATTGTGTGTGGGGGCTGTTTTGATCTGTACTTGAAAATGTGTATGATGGTTTAAAATGTCCGCCCATCAAGGGGAAGAGTCTGTCACTTCCCCTTGAACCTGAGAGAGTTTTTGTGATGGTCTTGATCAACAGATGTGTTGAAAGTGACACTGCATCACTTCTGAAGTCATGAAGGAAATGGGCCTCCACCTTTCTTTGGGACACAGCTTTGGAGCTCTGAGCCACCAAGTAAGAATATCACCTGAGGCTGCCATGTTGGATAATGTACATGGAGATATTACAAAGAGATACAGAAGGACCAGGTTTTTTCCGCTCTGAAGTGCCGGGTTTGAATGTATCTTACAAGACTACAACCTGAACCACGCTCTGACTGCAACCACATGAAAGATCCAAGTGAGAAAAGCCTACCTGAGCCCAGTCAACCTCCATAAGAGATAATGATAAAATGATTGTTTTTAGTCACTAAATTATGGAATTTAGGGATAGTTTGTTATACAGTGAACATGTGATCACACACACCAAGTGAGAATGAGTCTATGACTCATATATTTCCAGAGAAACTTTTTTTTTTTTTTTTCAAAATAACCTGGACTATTTTCTGGAATATTATAGCATAAAAGAAGTTTGGTTTTTTTTTTTCCACCTGAATGGATCAATTCTCTATATTGTAAATTTCATCAAAGAATTATTCCAATAGTTCATTTGCCTTAAAAATACTTGAACTTGGTAACTTACATTATATATTTTATCTAAAGATTTTCAAAATATTAAAATATTTGTCTTCATTGCAGTCTTTTCTTTTTTTTTACATTTTCCCCTTGAATTTATATAACTTGTTTTTTATGGAAATACAGTTGATTTACAATGTTGTGTTAGTTTCAGGTGTACAGCAAAGTGATTCAGTTACACATATACATGTATATATACGTACATACATTCTTTTTCAGATTCTTTTCCATTATAGGTTATTACACCCTTGAATTTTTCATTTCCTGATTTCATCTACTTGATTTTAATGTCTCTTTGACCATGCAAATCATCTTATTTTAGTTTAATTCCTGCCGCTGATTCTTTCTAACATCAAGTACTTTTTGAAAAACCTATTCAAATGATTGCAAAGACTCCCCAGTAATACAGGACTGGCTGAGGGACATGAGGAGCCCTGGCAGCAAGGGCAGTAGTAGCTGCCAGAGACCAACATAGTAAACCGACGTCTGTGTCCCCAGTGTCGGCACCAGTTCATTAAAGTCCCCTGGAGTACTACTGCCCTTGTTTTCTGCCTCTTGAGGTCCCAGGGTTGTTCATTTATTTATTTAGTCATTCATCCCACAAGCCTATAAAGAACACCAATAACAGTGCCAAATACTGACTTAGCCCCAGTGATAAAAAGAAAAATAAGATGTGACCCAGGTCTTCAAAAGTTTCCTTCTGGAAAGAGCCAACCCCACTGATTCTGGTGAACAGCTTTCCACAACAGAAGTACGCACAAAGCGCTATGGGGGCACAGAGAAGGGAGTTCCCATGTCAGCCTAGAGAGACTGGAGAAGATACCACAGATAATGCAACACTGGAACTGATGATTAAAGAAAGAATGGAAATTCAAAAAGAAAGAATATGAGTTCACATGCAGGAGAACAAGATGGATGTCAAAAGTCCATGTTTAGGAAACACAAAAGTAGCTGGTTCTGCTGAAACTGAAGGGCTTCTGAGGGGTACAGAGCATGGTAAGTTGGAGCCATGTTCTGGGAGAACAGGTGGGTAAGGACTGGATAGTAAAAGCCTTGCATGCTATGCAAAGTCTCCACTGCTGGTGTATAATGTACAACCCCACATTGGCACATGGGCACACACATGCACACTCACAGATGTGAAGTGTCGTTTAGTGTTAACATTGATTTAGTAATACCAGAGATTCAGGTTATAACATCCTGTACCTAATCTTGGAAAAGATGTATCTCTTTCTTTCTATCTCTCCCAAAGAAAATATATTACTCTTAGCCTTAAGTATTTCCTCAGGTTCCCTGAGAATATCCTCTGAATGATTAACTCACTCTACAATTATGAAGGATTTCCTAATATTTTGCCTCTTTTCTTCCCTGCTGCAGCTTTCACTGAGGCTGCCCTCACTGACAGATGAGAATCATCAGCTCCTAACTTATTTATAACATCCTTTTATATATTTGCAGGAGAGCTCAGGGAGCAATTCAAACAGAAATGCAGCTGCTTTCAGCTCAACTAAATAAAAAAACCAAGCATACTTAGTTCGGTCTCTCAGATATGGCATCTCAGTCCAGTGATACTGTTAATAAAAACTTGTAGATAGTATGGAAGAATCCTTGTTATTGTCAGCAATCTGGGGTTGGGTTGAAACACGTCTTCAGCTCTTTGATTGTATTTCCTGTTTTGTAAGATGTACTGACCATGGAAATTTATGTTTACAAACTTAGTTTATGGTACTTAGGAAATGATACGAGTGGAAGGAATTCCAGAATGAAGGATTCTTAAAAATAATAAAATTGCTGAATAATAACTAAGCAATGGGAAAACTGCTGGATCCATTATTTATAGGGAAACAGAGGAATTCTGTTGAGCTAAAGCATACTATACTGGCATAGAATCTAGAAGAAAGTAAATGAGAAAATATGGAAAATGTCCTTGGAAGGGTTAGAAAAATATGCCTTTAGCATTCAATTCTCTTGAAGTAAAACCTAAATAAAATGCAATTCTGAATACATTCTTAAATTGCAAGCATGTAGCTAGGCTTTGTTCCATGGGAATGGAGGAAGGAATAGACTTCCATTAAATCAGGGTAAGATGTTGTCCATGAGCTGTGAGGAACCTGCTGCGTCTTCCTACAAAATAAGCATAGTTAATAACTAATTCTCATATTGTGCTCCAGCCACCCTAAGAGGTTTACAGAGACCAGCTCATTTAACAAACACTAAAGCATACAACAAGAAGCTACATAGTTGACACTATAATTATCCAAATTTACAGGTAGGGAAACAGAGGGGCAAAGATTAAATAAATTGCTGAAAAATCACCTAGTTAAGGTGTAACAGAATGTGATTCTCCTATAAGTTTTGGTTTTAGTTTTTAAAACAGATTTCCCTAGGCACAACTGACATACAATACTGCTCATATTTAAAGTGAAAATTTGATAAATTTTGGCATACGTGTACATGTGTGAAATCATCGCTCTCATCAAGATAGTGAATATATCTATCACCCCCAAAAGGTTACTTGTAATCCTTTGTAACGCCTCTGGAATCCTTCAATATCCACGCCTCCAGGCAACCACTAGTTTGCTTTCTGTCGTTATAGATTGGTTTGAACTTTCTGGAATATTGTACAAATGAAGTCATGCAATGTGCACTCAATTTTTGCCTGGCTTACTTCACTCAGGATAATTATTTTAGGATTTATCCATATTGTTGTATATATCAATCATTTATTCTTTTTATTGTTAAATAGTATTCTATTGTATGGATATACCACAATTTGTTTATCCATTCATCTGTTGATGGACTTTTTGTTCATTTTCCATATTTGGCTATTACAAATAAAGTTCTATGAACATTCATGTACAATTATTTGCATTGACATAGACTTCACATCATTTGGGTAAATATCTAGGAGTGGAACAGCTGTGTTATAACAGATGAATACTTAACTTTTAAAGAAACTAATGAATTGTTTTCTGAAATGATAGTAACATTCTATAGTCTTACCAGAAGTGTATGATAGTCTCAGTTCCTCTACATCCTTGTTAACACTTGGTGTGGTCATTTTTTTTTTTTTTTTCCATTTCAGCCATGTGTATTGGTATCTCATTGTGGTTTTAAGCTGCATTTTCCTAATGACTAATTGGGGTGCTTATTTTTCATCTCTATACCTTCTTTGGCGGTCAGTATGTTCAAATCTCTTATCCATGTTTTTTTTAAATTTTTTCTTTAATTCTTGAATTTTGAGAGTTCTTCATTTACTCTGGATACAAGTCATTTATAAGAAATATGATTGGCAAATATTTTCTCCCATTCTGTGAGCCATATTTCCATTCTCTTAACAGTATCTTCTTAAGTTTTAATATCAATATGGTCAGATTTATCAATTTTTGTGTGTGAATTATGCTTTCAATATCATCAAAAATTTTTCCAAATTTAACATCACAAAGACGTTTGCCTCATTGTTTGTTCTAGAAGTTTCATAGTTTTAGATTTTATAATTAGGTCTATGATCCATTTTTAAATAATTTCTTATATATAGCATGAGGTATAGATTGAAGTGGGTTTATTTTTTGTATATAAATATCAGTTACTCCAGAACTATTTACTGAAAAGGCAATCTCTTCTCCACTGAATTGCCTATACACGTTTAAATAAATTTTGACCATATATGTTTGGGTCTATTCTGGATCCTCTATTCTGTTCAGTGATCTGTTTGTCTATTTTGATGCCTACCACACTCCTTTTGATTCCTGTAGCTTCATAATGAGGCTTGAAGTCTAGTAGTGTAAGTCTTCCAACTTTATTATTCTCAAAATTGCTGTGTTTATTATAGGTCCTTTGCATTTCCATATACATTTTACAGCCTACTACACTCCTTTTGATTACTGTAGCTTCATAATGAGGGTTGAAGTCCAGTAGTGTAAGTCTGCCAGTTTTATTGTTCTCAAAATGGTTGTGTTTATTCTAGGTCCTTTGCATTTCCAGATACATTTTAGGAGCAGTTTCTCAGCTTAAAAAAAAAAAAAAAGCCTGCTGCACTTTTGATCAGGGTTGGGTTGTATGTATAGATAAAACGGGAGAACTGGCATTTTAAAAATATTGTGTCTTTTGAATCATGAACATTATATATCTCTCCATCTACTTAGTTCTCTTTAATTTCTCTCAGCAGTAGTTTGTTTCTTCAGGGTACAAATATTTAACATGTTTGTGATATTTTTTCATATTTTCAGTTTTTAAAATGATATTGTTTTTAAAATTTCATTTCCTGGTTGTTTGTTCCTAGTATGCAAAATACATTTGACTTGATTACATATATCACTCTTATATTCTATAACCTAGCTAACCACACTTATTAGTTCTATCAGCTGTTCGTATATTCCACAGATTTTCTACACAGAAGATATGTTATGTGCAAGTACACATAGTTTTACTGCTTTCTCTCCAATTGGATTTTAAAAAATCTTGCCTACGATAGTTATCATTTCTGGTGCTCTTCAAGCCTTTATGTAGATACAGACTGCATTGTTCAGAACTTCTAGTACCATATTGATTAGATGTGGTAAGACCAGCTATCTGTGCCTCGTGCTTGATCTTAGTGACAAGCAATTAGTCTTTCACAATAAATGTACTGTTAGCTGTAGTATTTTTGTTTTTTTTAACAGATAATCTTTATCTATTCCTGAAGTATGTAATCTTGGTTTCAAATATTTGAAGTTTTTCCAAATACCTTTCTGATATTTTATCTAATTTAATTCCATTATATTCAGGAACCTTATGATAGGATCCTGAGAATACATTTTATATGATTTAAATGCTTTCAAATTTATTAAGGTGGTCTGTCTTGATAAACACTCTATGTGTACCTAGAAATAATTTGTATCGTCCTATTGCTGATTGGCATATTACAAAAATATCAATTAGGTGAAAAGTTTGGTAGGGTTTTTCAAGTCTTCTATAACATTACTGATTTTCATTTTATTGAGAGATAGGTGATGAAATCTCTTATTATATTTGTGGATCTGTATTTTTCTCCTTTCAGTTCAACTGGTTTTTGCTTTACACATTTTTAAGTTTTGCTATTGATCTATAAACATTCATGATTTTTAGATTCTCTTAATGAATTGACCTCCCCTGATTAATATAAAATATTCCTCTTTATCCCTGGTAATACTATTTTTTGCTCTAAAATATACTCTGGCAGATATTAATAGACACTACAGCTTGCTTTAGGGTTTATCATATGCATCTTTAACTTATCACATTCTATCTTCAAGTAATATTGCAATAATTCATACATGCTATAAGAACTGTACATTTTACTGGGGAAACTTCCAGGCTTTGTATGATAGTTGTCATACATTTTACTTCAAATATGCTATAAAGTCCACAATACATTGTTATCGTTTATGCTTTAAATAGTCAATAATCTTTTAAAGAGATTTGAAAAATAAGAAAAGCATAAGTAGCCATATAGTTACCACTTCTGGTGTTTTTTCCGACCTTTGTGTAGATCCAGATTCAATCTGTAATAATTTTAATTTGGCCTGAAGGACTTCCTTTAACATTTTTTGCAGTCCAGGTATACTAAGTGATTAACTTTTAGCTTTCACATTTCTTAAACAAAACCTTAATTTGCCATCAATTTTGAAAGACATTTTCACTGGGTGGAGAATCTAAGCTGTCAGGTTATTTTCTTTCCATCCTTTCAAGTTGGGGCTAGCCCCTCAGTTGCATTGTTTCCAATGAGAAATATGCTGTCACACTTACTTTTATTCCTCTGTATCTAAGGTGTCTTTTTGTCTGTGGCTACTTTGAAGATTTTCTTTTTAACACTGATTTTACCAAATTTTACTATGTTGTTCTTTGGTAGACTTTTATTTGTGTTTCTTTATTTCGTTTCATGTTATTGAGATTCATGGATCTGTAGCCTTACAGATTTCATCAAAGTTGAAAAATTTTCTGCTATGATTTATTCAAATAATTTTTCTATCTATTCTTTTTCCTCCTTGTATGTTACTCAGTAAAATTTAGGTGATACTTGCAGTCATGACAACAAATGAAATATCTGTAGAAGAACACGTAGAAAGCAGAGAGATAAAGGCTGTGAATAAAACCAGAATGGGCGTCAGTATTTAAAGGGCAGCAGGAGGAAACAGGAACTTGTGATGATGGTGCAGAAGGAATGCCAGAGACACAGGGGAAGACCAAGAGCTCTTACAGCAAACAGTCTGTTCTGGTTATACATTTCTGCATCCAACCCAAACTCAGTGGCTTAAAGCAACAAAATTATTTTACTATCTCTTACAGTTTTTGTGATTCAGAAATTCAGGAAAGGATGAGCAGTGTAGTTCTGGTTTGGCATCTCTCATGAGGTTGCAGTCAGACAGCAGCTGGAGCGAGCACAGCTGGGAATTGAAGTAACTGGGACTAGTTGAGTCTCTCTTTTCAACTATTCTCAGGTCCTTTCAGCAGAGCTTCTGCAAAGAGCTAGTTTGAGCTTTTGCATGGCATGGCAGTTCAGGATAAGTGATGGCATAATTCTTGCCTGATAGCTTTAAGATTACTTATTCCATAGAGCAAGGTGGAAGCTATATCACCTTAGAAATCACATAGCATACTGTTGCTGTACTCTATTGGTCAAAAGAATCACAACGGCCCTCCTCATTTCAAGGGTAGGGATATAGATACCACCTCTCCATGGAACAAACATAAAGTCATAGTGTAAAAAAGGCATAGGAATGGGAGCTATTGTTGCAACGATCTTTGGAAAATACATTCTGCCACATACTCCAGGGGAGGAGACAAGTTTAAGAAGAAAAAGAGAAAAAGTCACAAGTGCTAATTACTACAGAGAGCCTAGGTTAGATGAGCACTGAAAACTGACAGCTGTATTTGGCCATTAGGTATTCATTGGTATATTTGGTCTGAGCAATAACCTCCGGATAGTTACAGAAGTGTGTAAATAAAAATAAATTACACAAAAACAGAAAAATATAAAGGCATGAGAAGAATATTGTAAATAGTGTCAAAGTGTTTACAACACAATAATATATATCATAGAGTTTAATTTTGTCTGTTTTAATATTGAAATAAATACCATTTTTTGAGTTCTTATCTTGTGCTAGGCACTTAAATATGTGCTTATTTGAAGACTTTATGAGATATTATTATGTACATTTTACATTCGAGGAGGCTGAATCTCACAAAGGTTACATATATGGGCCAAACTCACACATCTACTAACTGATCTCATTGCAAAGTCTAGGTCTTTCTGACTCCAGAGTCCCCACTTTTCCTGCTATGCTTGACCAGCTGTATGATCAATGATTGAAAATTCTCTTTCTCTTTATTATTTATCAATTAATATTCATAGTAATAGTCCATCCAAACACTTAATAAGTTTAGTCACTAAAAAAATGAAAAAAAAAAGTAGAAAATGCACTTTGCAGTAGTACTGCTTCCTCACTGAGTGCGCACAGGAAAGAACACAGGTGTACATTGTACTTGACCATTAGCATTGGCAACAGAAATGTTTAAACTCTAGATCTGTAAAAAAAAAAAAGAAGCATTTAAATCCAACTACTTTTCTTGACTAGTTTGCTAGAATGTGTGTGTGTGTTCTCATATTTACCTTGGGAATTATTATTTTGAAAATAATTTTCTTTTTATATCATGAAGTTGAGGGTTTGGGGATTTACTCAACCATTTATAATAGGATCCTGAGGAACACAAAGCAGATACTGAAACAGCCCCACACACATCCTATCTGTAGGAAAGGTCAGAACCTCACAGGGTTTTCACTGAACCTTAAAAGACAAACAACTTCAACACAGCACTGCTGTGTCTTGGCTCACTGCAATCCCAACCTGCTGAGAATAATAAAATAAAGAGGATATTTGATCCAGGGTGCAAGTGAGCTATTTTTGTTGTTGTTTTGTTTTGGGTTTTGTTTTTCTTTGCAGGCAAAGACAAAATTCAGCTTATTCATTAGTTAGGCATGAATAACCTATTAAACTTAACTTGAGTGTGATAATCTCACTTATACATTCACAACAAAGACCAAAAAAACAAATAAATTTGTCTTTCTGAGATAGCACATAGTAATAACTTGAACAAGGGAATTAATAGCTAAACAAGCTAACCCTGGTTAGGTCATGCGGGCAAAGATAGACATCTTTCTTTATATGTTCCATCTATCAGTAGAAATGCATCCCGATTTTTCATAGTCCGTCTATTTTGGCCCTAACAAGAATGTGATTACTCACTATTGTCTTTTCAACTTGGTAAAGTAAGATTAAGACGGCTCCCAAAGAAGCCAATCATCTGTGTCCTATTCAGCTGCCATTATAGAGCAAGTTCAATTTGAGTGTGTGCTTTGGGCCAAATGGCGGAACCGAAGGAAACTGATAATAAATCACAGTAATATTATTTAATATTTGATAGACACTATTTAATCCTACCACATTAAATCATACTTTTGATTTTACTATCACTCAACAGGCTATTTCATTTGTATCTTGCTTCAAACTCTCCCCATAAATTCAGTTCATTCATTTATTTAAAATAATTAACAATTAAGTGCCTGGCACTGTGTTAATCATAATGAACAGTTCCCATTATGCAGTAAAAAAATCCTGTTTGACTATTAGCATATTATCGTTTGATCTACCGATTCCATCTCTGTACCTGAGAAATGTCTTCTGAGTTGCCTGTGTTTATACAGTAGGTACTGATGAATATATCTAATAATGGACAATAGCTCGGCCTTAATATTACAAAATAAAAGAGTTCTATGTGAAGGATGACAGATGATTGTCCACGTAAAGTGAACTCATCTTGCCTGTTCACGGTTGTTCTTTAACCCTGGTATGAATCACAACACTGAATCCCAAGTCCATAACAATGAACAGAAGTCAGTAGCAACCCATTTACTGCAGCACTCATTAAAAATGTTACAGTGAAGTCATGTCAGAGTTACTGTGATAAATACAGTTGGATTCAACACAAGGAATATTTTAAGAGAAGTTAGAAGTTCTGCTGTGCATGGGTGGCATACAGAGAAATGTGCCATAGAAACACTTTCACAGGGAGAGACTTTAGGTAACTCTCAGAAGTCATCTGGATGTTCAGTCACTACTAATGGCCACTTGGATCTTAATACATACCATTTGTTAGAAGTAAAAACCATCTCCTTCTCCAAAATTTGAGGGCAGTTACAAGATGCCATATTCTTTTGGTCATTATGGTTTTGGTTGCCAGTAATAGCAAGAGCCCTCAAGAGTAAAGCAGCAGTTGGAAGAAGTAGGCAACTTCTGCTTTCTGAAGAGAAAACCAAGATGGATTAACCACTCACAATATTTTTTTCAAGCATAATGGGACCCAATGAGAGAGTATATACCTTTCTGGGTTTTGACAGTGGCAGCCATTGTTTGATCCTCGAAATTTTTTTTGAAATGCTATTTATGGCCTAAAACTCTGATGGGGGATGAATACAGGAAGTGAATATAATATTATGTATGTATGTGGTAAAATATTATTGTAGGCATTTACATTTTTATCTATTTGGAAATCCTAGGCAGCGTAGTTATAATTTTATTTATATAATTATATAGTTATAATTATATAGTTTATATAATTATATATAATTATAGTTATAGTTATATAGTTTATATAAACTATATAATATAGTTATATAGTTTATATAATTATATAAACTATATAAACTAACTATAAACTAACTATATAATTATATAATTATATATAATTATATAGTTATAGTTATATAGTTATAATAGTTATAATTTTATTTTCACGGTGCTTCATTAGTAATTCTATATTATTGGAAAGAAGATAAAACTACATAAAAGCCAAATGCAGCAGAAAACAATATAAGATAATCCACATAGAAACACAACCTCATCATTTGTCCAGACTCTTTGGGTGTCTTTGCTGTGACTCCGCAAAGCAATTGGATTAGCAATATAGTTGGCCAATCTGAACCAATCTGGGGCAATCTTGGAACATTCAAAGGGAAAGTATTTGGCACATAGTCAATTGCTAATTGTTTTCCTGTGCAGATAATAAGCTTCTACATACAGTTCTTTAATAATTTTAACTACTGAAAAGCCTATATTTTTGTTCCCTTGAAAAATAAATTACCTTATAGCTTTATCCTCCTCTTTGTAATTCTACTCAATTTTTCTGTATTTGTACTCAGGTATTGTGAGGATTTTAGGCTCTACCTACACACAAACAAAAAAGTCATTTTGTTTAACCTACCCTCACTCCACTTCTTTCTAGCCTTCTCCGTCTGAAAACCAAATACATTACCTTAACTGCACTTTGATGGGCAAATGCCTCTAGGAAACTGGGTTTCTAGGCAACGGTGCAGAGGGCAAGACAAAAGAAATAGTTCCTATTTCAACTGTCAGAACAAAAGGGATTCCTTCATAATGCATTAATGCCCACAGTCCTGGTGGAGTATTTGATTTAATTTTTCATAAGCTGTTATCAAAAACCTGTCTTTTCAAGTAACTATTTTTCTAAAGTTATTGTTTGATTTGTCTTTTTTTTAAAGTATACTACAGTTCAATGATCTTTAATGTACCCTGGCTAATTTAATAGTAGTGTTTTTTAAATTTTTCCTCATCAGTTCATCTTCCCTTTATGAGAACACTCTATTAAAATGATCATATTCCAGTATAATCAGGACATAAAGGGAGAAATCTTGCTTACAAGACAGTATGCAACCTTTTCACATTATCAGCAGACTTCAGGATCTTGTATTTGAAATTAAAGGTATTATAAATACAGGGAGATCACAATTAAGGTCATTTTTTACTCCTCTCCAGAGTAAGATGAGGGACTTTTTAAAACTAATTTGTACAACAGAAAGGTTAAAGCACTGCTAGACCTGGAAAGTAATTCAGGCAGGAACAAACAGTGAATGTAGACTATTATTTGCAATGAAATATTATCTCGTGTCTTCTACTCTTTCTGAATGAACGGGTCACTTCAGGACTACACACTTGTTGCTTTCTGCATAACAACAGTTAACCTGGATCATAGAAAGAGATAGGAGTCTCCTTAACCAAATTGCATGTGCATATTCCTGGCATAAAATTTGTAATTCAGTAGCCTTCAGTCTCAGGTAACTGTGTCTGCAACGTTTAAGGCATGTTTAACTGAATCAAAACAAAGTTCCCATTCCTCAGCGGCGATGGAGTGCCTTGGTTATTAACAGTCCCACCAAACTACAGGAAACAGTGTTCCTTAGCTATTGAGTTTCGTTTCACACTGGAATTTTGGGGAATTTTTCATGACTGATGAAGAGATCAGAAATATGCCACCCCAAAATATGCCACTTTGGCATAAAAATTATTTTGAGCTAAAGGCAATTTAAAATCAAAAGATGTAGGAATAGGTCTCTGCTCTTCCCCTTATCTGCCTAAAAGTAGGGCACAAATTTCCTTTTGAAGAAGGTACCCTGCCTTGTACCAGGGAGAGAAGAGTGACTCTTATCTTGGGAGACAGGGAATCAACACCAAGATGAGTTTGCATAAACACTACATAGTAAAATAGCCCTATCTTCCATTAGACACCTCCCCCCATACTTTCTAGTCATTTCCTGACAATTTATCCTCCTTTGAAACTCAACCTCTCTTTCCTTTTTTAAAAAGGTATACAATCCCTGAATCTAACCACTTCTTTGAGTTGCATTTCTTTTAAAATGCCATGCGCATAGGTATTAACAAAGATTGTGTACCCTTTCTCTTGCTGATCTGTCTTTTGTTAGTTTAATTTTCATGGTCCCTGGAATAGAATCTAAGAGGGTAGAAAAAAAGTTTTCCCTCCTCAACACTGATCTGGTATTAGAGGTATAAAACACTACTGGCAGGTGACCAGATGTGACTTCAGAGTCACTGTTTATGTCATTGTTTATGTACAGATAGTGCTTGTAATAGAGGTAACTTTAATAGATTAATGGAGGAACTTTACATATAACACAGAGCTCTGAAGTTGAGGTATGCAAAACGACGAAGAATAAAGTAGAAGCACAGAGTAAAGCTGAGAAGGAGGAGATAAACTGAGTGATGATTGGCTATATTCCTTCATGAGACATGGCTACTTTTAAAGCTAACATGAAATTTATTTTGTCCCAAAAAACAGCTAAATGGGCACAGCGAACGCTAATCGGAGAATGGAAAGCAGACACAGAAATAATGGACTCTCATCCAGAGAGAATCACTCCTGGCTTAAACAAAATTACAGAGGAAGAATTTTCCTATGCATATGGGAAAAATGTAAAGCCCCTTCAGAAACTGTTTGATATAGACTGTGTATAACATAAATCATTCACATATGTAAAAGATTAAGCACTGATGAAAAACCAAATCAAATAATACACCATTCTCATCCAGGACAAAAGGGAATAAGAGGTCTAAGGGCACAGCAGTGATCAGTACTGGGATAACACACGTTCTGGAAGCCCACAGAAACAAAATACCTCTTTATTTTGGACTCCATGGATAAGAAGCTTTTTTCAGTTTCTGAATGAGGAGAAAGTACACATTAATATTGGCATGCACTACATAATATTTCTAGTTTGTTGTATATCATATGCTCGTTAACAATATAGTAATGTGTATATTTCCCCTTTGAAAGTTACTCTAATGAAATGGTAAAACTCTCCTAATGGGTTCAGTTACTCTAACCAAATGCACTGTTATACTAAGAAAGTCTCATGGTGTTGGTGTAGAAAAAGTCTTGGAAGACCCTATCTTTTTTTTTTTTTTTTTTTTTTTTTTTTGCGGTACGCGGGCCTCTCACTGTTGTGGCCTCTCCCGTTGTGGAGCACAGGCTCAGGACGCGCAGGCTCAGCATCCATGGCTCACGGGCCCAGCCGCTCCGCGGCATGTGGGATCCTCCCGGACCGGGGCACGAACCCGTGTCCCCTGCATCAGCAGGCGGACTCTCAACCACTGCACCACCAGGGAAGCCCAAGACTCTACCTATTTTTTATGCTAAAGTATTATTTCATGTTTGAAGAAAGAAAAATTAGGCAAATAGTTGCCTTATAGCATTTTGTCTTAACCTGGTTTCAAACTGGTTTTGCTTTATAGGTTCCTCTGGCTCTTCAAGTTTGTAACATTTTTCTTTTTCATTTTTTCATAAAACAGAAAATGAAGTTGACATTTACTAAATGACTAATTTAATAGTCTAGTCACTGTGCTAGAATTTTATACATGGGAGACTGGGTCATAAGCAAGTAGTTAGGTACCTTGTCCAATGTCACACATTTAGGAAGTAAGAGTGGTGGAATTTAAACCCTGGCTGTCTGATTCAGAATCTCATTCCCCTCACTACCACTCTGGACTTCCTCCAAAAGCACCTGACATAAAGGAAGGGGAATCTGGTACTTGTCTATCTGAGTGTCTTTTAATTCCCTGCTACCTATTAGACGACGTAGCAGCATTTGAAGAGGGAGTAAAATAAAGAATGTGAAATCGTCTCTTGACGATCCTGGGTCTAAGTAATCCTGAGACCGAGGAACTAGCTTTGTCCACTTGCATTACCTTCAAATATGGGGCATGTTTATGAGTTCTACTTAGAGTGTCCTTAGGGCCAAGTCACAAAACACAGCATAGAAGACCTGTGATACTAACATAGATTTTTCAAATAGTTACAAAGTCTTCATCATGCTATCAGGACATCTGGTGTATAGCACTTAAGATGTTTTAAGGAGAAATGAGCACTTATAGCCAAAATTAAAATATCATATGCTTTAATGTTAAGAAATAAATGTATAAACTAGGTTGGGAGAAAAGAGACATATATGTACATTGATAAAAATGTATCAGATAGACTGCTTCTCTCTTGTTCAGATATAGTAATTTCTATTGTTTTTTCTTTAAGTTGATTGATTCTTCCATCTGCTTTCTCCATTCTGCTTTTAAGTCCATCCACTGAGATTTTTAATGTATGTTTTAGTTCTAAAATTTCCATTTGAATTTTCTTGATATCATCTATATCTTTGCTGAGACTTTCAAATTTTGCTGAGACTTCCTATTTTTTCCTTTGTTTCAAATGTGCTCATAAGTGCTTGCTGAAGCATTCTCTACAGTGGCTGCTTTAAAATCTTTGTCAGATAACTCTAACACCTGTGGTCATCTCCATATTGGCATCTGTTAATGGTCTTTTCTCATTCAGTTTGACATGTTCCTAATTATTTTTATGAGAAGTGATTTTTTTTTAATCAAAACCTGTACTATTTGTATTATGTTGTAAAATTCTGGATCTTATTAGTCTTCTGTTTCAGCAGGCCTCCCCTGACACTGCTCCATTGGGTGGAAAGGCACATACAATTCAGATGAAGAGATTCCTATCTCTTTCTATGGTCCAGTAAACTGTTACTGTTATCCAGTTTGGGATTTACTGGTCAAAAAGAAAACGCAGGATACTCACTGCTATCCTGGCCATTCTGTTCTTTTAAATCTGAAGTGGTCTGCCTCTTCTCTCCATCTTTTAGAATTTTCTTATGTTTGCTTATATTATACCCAGTTTTCAGCTGTCCTTAGTGGGAGGGATAGGACAAAGTGTGTCTACTCTATCTTTTTCAGAAGTAGAAGTCCTGTGCAAATAGACTGAAAAAATGGTGTGTGGGACTATAAGCAAAGATCTAATATTTGTGTCACTGGAGTCCCAGAGGAGAAGATAAGACTTTATTTTCTACCATCAGAAACTAGTAAAATGAGAGCAAATTAAACTGTAAGTGAACAGAGAAAGGAAATAATAAAGATGAGAGTGGAAATCAATGAAATAGAAAAGAGAAAAACAATAGAAAAAATCAATGAAGCCTAGCACTAGTTCTTTGATAAAATCAATACTACTGGTAAACATTTAGTCAGACTAATCATAAATAATAAAAAAGACACAAATTACCAATATCAGAAATGAGAGAAGTGTTGTCACTATAGAACCCAAAGCTATTAAAATGATAATAAGGGAATATTCCGAAGAGCTTTACACCAATATATTCAAACACTTAGATAAAACTTATTGATTCCTTTAAAGATACCAAAACTTACTCAAGAAGAAATAGAAAGAAGATCAAATAATCCTATATCTATAAAGAAATTGAAATTATAGTTTAAAATTTCCTCCCACACACATACACAAAATCTCCAAGACTATATGGTTTACTGGTGATTTCTACCAAATATTTAGTAAAAAAAAAAATAAAAATCTCATAAGAACTCTTCCAGAAAATTTAAGAGGAAGGAATTAGTTCATTCTATGAGGCCAGCATTGCTCATATATCAAAACTGGACAAAAGGCGATACAAGAAAAGAAAGCTACATACCATTATCCCTCATGAACGTAGAATCCAACACTAGATACAATGGATAATTTCCCAGGAATGCAGTATTTGTTGAAAATTTAAAATAAAAATAATGTAATTTATGACATTATCAGACTAAAAGTGAAAAGTCATTTGATCATTTAAAGAAACGAAAAAAAGCTTTTGATAAAGTCTATCCATTTTGATAAAAACTCTTGGCATAGAAGAAATGAAAACTTCCTCAACTGGATAAAAAACATTTAACAAGAGCCTATAACTAATATCAAATTTAATGGTGAATGACTGAATAATTTCCCCTAGGATCAGGAATAAGATAAGAATATTGACTCTCAGCACTTTCATTCAACATTGTACTGCGTGCGGTTCTACCCAGTGCAGTGGAATAAAACACACAAATAATAACAACAGCACATGCAGACCGGAGAGGAAGAAGTAAAATCCCCTGGGATTTGCAAAGAAGAAATATTAGAGCTAACGTATGAGTTTAGTATGGTTGTAGAATACAAAGTAAATATTAAAAATCAACAGAATTTCTATATATTAGCAATGAACAATCAGATATTGAAATAAGAATACCATTTACAATATGATGAAAATACAAAATACTTGGGTATAATTTGATAAATGATGTGAAAGACCTACACACTTAAATGTACAAAACACTGCTGAGAGAAATCGAAAATGACCTAAGTAAATGGAGAGATATATTGCCTTTGTAGTTCATAACACTCAGTATTATTAGAATGTCAATTCTCACAAACTTTATCTATGGATTTGGCACGATCCTTAGAATGGAAAAATGCAGACTATAGTAACAAAATATGATTAACGATTGCTTTTGGATAACTCAGGTGGTGTGGGGAGGTACAGGAGTGAAGATTACAAAGGAGTATGGAGAAACTTTTCAGTGGTGATGGATATATCTAGTGTCTTGATTGTGGTGATGGCTTCTCAGGTCTATACATATGTCAAAACTTATCAAATTGTACATTTTAAATATGGCCATTTATTGCATGCTAATTATGCCTCAAGCTTTTAAAAAAATTAAAATAGAGAATTACACACGCCCTGACAGTAATGAATGAATGGGGTGAAGGGAACAGGCTTACAATGAATCCAGCTAGGTTGAGGTTGGCCTATCTTAAACTTAATTTAAGAAAAATTCTAATTTTAGATAGCTAGAAGTTCTTTCAAAAGCCCTAATAATAAAGTAATGTTACCTGATTTTTTCCTGTTGTTTTGTATTTCTCTGTCTTAGAAGTCTCAGGCCTGGCACTGCAAAATGTATGAACCTTTATGTTGTTTGGAGTTAAATAATATTTTCAGGGAGATTCCATACTTTTTCACTAATGGGTTAATTAACATGGGTTTCCTAATATTTTAGGATAATAAAAAAGTTTCTATATTTACCTTGGTGAAACAACCTCTATACTGAGGCTTTAAAAATAAATATTCTTTCTTTATCCAAATAAATCTGGATAAAGAAGATAATCAGTTCTAAGGTCTGAAGATCGTCCCACAAAAACTGTGTACTATTCCCATGGGTTCCTTAGACTCATGATAAGCACCCATAAATTTTCTAGCAAGATTTTTATTATTTTCTATCAAGAATCCAAGTATCATTGAGATTATCTGTGGTTTTTACCATACTATGTAAAACTTAAGCTAAAAAAATATATATTTGCATACATTTAGAACCCAGTAATCATGAAAAATGGTCTCACACTCAACTATGCCTATAATTTATATTAGAAAATTCTTCCAGTATGATCATCAACCATTTTTATTGAGCATGCAACCTGTCAAAAGTGTTACAGTTAGGCGTGATTATAGAAACAAATAGTTTGAACGTGAGCATTCATTTATTCAACAAATATTCATTTGAGTTTCCAACATAGACTAGGCATTTCACTAGGTACTGGGATATAAGGGTCAACAAGAAAGACATGATCCTGGACTTCATGGTGTTAACATTGCAATGGGAGGATACAGACTAAATATTTTTGTACTAAGTATATTTCATTGGAGAATGAAATTAAAAGAATCTCTTGATAAATAAAAGATACAGGATTTATATTTTGATTATATAGTATAAAAATAAACATGCCTTAAATTCTAATTTAATCAATGCAAATTTTATAAGGTTAAAATATGCATATGTGCATAGTTAATTTACAACTCTTGAAATTATACAGAAAATATTTAAAAAATAAGCTTTTGAGAAAATCTAATTCTAGCACTCTTTAGTCTTTTACATAAACAATTCTTGGAAACTTCCCTTCCAGTAACAGTGGACTTGGTAATTCTGACCAACTCTCCTACTGAGTACTTCTAGAAAAATAGAACAAATTATAAAAGCATCTGAAGGAATCTGAGATCTGGTAAGATAGATAGGGAAGGATTGCTGAGTCAGGATTTAGAAAAGAAGAAAGAGTCAGGGACTTGGTGGCACTACTCATTTGCAGGTATTTGCTGATTCCTGAGAGGGCTGCTGAGAGGAAATGTTGGCAGCCTCTCCTAGCTAGGGCACAGTGATGATGTTCAGGGGTCACCAAGGTTCCCTGGTGAACCCTCTATCCTTCAGACTGAGACCTCAAAGAATCTCACTACCTCCTCTCCCCACCCCCTGTAAGGATAAAAGAGAACAAGAAGTAGAGAAATCTTCCCAGGAATGGCAACTTACCTTCCAATCATCTCCACTTCTGAAAATGGGTAAAGGTGATCCAGGATTGCTAGTACCCAGACAACTAATAGAAACAAATATAAATCCTCTATAAAGGATGATAAAATCATCCTACACATGCTTCTACAAATATTTTCAGATACAATATCTGGTACATATTGAAAAACAACCTTATATGATGTCATAACGATGGATACATGTCAATATACATGTATCCCAAACCATAGTAGGTACAACATCAAGAGTGAACCATAATCACCCAAACAGTAGAAAAGAACACACCCATAGGTACTCTAGATATTAAAGTTATATATACTTTAAAATAATTCAAGAAATAAGATACAAGATTAAGCAGTTTGGTAAAGAAATAGAGACTATAAAAGAAAGGACAAAGTAGATTGGAAAAGAACCAAACAAATTCTAGAACTGAAAATTGCAGTTACCTAAATTAAGAACTCAAAGGATATGTTTAACAGCAAATTACACACAATGGAAATGAAAATTAGTAAACGAAAAGCTAAGGCAGAAGAATATATACAGAATGAAGCAACTTATTTTTTCCCATTTATTTGTTCCTAGTCTACTTCCTCCTACCATAATGTAAACTCCCTCAGTCCCAGGATCAGGTCTTGCTCACTGTGATTTCACTGGTGCCTCGTGGAATTCTTAGCCCAATAGTGGTTATTCATTAAATAATTGTTGATAAAAGAAATATTTGGTTAGAAAAATTCACTTCTATAATAACTGTCAAGGCAATACTTCCGACAGAGAGTGTGCTAATTAAATACAGTTGACTATACTGAAAAAATTTTGTAGAATAATTCCTAGGTAGTGATGGAAGGGGGAAAGAGGAAATGAAAGGTATTCGATTTGGGCAGGGAGGAAGTGAGGAGAGACCGGTGTTGTTATTCAAACATAACATCACTGTGAATGTATGATATCCAACATGGTCTGTATATAAGTTATTAGAATTAGTAAGTAAATTTAGAAACGTTGCTGGATTTAAGGTCAATGCACACAAAAATCTAAATTCATATATCTATGCTATAATTAGGAAATGGAATTTTAAAAGATATAACACTTATAATAGCATCAAAATGTGAAACTCCTACAAAAAATATGAAAATATAATGCATAGGCTACCCAACAGGAAAGCATTAAAATGGAAATAAATTAAACAAATTCTTGAATAGGAAGAATGTATTGGGAGTAAATGTCTTACTTATACTGGGACTTTAGATAAAGCTGTAATATTTAAGAGAGAGTGTTTTGGGACGAGGATAGACAAGGATAGACCAATAGGATAGTTATATGAAACCCAGGGAACTTTGTATACACGAACACTTGACTTATCACAGAGTAGATGTGACAGGAAAGGACAGTCATTTTAGTAAATGGTTCTGGGATGATCAGAAACGCATATGGAAAAAAGTGAAACTTGAATCCTATTTCACAATATTTCATGAAATAAATTCCTTATTAGATTATAGATAATATAAAAGGTTAAATGAATGCATCATTTAGGATTGGGTTTCTCAACAGCAGCACTATTGCCATTTGGGCCAGATAATTCTTTGTTTGGGAAGCTGTCCTGTGCATTATGGTATGTCTAGAAGCATCCTTGGCCTCTATGTACTGAATGCCAGTAGCACACCGTCAGTTGTGACAACCAAAAATATCTCCAGACATTGACAAACGTCCCCTGGTGCAAAACTGCCTTCAGTTAAGAACTACTACTCTAGGAGATAATGTCAAAGAATACTTATTATTTGGGATATAGAACAACTTCTTAAATAGGACACAAAATGCTCTAACCGAAAGTAAAAACTTTTCAGTTTGACTTCTTTAAAATATAAGAAATTCTGTTCATCGAAAACATCATCAGGAGAATGAATAGGCAAACCACAGAGAGGGAGAAAGTAATAGCTGTCTAACTGGCAAGGGGCTCATAACCAGATTTTATAAAGAACTCAATGAGAAAATGACAAAAATAACAGAAAATGATCAAGAGACTTCACAAAACGAAGATATTCAAATGACCAAGAAAGATATGGAAAAGTGTTCAGAATCACTAGTAATGAGGAAAATGCAAGTAAATCAAAAGAAAATTCTACATCTCCATCAGAAATGGCACAATGAAAAGCCTGACAACACCAAGAGTGACTGAAGATGTACAGTGGGGGTCAGCACACTTTAATTGTCAAGGGATGGATAATAAGTATTTTAGGTATTGCAGGCTATATGGTCTCTGTCAAAAGTACTCACTGAGATATCACCTCACACCAGTTAGAATGGCCACCATCAAAAAGTCTACAAATGACAAATGCTGGAGAGGGTGTGAAGAAAAGGGAACTCTCCTACATTGTTTGTGGGAATGTAAATTGGTGCAGCCACTATGGAGAACAGTATGGAGGGTCCTTAAAAAAATTAAAAATAGAGTTACCATAAGATTCTGCAATCCCACTCCTGGGCATATATCCAGAAAAGATAAAAACTCTAATTCAAAAACATACATGCACAACAATGTTCACAGCAGCACTATTTACAATAGCCAAGACATGGAAGCAACCTAAATGTGCATCAACAGATGAATGGATAAGAAGATGTGGTGCATATATACAATGGAATATTACTCAGCCATAAAAAAGAATGAAATAATGCCATTTGCAAAAACATGGATGGAATTGTATGGTATCATGCTAAGTAAAGTAAGTCAGACAGAGAAAAGACAAATATCATATGATATCACTTATATGTGGAATCTTAAAAAAAAAGATACAAAACAGAAATAGACTCACAGACATAGAAAATAAACTTATGGTTACCAAAGGGGAAACAGGGAAGAGGGATAAATTAGGAGTTTGAGATTAACAGATACACATTACTATGTATAAAATAGATAAACAACAAGGACTTACTGTATAGCACAGAGAACTATATTCAATATCTTTTAAAACCTATAATGGAAAAGATTCTGAAAAAGAATGCATATATATGTATGTATGTATAACTGAATCAGTTTGCTGTGCACCTGAACTTAACACAACATTGTAAATCAACTATATTTCCAAAAAAAGTACTCAACTCTGCTCTTGTACCACAAAAGCAGCCACAGACAATGGGTAAATGATTGTGCATCGATGTGTTCCCCTAAAACCTTGTCTTTAAATATTAGTGGGAGGACAGACTTGGCCAGCAAGCCGTACTTTGCAGAATTCTGGTGTAGAGTAACAAGAATGTTCATATGTTGCTTGTGGGAGTGTAAACTGGTACAAAAAATTTGGAAAACTGTTTGTCATTATCTTCTAAATTAGATATCTTTCTAAATTACCCACACCTTCTTAGCAATTTTACTCTTAGGTTATATACTCCTCAGAAATGTAAGCAAATATGTACTGAGAGACAGGTACAAGAAGTTACTGGCAGTATTTTTGGTGATAAAAAGGAATAGAAATATCTCACACATCTATTGAAAACAAAAGGGATCCATATACTGCAATATATTAAAAATGAAATATTTTATGGCAACACAAAAGAATGAACCAATGAGTTAAGTCAAACAAGCATAATATTTGAAAGAAGCCAGACAGAAAAATGTACATACTGTACTCTTTAATTTTTCATAAGGTGTTACCAAAACCTGTCTTTTATACTTAAAAAATATATATAAATGTGTTTAGTAACAGTATGGAGTTTAGCAGTGCTTAATCCATATAAAATCATTAACAAAAGGAAATAAATACTACCATAAATGTCAGGATATTGGTAGAAGTTTGGAAGAAGGCACATGGAAGTGTTCTGAGATGCTATTTTTTTGTATTTCTTGACCTGGATGATGTTTACACAGAATTTGCTTTGTTTCATGCACATAACACATATTGTTGTTTGAGTGCTATATTTTACAACAAAAATAGTTTTAAAAAATAATTTACTGGAATTTTATGATTTCCTTTTGTTTTTTTTTTGGAAAAAGAGAAAGCGATATGAATATCCATGTAAGGCAAACTTGCATGACAGCAGACACTCAAATAAGGAAGTTTCTTCCCCTACAAGGATATTGAGTGCAGCAGCCTGGGTGAAACTCACAGCATGTCAAGTATTTCTCCTCCCTTGTGACTATATCAAGCCAAGTGGCAGAATCTTACAAATAAAGAATTTGTAATGTAGTTCATTTTCCCAATTTTTCCATCCTTACCATGCATTTTGCTCAATACTTGGAGACACTGGTCCCATGAAAAATATGGTTTTGTACCAGTTAGCACTGAAATTCTGACATTTATCCATCTCATTGGTCCTCAGCCCTGGCTGCATATTAAAATCAGCTGGCAACTTAAGAAAAAAAAAAATCCATGGCCTAAACCTAGCTCAGACTAATTAATTCAGGCTCTCTTGGGGTGTGGCCCAAGTGTTTTTAAAGTTCCCCAGAAAGATCCTAATGTGTAGCAGGTTTGAGAACCACTGACTTGTCTGATGGCCCCCTCAGAAGTATGCATAATTAAGTCAGAAATGTTCAACTGGCCTCAATACAGTCAATCAGGAAGAAAAAAATAATGGTTTTGGTAAAGAGGGATATTTCTCACATAGCTGCTAGTTTATTTTTATTAAATATGAGAAGGCATCTTTCTAAAGCTTACAAATAAATTCTCTCCTTCTGAATATTTAGCATTCATCCACAAAAATAGTAAGAAAATAAAAATAGAATTCACTGATCCATGCTAGCAGTTTCTTATTACTTTGGTCCCAGCATGCTCTTTGAGTCTTTTCAATGGTCTCGTTCACCTGCATTTGTCAGGAACAGTTTTTATAAAGAGGAAACCATTAATTGTACCTAGTACTTGGCCAAAGCTGTTTTTAATTCCGCCCTCTGCTTCACTAAGGAATCCCCATATGTTGGATGCACTTAGATACCACGAGAGGCAAAGTTTGCCAAGACTTGCTGTGTATTTTTGGAGTGCTGTGCTTCCCTGACCGTTCTTCCCCACAACCTAAACCCTGCAGAATACCTGTCTGCAAGCTTCATGAGAGCTTTCACCCATTTGAAAGCTAAATGGTTTCACCCAAGTTTAATTTCACAGAAAGGTTCTATGGGTTTCTATAACATTCTCTGCAAACTCTATGACCCTAATGCATTCTGTAGAGTTGGATACTGTTACTTCGCCCTAGAGGAAGATAATTCACTACAGAAGATCCAAGAATCCCAAGTAATTGACCTTCAACTCTTAAAAGAGATTCCAAAAACACTGGGTGGACGCCCACCCATCCTAAGTTGGAGATCCGCCAGCCCTCATAAACATCATAAACGTGAAGATATGTGCAACCTAAAACAACATTTTAATAACTTAAAAAATAGCTGTTGATACGTTTTGAAATTGGAAGAAAAGTCTGCCAGAATAATTTTTAAACTTCTTCCCTTCCGGAGCATATATTCAGTGATACAGATTTAAAAGCCCATTATATTTGAATTTCTACTTCTTCTGTTCTTCTTTCTGATTAGTCAACTAGTAGACTGGTTATGTCTTTTCCACTCCATCCATTACAATTCGTAATACCCTAATTCAGGTTCATAACATCTCACTTAAATCTGTACAATTTAAAATTGCCCCATAAGCCATTCTTCCCACCACTGCCAATTTTAATCATCATAACACATTTATATGCTCAAAACTCTTTAAGTCCTTCCCAAGCATAAGAGTGAAGTATAGGTACTTGAGATATGAATATAAGGTTGCAATCTTGATCTGCATAAACTCATCTCAGCTTATTTTCTACCCTACTTTTCATTCGCACCTCTACACACCCTCTGTCCATCAACTTGTCTGATTTCTACCTTAGGTTTTCCAATGGTGCCTTTGGTCAAATCCTCCCCTCATCTCAGCCTACTTGAGTTCTACCTCTAAGGTGGTATTTTGTTGAAGGGTAAATGGAGACCCACCTTCATCAGAATCACCTGGGATTTGAGATGCTGGGCTCAGGTATCTTTATTTTAAAGAAATTCCCCAGGTAATTTTTAAGCACAATAAACTCTGAGAACCTGACTTCGAGAAGTTCAGGCCTTTCTTCTTCCAACAAGGTTAATATAATTTTAAAATTAAAAAACAAAAACAAAGTGCATTTAAATTCTGACTCTACCACTTAAAAACTGTTGACTTTACAATTCATGAATCTTCCTGAGACAAGTTTTCAGGTTTGAAGGGAGATAATAACCCCTGTCTACCTGACATGCTTGTTACGTGGATCAATAAAAAATTTCCATGAGAAAAAAAATTGAAATGTATACAACTCAAGTTTTTCTGTTCCATCCCACCACCCCACCCCCCTTTTGGCACCATTGGTTCAAATCCCTGGGTTCAAAACCTGGCTCCAACGGAAACCTAGTCACCAAAAATAAAACCTGTCTATGTCTCAGGGTCTCAATCCAAAAAACAAGGACAATAACAATATCTATTATTAAACGAGACAGTGTACTTAGCCCTGTGGCAGGTACACAATAAGCTCTCAGCAGTTGTTAAGCTATTATTAACAGCTATTCTTATCACTGCTGCTCTTAGAGATCATTATTATTGGTAAGCACTGAGTAATGTTTGAATTGATTTCTACCATAAAATGCTTTAGAAAAAAGTAGTTATCATTAGTTGCTAAAATTATATTTATCTATATTATTTAAATTATAATGCAATTTATTCAAACTTTTTCTAAGTTAATTCCCTTGAACAAAATTTCAAAGGAGGGACATGATGCTGTAAAAGTTAAAATCATCAGCATAGTTCCTTTTATTGTGATTATTTAGAATTATATTGGGGGGTATGTTACATAATTATTCCAGAGACATTGATAAAAAGCAAAGGACCATACTTACTTTACTAGACCTATTGAAATATCGACCTATTAAGAATATGTCAACTGCTCCTATTCTAGATAGGGAATGAAATTATTCTATGATGTATTTCAGTATTCTCACAACTTATAAAAAACATAAAATTCTAATATTCTAATGACAACTAACATTTCTCCATAAAGAAATCTAAATGATGCCTGTTGTAGAGTTAAAAATAAATTTAAAAAAATTAAATTCCTCTTTTTTCTATGTAGCATTTCCATTACTGTGGGAGATGCCACCATCTATTTTGTCCCCAAGGCAAGCAACTTTCTAAGTTACCTTTGATTCTTCATACTTCTCCCACATATAATTTTAATTTAACAACACCTTTAATAGTTACTTCTTCCTTTCCATCTCTACAAGTTCTTAATGATCTCTGGCCTGAATCGCTGAAACATACTCCCTATCAGCAGCTCTACTTCTAAACCTTCTCCCCTCTAATTAAGCCAAAAGGACATGACTAAAATAACATTTTTCTGATTCACTATTGTATTTCATTAAAATTACCCCCCTTAAATCTCTCCACTAGTCAGCTGATAGCCTTCTATCAAATTTGGGTAACAAACCTTATCGAAACCTCAGTGCATTTCATCACATCATTTTTCTCCAGTTCCTTTCTCTTTCTGCAGCCACTCTCTTTGCTCCAAAAAAATATTCTTCATATCTTGGTACTATCTTTCCCTTTTTAATGTTCCAGTCTAGTATTTGCAATTTATTTTATTTTATTTTGATTTTTTATTATTATTATTTTTTTGCGGTACGCGGGCCTCTCACTGTTGTGGCCTCTCCCGTTGGGGAGCACAGGCTCCGGACGTGCAGGCTCAGCGGCCATGGTGCACGGGCCCAGCCGCTCCACGGCATGTGGGATCTTCCCAGACCGAGTCGCGAACCCGTGTCCCCTGCATCAGCAGGCGGACTCTCAACCACTGCACCACCAGGGAAGCCCTGCAAGTTATTTTAAATACTCCACTTACCCCTACATGGTGTATACGCCATACATTACAAAAAATTGTGAGATACGCATTATTTGTTTTAGAACTGTAAAGTACCTCTAGCCTCCTATGCTAAAAAGGTAAAGTTGTAGAGAGCAACACAGTAGTACCTTCTGCCTGGATGGGGAGCATGTGAAGGCATATGCAAATACAGAATACCATGAAATCAAACTAGAATATAAGCTCCTGAAGGTTGGGGTTTTGTCAGTTTTGTTCACTGCTATAGCTCCAGAACCTAGAAGCTTAGCCTATGGTAGTCACTCAAATATTTGTTGAGTACACTGAGTGAATGAATCGACAAGTATCAAGTATATCCCCACAAGATTGATCAATACCTACTATGCAAATACCTACTATACTATAGAACATATAATAATATTCTCAACATGAAATGTAACTATACCTATTTGCCTATGATGCAAGGTCAGCAACTATTTATTCAAATACTTATACATGCCATATATCATTCTCTATATGAAAGTAATTATCTTAGTCTGCTTGGGCTGCTCTAACAGAATACCATAGAGACTGGGTAGCTTATACCCAACAGAAATTTATTTCTCATAGTTCTGGAGGGTGGGAAGTCCAAGATTGAAGGCTCTGGGAGGTTCAGTATCTACTAAAGGTCTGCTTTCTGGTTCACAGACAGCTGATTTTTTGCTGTGTCTTCAAATGGTGCAAGGGGCAAAAGAGTTCTCTGGGGTCTCTTTTATAAGGGCACTAATTCCATTCATAAGGGTTCTGCCTTCATGACCTATTTCCCAAAGTCCCCACCTCCAAATACGTTAGGGGTTCAATTTCAACATGTGAATTTTGGAGAGATACGAAATTAGCAGTTATCAAGGGAATAATCAAATGAAAAAAAAATCACTGATATCTCTTTGCCTAGACATGGAATGAGGAAAATTTTAAAGTGTGAGAGAGGGATTTAATTCTACATTCCTGTGAGTCATATGCCAAGTATGAGTTGTGACAAAGATATTTATCTTTCAAAGTCAGGTAGTATTAGAGACATCAACGAGCATCATACTTCTATCAACCTTTTTTTTTGAACCTTAGAATGCAACATTATGTGTTTGCTACTGCATCAGGTGAATGTGTGGGTTTTAATGTTGTTAGTAACTTATTAGAAATAAACAAATTGTAGATATAGCAGTTGTTAACCATAAATAAAGCATACACTATTTGTTAAATAAAAATAGAGAAGATTGTTCCAAAAAATATAAACATGCAAAACCCAACAAATGACAGATGAAAGCATTTCACACAAGATTTCTGTCTTCAGTTGCCTATGACTCGAATTGGATCTGAGTGGTCGTTCTGTGGGAACAGAGGACAGTGTTGACTACAAAAGAACAAACTAATCATACTGAGAATATCAGCAAAATGGGGGTACCCTCAAATTTTAAGCATTGAAATAATTTTAATGAGACGATCAGACTTCTTTCCATTTCTTTGTATCTATTTTATGTTTTAGTATTTTAAAATTTTTAATTATATACCAAGGAAGTGTTATAAATTGTCTTTAATGGTCATTCTTATTCTGGCCCTCTGGAGAGAGGATGGAGAAATCAAACTGATGTTCAGAAAGTCCAAGCCCATATTTTCACTCTTTGTCCTGATGCAGTCAAAGCCATGGACAGAGAGAGCTTGTCTGATCAATTTAGCACCATGTTTTGGGGCTGTGATGGTTAATTTCATGTGTCAAGTTGACTAAGCCACGAGGTACCCAGACATTTGGTCAAACATCATTCTGAGTGTTTCTGTGAGAGTGTTTCTGGATGAAAGTAACATCTGAACCAGTAGAGCAAGTAAAGCAGATTGCCCTCCTTAATGTGACTGGGCATCATCCAATCAATTGATCTGAACTGAAGAAAAAGGCTGAATTAGAGGAAACTCCTCCTGCCTGACTGTTGAGCTGGGACATTGATCTTTTCAGATTTGGACATGGATTGAAACATTGGCTATTCCTGGGTCTCAAGCCCACTGGCATTTGGATTGGAACTTACACCATAAGCCCCCGTGGTTCTCAGACCTCTGATCTCAAAATGAAACTACATATCAGCTCTCCTGGGTCTCCAGCTTGCCAGCTGCAGATATTGGGACTTCAGTCTCTATAATTGCATAAGCCAATTAGTTATAATAACTATCCTTTTAGATATATTGACAAATAGCTATACACACACACTACATAAATATATATATTTTCTATTGGTTCTGTTTCTCTGGAGAACCCTGACTAATACAGGAGCATTTATATTAAGAGGTCATGTTTTATTTTTTGACACTATAATATTGTTAAAGGAAGCCAAGAAAAAGTGAAGAAATTGATTGAGAAAGTATGTGTATAAAATTCCCTTAGCAGAATTATAGAACTATAAAACCTGGAGAGGACATAACCAAGTCATTTTACAGATGACCTCATTCAGCCCAATTTCTTCATATAATTTTCCAAAGTTTCTGTGCAGAGTAATGAATCATTATAATAAAGCAAAAATAAAGAGGAAATCTACACATTAAAGATATGGCTCTTGGGCTTCCCTGGTGGCGCAGTGGTTGAGAGTCCGCCTGCCGACGTAGGGGACACGGGTTCGTGCCCCGGTCTGGGAGGATCCCACATGCCGCGGAGCGGCTGGGCCCGTGAGCTATGGCCGCTGAGCCTGCGCGTCCGGAGCCTGTGCTCCGCAGCGGGAGAGGCCACAGCAGTGAGAGGCCCGCGTACCACAAAAAAAAAAAAAAAAAAAGAGATATGGCTCTTGAAATATTAGGCAATATAAGTGTTATGCCCAGAACATAATATCTAGGTCTTTGTAGGCATGGTTAGGTTCTTAGGCTCTGAGTATACTAGGAAACATCTCAGACTTTAGACTTAACAAGCGTAGACTTCAGCTGTTTCTCTGATGCATAGAAATTGCCTAAACTTAGGCAACTTACTTTACCTCTTCTGGCCTTCCTTCCCTTATTTATAAAGTGGGGAAATAACATATACTTTTTAGGTGTGTAGTGAGGATTAAATGAGACACTACACAAAATTCTCACTGTGTGCATATAAAGGTCACATAAAACATGGTCCCTACTGCTGTTATACAACTATATTTTAGAGCCATTATGTATGTGTGAAGAATACTGGGCTCCAGGTAGAACGTACAGGTGCTGTTTGCTAGGGGTGGAGTGTTTGCAGTGGGGTGAGGTTTAGAGACTTAACTTCTCACCAGTCTCTACCAGTGCCTGACATTTCATTATGATTCATTACTTTAATTATTTGTAGTAATGGAATTCTTTTCAACTATCACTCAGTTTCATATTTGAGATTTCAGCCGTGCTCTTGGTATTATTTTTGTCTTAATTTTGTAAGAGAACTGTAGCTTTAGAGAGGAAAATGACTTGTCCGTATCATAAACCTAGCGAGTGTTATAGACAAGATTAGAAACCAGATCTTCTGTTTTTAATGCTTCCCGTTACCCACAGTCTTGTTCATATATAAATATCATTTAAGGAAGATTTTATGAGATATTTCCATAAAGAAATAAAACATAGTCTATGAGTGACATAAAAAATTATTCCCAACAATTGACAGTTACATTCCCTGTATTGGATCATTTTTGTAAAAATAATGCTAATGAGTACCTGTGTAGTGCTTTATAAGATAATTTATAGGTATGTTAATGTTACACGCCTTAAGTTTTTCCTATTGCTCAAGTGAGTCAAACTAAACATGGATTTCATTACTTTTAGCCCCAACAATTGCTCTATTTAGTCACAGCTGTTTCCAAATTCAGGGTTTTATTTACTTATTGAAAATCTGACAGGGAGCAAAATTCAAAAGAAAAAGGACACAAATCAAACTTTTTATAGAAGGAGGACATAACAAAAGACTAGGAGCTTAGTGTCCTAGCTAAGTGACTAACCATAGATCAGAGAACCTATTCTTCATATGATAAGTAAGACCTCTAGGCTTTCATTTAATTATTTTAAAACTCTGCTAGGTTTCTGACATTTCTGTCAAATGTAACGTCTTTTAAATTGTTCTGCCCTTCAAAATTCAACAGAAGGAAGAATTGTGTTCTCTTCTGTAATAAATATACTTTTTCTGTGTGATTGGGGCAAAGCCATGAAATAACCAACTATAGTGAGCATGCTTTGACGGCTCTTCTAATGGTTACTGCTACAATAAAACACAGTCCTAAACTCTTCTGCTCAGGACAAGAGAAGTCTTTCTCACTATGCCTTCTGCTGGAAAACTTCTCACCTGATCTTTCTAGGACTGAAAATTCAACCTCTGCTTTGCTTATGATTTCAAAGCCTTAAGAGTCATTTCTGGTCAATTTATTCTTCTGTGTCTATAGCTAAGAAGCAATGGAGGAAACAAAAAGCATCACAAAGGGCATTCGTTTCTTAATTTAGCAAATATTTATCAAGTGCCTACTATGTACACAGCGTTAGAATAGGTACTAGATACTGTAGTAAAGCAAAGTATAGGGGCCTCACAAAGATTACAGTCTGTGTGAACTATTATTCTAAGAATTCAGTTGCCCTTAATGAAGTCGAATTATTTTAAGAGTAATAAGAAATTTCAAATATATCAAAGTGTACCTTCCAGTTTTTAAAGTGTTTCCATACAGGAAAAAAAATAAAGAAATAATAGTGATATTAGAAAAGGAGACATAAATTCCATTCATATAACACACACTGCCCTGAGTTCTGCCTACATAGAAGTACACTATAAGGTTCATAGAAGGTCAATGAACTTGATGGATCAGTTGAATTGGTGGTTTGGCATCAAGGAACCAGATAGATCACTTTTTACCTGGAGATTCTAGTTTCATAGAAACAACCACAAGTGCTGGATTGCTAAACAGAGATTAGTAATCTACAGAATCTGTTAAATCTTCTCACTGACTTAGGGAGGTGGAAGGATAGCAGGGTCAAGAACATGGCGGTTGGGAGACTTGAAAGATCACAAGTTCAAGTTTTGACTATATTCTGTGCAGCACCAAAAGTAATTTATAAATGGACTCAGTCCTTTCACATTTTTTCCTGCTCTTTGAGCTTCCTTTGGGACAACTGAGTCGAAACTAAGAACTCTGAATCCTAGAAGACAACTTGAAAAAATTATATTTAACCTTAGACTCCATAGTCACTGGGGGACGTATTACCTGATGGAGAGTTCCCTCTCTGTGTTCTGACTCTTGGATTTGAAGAGGCAAGAAAGCAGAAGTGATTTCAGAATGGGTTCAGAGTCTATTGCTCTGCAGAGGTATATGCTCCCAATTGTTAAAGGGCTCCTCATTCACTGAACAAATATTTCTTGAGTAGGTACTCTGTGTCAGGCCCTGGTGAACAAGACAGGCAGAGTCCTGGACTTTAAAAGGTCACATCATGCCAAATTGCCATTGACAGATTAAGAAAACAAATGGCCAAAAGGACAGAATGATTTACAGAGACCTGATAACCCCTTTTGCTCACACATATAAACATCACATCATCAGCCAACAGGTATGTTTGTGACAAGAATAATCTTCAGAACATCAACCCTCATTGCAGTCTGCATCTCAGTTGGAGCTTTCACTGATACTACTCAGTAACCATTCATGTTTGCATTGTTTTATCCTGGATAGCAAGGCTGTAATCGCTCACTGTATTTACTGACATCTACACCTCTGCACAGCACAACACTGTGTTACTGCAATATAGCTATTCATCTCATGGAAACCAGGGCCAGAAAGTGAAAATTTCCTTCGAATATATCAACTATGAAGAATTTTCCATCACAATACCCAACAGTACCAGAAGTTTGACTTTTTAACATATTTTTCAGGTGCATCTATGTTTCTCTTTTTACTAGTTCCCTATAGCTCTTGCAGTGGCCTTGTACCACATATCCTGTTTTCCTACAGTCTACAATATTAGACCCAGGATTGGACTAGCCCCTTCCTTAATCCATAGACTTTAATTCTGGATTTGCAGCTCTCATGCTTTCTTCTACTCCCTCATTCCCATGGATATGGCCTTTCCCAACAGTTCACAGATGGGCTCTGAGATAGAGAAGCACATCACCATTTCCTGGGGAAGGTAAAATGAAAAGCTCCTTTGGTGACTCTAATACATATATTCACCGTCCCTGCAAATTACAGTACTGGGCCTTTCCTAATCCATTCTGTAGTGAATATTTCTGAAAGTTCTGTTCTTAGAGTTCTGTTCATTTAACCTCGGGATTGGGCTAGAAAATATGAAGCAGGTTTCTGTCTGTATTAGAAAATTTTCATCGGCAGGTGGTATTTCTCCCATTGGAAAAGACAGAAGCCAAATCTAGTGTTCAGACAGCATCTTAAAAAATAAAAGTCAATTTTCTTCTGGTTAGCACTTCCCAGACAGAATAATGTTCTGACTTTCTTCATAGCTGATTTTCAGCCTGTTTGGTTCAGCCTGTCTAATTGTTAGAATATTGAAATACTTCCAAATCTGTTAGTAAATGGCACTGTCCCACGCTCCCTGAGTGCTGTGCCACTGCCCTGGCTCCCCTCTAAGATGTCCTCTCCCCATCCTCCTAAAGATCCAGCAACTACAGTCTCACTCTTAGCACAACATAGGGCTATGGTTGGCATCAGTTCTGACTGGTTTGTGCTCAAGCAGTATCCATATTTACGTTTTTGAATATGAACTCTGTTTATCTCAAGTTAGAAAAATTCATTAAAATCCTCTGCTTCAGTCTTAGGTGAGAATAAGCTAATGAAAGATAATCCCCCACCCATTCCCCTCTGAGGTTTTGTTATGAGAGCTCTTGAGGGAAATCACGAGAGCAAAAAACTTTGCAATGATGGTAAAGACAAGCATTTCACATTTTCAGACACTTAGGATATCTACCAGGTAGACTGAAGTTGGTCTTACATCCATCCTGTCAGGCTGACACTGTCAACAAAACCTAAGCCTCCAAATATCTTCAGGGGGCAAAAGATGGGGACCCACATGTAGCTCGCACACAGTCCAGGAATAATCAGTACCATGAGCTCTTCTGTAAGCAAAATCCACCTATGGGAGTTTTCTACTCTGAGGCCAAAAGTTCAGCTCCAACAGAATCTAGACCCAGAAACGCACAGGGAAGGAAAATGAATACATTGTTTGGCAATTAATGTCAGGTCGATTTTTACCCCCTTTCTCCGACATGCCAATAAGGTTCACTGGTACAAAAACACTTAATTCATTTGAATCATAATTGTTTCAAACCCATAAAGAGAAAGGGAGAGAGAGAAAGGAAGGGAGGGAGGTAGAGAGGGATAGAGGGAAGAGGGAGAGAGAAAGATGGAAGAAAGAAATAGGATTTAATGGATTTGACCTTTTGCCAAAGGGGGAAAATTCTATAACTTAGCCTTTCTTAACACTGACTTGTGAGGTGGCCTCTTTCCTCAGGGCTTTATTAGATTCCAGGGAATAAGCAAATTAATCCATGCTAATACTGTAATGTCCCTCTACAGAAACAACATATTTGCATTTGAATTAATGTATTTAGTAATATTTAGTAAGCACCCATTAAGCACTTAGCACTATGCTTAACAAAGAAGAAACCAAATGAATATAAAACACAAAATAACAACAGCATTGCTGCAGGGAAGTTCTTTTGCTTAAAAGTCCCACAAATAGGGAGAACTTTTTAAATGTAAAGAAAGGAAGCTCTTTGTATTGATATACAGCACAGTTGGAAAAAGTAGTGGGGAAGGTGGGTGAGAGAGATTTATTTATGGTTGACTTTTGTTACTTGCAGTGGTTATGTTCTATAAAGTCACTGCAAACACCAAGTTAAAAATACTGAATCATTGCTCCTATGGGAAAAACAGGGTTAGGTTCCTGTGAGCCTCCACTCACAACATTTTCACTAACCATCAATACAATAATCTTGTTTCTGTTTAAAATCACCTCATTTAATAATTTATTGTTATTCATTAACATTGAACTCATGGCCAACAGCACTATAATTCATGCCTGAAGGAAGCTTATCTAACACACGCATTTTCTCCATAAGGCACAGAACAGTTTTCATGTACCTAGGATCACTCGTCAGCACTTCAGCACTATGTTTGGGGGGTATCTTAACCAGCAAAATCACCAACAAAAGCACCCAAATACAGAAAAACATGGCACTAAACAGACTGAAAAGGGCACTTGTTTACTGTATGAGAAGCAAAAGACAGAGCATTGTCTTGTTCAGCCTCAGCTAAGAACATGTACATTGGGTGGCTCAAAATTTTCACTGCTCTGCACACATCCATGAATAAACATGAAAGCACCATGAGTACTGATTTGGGGCTTATAAAGAAATTTTAGTGGGTGGGCAAATTTAGAACCGACTAATAATGAAGATTGTATTTATAAAGGGAAGCAGACAGTCTTCATTAAAAATAACTGGAGAGATGAAGAACACAGTTATTTTGGGAATCTGTAAAGAAGTGGATCATCTTGCTGTAGATCAATGTTTTCAAAGTGTGGTACCTGGACAAGAAGCATCAGCACAACCAGAAATGCCTTAGATGTGTAGATTCTTAGGTCCCACCCCAGACCTGCTAAATCAAAGTCTCTAGGGAAGGGACTTAGCAATCTATGTTTTAACATGCCTCTCAGGGGAGTATGACCACTGTGGACAGTTCTAGTTGAAGAGTAATAATAGGAAATAAGGGCAGGTAGGTGGGGTATAATAAAATTTGTCGGTGTTCTGATGGCCAAGTCAACAAAGCTGGGCTTTACCCAATAGTAATAAGAGGGTGAGCAGTCTTTGGTTTTGCTCTACAGAAGGAAAATAAGTTTGTAAAATTGATAGTTAAGGTTACAAAAAATTGGAAGTAATCTAGAGTAATGACCTAAAGCAGGACCTATCAACATTGGCACTACTGACATCCTGAGTTGGAAATTTTTGTGTTGTTAGGGACATTTCTGTGCATAGTGGGGTATTTAGTAGCACCCTAGGACTCCACCCACTAGATGTTAGTAATACCTCCCCTTCATATGACAACCCAAAATGTCTCCCGATGTTACCAAGTGTCCCCTGGGAGGCAAAATTTCCCCTGGTTGAGAACTACTGACTTAGAGAAGTTCTTTTTAATTTGTTTATTAATTTATTCAATTTAATTCAGGTAGTATTTATTAACCACCAATTCGGCCTTAAACTGGGCTTAGGGTACAGATGCAGAGATAAAAAAAGCACAGTTTATTTTGACTTTTTTCTAAAGTCTTAAATTTTAGAAACCAATTAACCCATCTTTAAAGGGTGGGAAATAAGTGTTCTTATTCTAGTTTTATATAGATTAAGCCATCAACCTATAGATTTAGTTTTTGGCACTCTGGATATGAGAAAAATCCAATTTTGAAACCACAGAGCTGTCCACAAACGTTAGGCTGGAACTATGTTACTGATACACTTTGGTTTTTGTGGGGTCTGCTTTGTCATTTCAAGCTTCATTGAATGCTTGACATCACTGAACACAAAGCAATGGGTAAACAGGACAAGAGGTAATCAGCCAGACACTGGCATACTATTCCTTGGCCTTTGGGTCTGATGCTTTGTTTAACTGACTAGGGGTTGGTGCTAAACATTCCGAAGTCATGCAAGAATCACAGTGATTGAAGAAAACTTTAACTAGGCCAAAACTTCATTTTATAGAATAGAATAGTGAGGACACAAAACGACATCACTGCTTGCTTATTATTGTACCTCTACTGTGAAATTGGAGTCTGAAAATTGTGTCTATATGTATGTGTGTATGCATGTATGTGCACACACACGTATAATATATATATATATATATATATATATCTCAAAGGAAGTTTTTAGCAAGAGCTCCATAAATATAGAGCATAAATATGTAAAACAGTAGTTGAGAGGAAGTCTTGATCTGTAGATGATGTGAACATAGAATTTCTTGTCCAAACCAGGTCATTTTTGGAGTGAAGTATAGTAGAATAACAAAGGAAGATGAAGACTGACCTGGGCAAACAAAGATTTATGATCATTTTAGCTACAGAGAATTAGAAATTCAATTTTGTAATTTCGGGAGATACTGATTCAATGAGTCCAGCCAGGACTCTGGGAATCTTCATATTCAAAAAGATCTAAGAGTGGTTATAATCGTGCATCGTGGAGACAGAGTCTGGCTGCATGGATACAGAGTGACATTAGAGGGAGGAAGCCTCCCAACAGGTCATTAAACTGCCTCAAGGAATTGTGGGAGGGCTGTCAGTGGTTAAGGGACTCCTGTTTCTCCTTTCACAGCTTCTCAAAGCACTTGGTCCATCTCCCTGACATGCCCAGTCCTGCTGGTGTCTTTTGCCCTACAGCCAGACTTTAAAAAATGTCCAGTGGAACCTTTTACACCTCGTAGCTGGCTACAAGTATATATATTCAGGTGTGGAGCCCTTTCCACTTGTGACACGAGTCTCACTTGGCCAGATATTTGGCACCATGATCTTATTTTCTGCAGCAATTGTCTCCATTGGATGTCTTTACAATCTTTACAATTTCAGGGATGTTATTTTTTAAACAGCAGAAGTCAAATTAATACCTTGGTCATTCAGTAACATCAATGGCTTATAGTTAGAAATCAAGTTCAAAGGAACTTAAAAAGTGAGTAAAAGAGTCATGTGGTACATATATACAGTGGAATATTACTCAGCCATAACAAGGAACAAAATAATGCCATTTGCAGAGACATGGATGGACCTAGAGATTGTCATTCAGAGTGAAGTAAGTCAGAAAGAGAAAGACAAAAATCATATAATATCACTTATATGTGGAATCTAGAAAAAGTGTACAGATGAACTTATTTGCAAAGCAGAAATAGAATCACAGATGTAGAAAACAAACTTATGGTTACCAAGGGGGGAAGCGGGGGAGTGGGATGAATTGAGAGGTTGGGATTGACATATATACACTACTATGTATAAAACAGATAACTAATGAGAACCTACTGTATAGCACAGGGAACTCTACTCAATGCTCTATGGTGACTTAGATGGGAAGGGAATCTAAAACAGAGTGGATATATGTATACATATGGCTGATTCACTTTGCCGTACAGCAGAAACTAACACACCATTGTAAAGCCACTATACTCCAATAAAAATTAACAATAAAAAAGAGAGTAAAAGAGTCAAACCACTGTAAACAATTGTGTATCACAAGCAAATACTGCCCTCACACATTAGCCCTTGTTCATCTCAGTAATTTTTGTGATTAAAATGGACTACTGATTGTACCTGATAGAGAGACACATAATTTAATCATGAAGTGAGATCAAATTATCAATATAATCTTATAAAGTCTTACACAGCACCATTTATTCTTGGTGAAGATGATCCAGAATCACTCTGTGCAATATTTGTATGTCTTTAATCCAATTTGAATACTTCTCAATTCCCTGCTCATGTCAGCTTTTTTAGGTTGCTGCCATGGTATACTTATTTTTTTCATTTATTCAGATGACATATATTGATTGCCCATGACATACTAGGTGATAAGATTACAATAGTGAACAAACATACCAAGTTCACTGCTCTATGAATTTTAGTTTCTAGGTCTGGGGAGACAGATATTTAACACATATAGACAATTTCAGAGAATGAGTACTACAAAGAAAACTCTTTGGGATAAAAGTATTACTATTATGTTCTCAGAGAGTAGCGAATACTGGTATTTCATGTTTATTGAATACTCTCACTGTATGAGCCCATAGCTAAGAATGTTACTCCCATGAAATCATTTCAGATTTACATAAACTTTCTGAAGTTAGTATAATTAATATTCCTATTTTACTACTGGGGGACTAAGAGTCAGAGAAATAGAGTAACTTAAGGTCATTCAGATATTAAGGGGAAGGGCCAAGATTTAAAGCCAAGCCAGCTGCTTGTCCAAGCTTCTCATGCAAGTCCATGTATGGAAGACAGAGTGATGACAACGAAATAACTGAGAGATCAATATACGATAAGTACAGAAGTGGAGAGGGGCGGACACATAAGAGGTAAGAATCAGAAAAGCTTTCCTGGAAACTGACAGCAGAGCCAAGTGAGTGGTTAAATAGAGTTTAGCCAAGAGAAGTAAGGATGAAGGGGCCCTTCAGGCAGAGGGAACAACATGTGTGTGGCGGCAAAGGCACGCCCATCCCTCCAGTGAGACAGGAGCGTAAGTACAGGAGGCTGCAGGAGGTGGGGGAGGATGGCAAGGGATAAAAGCAGAGACAGGCAGAGGTCAAACTGCGGAGGGCCTTGTGTGCCACGCTAGAGAGTTTGATTTTATTCTGTAGCTAACAGGGAGCCACTGAAGTGTTTCAAGCAGGTAAATGACCTTAATACGATTTGCCCTTTTAGAAAGATCACCCTGTTGCCAGTGTCCAGAGTGGATTGGAGAGAGTCAGGCAGGCAGCCAGAAAAAATGGTTTGGGACAGTTTATCTGTGGGGCAGTCAAGAGTTGATGATTTATGTCAGCCAGCAACTGTGAGGATGGATGTCATCTCTGGTAATGAGGTGAGGGAGGCAAAAGTCATATGACTCGGTGACTGCGAAGGGAAAGGGAGCTTGGGGGAGAAGTCATGGTGGAGTCCCCAGTTTCTGGTTTGAGGGTCGGTTGAATGGTGATACTATTGGGGGAAAAACAAAATTGGGTGAAGCAGATGAGGCAAATTGCTAACTGCTAGGCTTCAGTTTCCTCATCTGCAAAATGAGGAGAAAAAATCGTATTTACCTCATTGATTATGGGGAAGACAAATGAACTGGAAAATATCTGAGCCATTTAGGATAATTCTGGGCACATGCCAAAGTCATAAATTATATCAATGCCATGAGCAACAGACTTTACATAATTCTGTTGCATGCTCTCTTTCTTTCACAAAGGTTAAAGTTATTGCCCCAAATAAACTGAAGTTGGCAATACAAATTTAAGCAAAGAAATGTGAAATTTATAACAGGAAATAAATGCTGCTCCCATTATATGGCAAGTCTTAGTCCCTTTAATGGCTATTAGTGAAACGGAGCAGGACCCTGTGGTCCTGCCCCCCCCCCCCCAATGTCTTCAGCCTGCCTTTTGTCGTGGAAAAACTTTAGTCAAAGAATAAGTTTAATCAGAGAAGTAAGAAAATGCAGAAACAAAGGAAAACAGTCCAATAAGACTAAATAATAATAGTTTAGTCATTAAGCAAAGTCAAGGACCTTTAGTTCCTCTTCAAGGGCTATAGACAATATTCCGAGCCATATCCCGGGATATGGCTACCAGGAGGAAGAAGTTAACTACATGATGGCCGGGCTGTAGCCATGACATAAGCTGCCACAGTTGCGAGAACTGGCCTCAAAGAAATGGGAACAAACTGACCCTGGAACTGAAGATTAACTGTACTTAAAACAATCAAGATGACACTGGTCAGACCACCACGTGACTAATTTCAAGAGGATGGTCAGAGCTGACTGTGCTCTTTCTGCAATGTAGCCCCCTCCCTTCACCTATAAAAGCTCTTGCCCCCTGATTGTCAGTGTCAGTTACAGGGGAGTCGGCCTTCAGACAGGAGTCTGCCCCCCACCCCCAGCTGGCCAGCCTCTGAAATAAAGCAACAACTCTTCCACTGATCTTGCTTCTTTATTGGCTTTAGAGCAGCGAGCTGCCGGACCGCCACTTTTGGTAACATTAGAGCATTATTTATTTACTCTGTATGTGGGGTATAGTTGAGGATAGAGAAATCCCATAGCTCCAGGAAACTTGCCTGCTTTATATTCTCTGCCATTAGCTATGAGCTTCTGACACAGAATCTTATGACATGGACTACCTCAATATTGTATAGCTTCCGCGGATTTGCAAAGACCTATCAGGGCATATCCTCAAGATAAATCTTCCAAGCTATGAGCACTTTATCCAGAAGTGTACCAGAATGGGGCTGGGCCCTTCAGACAGAGCAGAGTTTTAGCCCATATTTATTTCAATTTGGCTAGGTGCCTGTCTGCTGATGATTTCAGTTACAACTGATAGAAAGAGAAAAGTTAGAAAATGAATAAAATATAGATTGCCCATGAATTAATTTTTCCCCTTTTTCCTCTTAGAGATGAAGCGTCCATCAAGGATATAAACAATATAAACTGCACTTTCTTCTCCCCACAGTCAGTAGTCTTTTAAATAATATATTGATTGGACTTCTCTGGTGATGCAGTTGTTAAGAATCTGCCTGCCAACGCAGGGGACATGGGACATGGGACCCTGGTCCAGGAAGATTCCACATGCCGCGGAGCAACTAAGCCCGTGCGCCACAACTACTGAGCCTGAGCTCTAGAGCCCGCGAGCCACATCTACTGAGCCTGCATGCAACAACTACTGAAGCCCGTGCACCTAGAGCCTGTGTTCCACAACGAGAGAAGCCGTTGCAGTGAGAGCCCGTGCACCACCATGAAGACTAGCCCCTGCTCGCCGCAACTAGAGAAAGCCCGTGCACAGCAACAAAGACCCAATGCAGCCAAAAATAAATTAAAAGAAAATAATAATATATTGATTGGATATAGGATTACTGTAAAGCATTTGTCTTATACCTTTTATATGAATGCAAAAAGAATTAGGTAACTGCATTAGCTCAATCATAAATCTGACAAAGAGAAAAAAAGAAATGTTGTTCCTAAAAACTATCTACAGTCTAAGACACCTCTAAATGCAAATACACCATTTTGGTTCCACTGTAAATAAATTGATCGATTAACTTAATGTGTCTGAAAACAAAGTGAAGACATACTTTCATTACCTTACAGTTAGGGGATAACAAAATGTGTGTGTTCATACTAAAGCACTGAGAAGCTTAGAATGGAATAATGTAAATAACGTATGCAAATACTCATGTCTGGCTTAAAAGTAACATTTAGGGACGAAGATTCCTGACCAGTGTTAAGTGAAAATTAAATTATTTTTTTGGGCTAAAAAAGGCTAAAAGCATTTAGCCTTTTTTAAAATTATCAAGACCTTTTCTGTTTGGCTGATTTTTATTATTCAGTAACCATCAACCTATTCTCCTTAATGGTAGGCATGAAGATATTCAAGCCTTCATCCACCTGCTGCTACAGAAAAGTTCAGTGTATGATATCTCACTCTTGGGATATGAGGCAAGGATCCCAAGGGTGTGCATTAGTTAGAATACGGTTAAGTGATGTAACACGTAGATCCCAAAATACATAATGCCTCAAACTTAAGAGTTTATTTCCTTTACCTTTAACAGTTCCTGATCTGCAGGTGGGTTTCTTCCTCAACGGTGGTTCTCAAAATTTTTTATCTCAAGACTTGTTTAGACTCTTTTCCCAAACAAAAATTTGGTGAAAAGAGTGACATTGTTTTACATTTTTGTGACTCTCTTTAATGTCTGGCTTAATAGAAGACAGCTGGACTTCATATGTACTTTTTCATTTAATCTTTTGTGATATGTTGTTTTGGTTGTAATATATTAAAAGAATACAGTCTCACAATGAAATATACTAAACAAAGGGAAGAGCAATTTCACAGCCCTTTCAGATGCTTGTGAACATTTCAAATAAAAGTGGACATTCTTCTTTGATACTATATCCAAACTTGACAAGTGGCAGTTTTTGAAAGGTTAGTTGCAATGTGGAATCTGGACCATATCAGTGAACATTCATCCTTTTTTATATTAAAATGCATTGGCATGTCTTGCATGTTGAATAACATCATGTATGGGTCATTTGGAAATTACTGGTTTGCTGAGTTATGCAGATCTCCCAAATGTTAACTTATATCACTATACAATATTAAACGTCACATTTACTAATATCACTGATGTTTTCTTCAGTGTTATGGTAAAAATAATTTTTAGTTCACAGACTTCCTGAAAGGGTCTCTGAAACCCCCAGGTGTTCCCAAATGATATTTAATGCACCACCGCCCCATACTATGATTCAGAGACCTTGGCTCCTAGCTTGCGGCTTCCCTGTTCTCCTTAAGACTTCATCTGCCCAGCCAGTAGAAGAAGAAAGAGGCTAGATAGCACACTTGATTCTTAAAACAAAATCATTTCCCTGAAATGCCACACATTATTTCTGCGTGTATTCCATTAGTGTAAACTAGTTATAGAGTCACATGTAGATGCAAAGGAGGGGGGCAGGAAATGTAGCCCCTGGGAAATACCTTATCATCTTGTTGCTAAAATGCTCTCATATCATAGCTGTATATATGTTGGGCAACAGGAGGAATTCTTTCAACCTCAGCTGCTTGATAAGCTCAGAGTAACTTCTTAAGGAAGTTCTAAATGGGAGTGAACAGAGAGAAGGTAGGTCCGCACAAATGAGATGCAGCCATAAATCTGCTGCATCGCTGAACCACTGGGGCACAAGTAGCCACAGTGGCTGCCCTGGTTTCTGTTCATCCTTACATTAATCACCCAAAAACGCAGCAGATTTCTCAGGGTTTTTTTCCTTGCAATTTTGTTAGAAAAGTAATAATTGCATGTAGTAAAAACGTATAAAAACCGTTTCAAAGGATATATAAAATGAAAAGTAAAATTTTCCCTCTCCTCTAGTAACTCATCCTCTACTCTTCCCCTGGGTAAGCTCAGTGAAAATTCTGGCATTTTTCCCCTAGAATTTTTGGGTTTTTTCCTTAAAACTTAAAAAGTCAGGCTAACAGAGAAATTACTGTGATAGGGGACAATGGGATTTTACAAGATAATGGAGCTACAATAATATTTCACAAGGGTAAGCCAGGTTCCTTTCACAATGTCTTGCCTGATGTACAAGTGACATTGTAGCTCTAACACTGGATTTCTTGATGGTTTTTTCAAAAGGATACCTGAGACACTTTCTTTTGTTAGAAGTCTTTTCTCATTATAGAAATAATAATCAAGTACAGTACTGATTCTGCAATCAGAGAGTTAACCTTCTATACTTCTAGGCTTCTTAAAAGGTACAAGTAATATCCTGCCTTTTTCCTACACTGAACTGCCGTGTTACAATCTCTACTGTATTTAAAACCTGCATCAGCTAGGGTCCAATCCTAAAAAGAGAAAGTACTTTAAGACTTTTGGAAACTAAATTTGTAAAGCAGGGAATCGATCACATACATGATGCGTGAATGGAGAAGCTGAACTGAGAATATTGAGGAAAAGCAAAAACTAGCAGCGGCGGAAAGCTATTTCCAATCCTAGGCTAGAGACAGAGAATGGAGGCAGTGCTGATGGAGCCCTGACTGGAGGCCATTGTTAGAATCTGGATCCACAGCAAGTACAACCAGCAGGACATGGAGGAGACCGTGGTGGTCATGGTTGGGGTCTCTGGCACTCAGGAAAAGGAAAAGAAAAAGAAATACCTGGATTCTCATTTCTTTTTGCCAATATTCCAGCAACGTTAAGAGTTCCACTGGCTAAACTTAGAAGACAGATGCCATGGAGCCTGAAAGGGTCAGCTCTCTTGAGATTTACAGCAGAGCACTAATATCCCAGGGTCTTATTCCTAGCTCCCAGAGATACAATGACAGGAGACCTGGCAGGATAGACCAGCATGAGCTCAGCCAATGCTCAGTGATCAGTGAAGGGCACAGGGCCGTTGACATAAAACTCTATGAGGCTGGAAAGAGAGGACACAGAGTGAAAAAGAAAAAAAAAAAAAAAAAAAAAGGAAAAGGGAAGAAATGGATCTAAGTATCAAAGGTGGTGGGATCTAGACCTCCTGAGTTCAGCCTCCACTAGCAAAAAAGAGGTTTGATAGATGCTATATTGTTTGGGTCTTGGGCCTATTTAGAGCATCAGAAATTTCCACCAGGCACAGCTGAGCTACTGCTTTCCCTGTAGAATCAGCGTGTCTACTCCAGTGCCCATGCTGGCAGCTAGACCAGAGGCTTCAGGCTTCCCACTACACTCCAGAATTGACCTTGAGGGGGTAGCCCTGCTAGATTGGGTAACACGTTCCTTCCCTGTAGCCTGTGCAAAATCAGAGTGACTCAGCTACAGGTAGGTTCATGAAGGGTTTCACACTTCCCAGGGAAGGACTTGCCTAAGCCCTCTCACCTCATGAGGTGGGCCTTACTTCCCCACCCACCCCTGGTTGGACAGGCTCATGGCTGTCTCATTCTTTAATTGAACAGGACGTCAAAGCCCACAGCTCTGCAGCACCACAAACTAAATTTCATCTCCCTCACCATTTCCATCTTCGCCTTCCAGGAAGATGTCAGTGCTGGTGTGAGAAGCTCAGTTATGAACTAAAAAATGATTCTGAAGGGCCTGGCCAGTGTGGCTGGGTGCCTTTAGAAAGTATAACTTATAGTGACTGACAGTGTCCAAAAGGATTAGAAATTTCACTTGGCTTCTGGAATTCAGATCCCTGCCGGCATAGTTGACATGTTTGGCATGTTCAGATAAGCCCGGCTCTTCTCTCTTGTGATTCCAGAAAGCACTGAGACCACAGATATGTAAAAGAAAAGAGATTGGAGTCTCATGGGAGGAGATCGTAGAGTCTTTCTCTGAACTTCACTGAGGTCCTAAAGTCATTTCCGTCTTGTACTAATAATGAATTATACTCATCACACATCATTGCAATTACATTTTAATTACCCGTCTTCTCTGCTAGACTTTTGAAAATATGAGCAGAAGACCTGAGTCTGGCTTGCTCACTGCCCTGAACCTTGGACCCAAGGCATATAATTGATGCTTACGAATAGTTGTTGAAAAAAGGAAAGGAGAGAAAGAAGAAAGAATGGAAGGATTGCAATGATAGAATATTGGTAAAAGACAAGATCTTCAGATTTTTGAAATATCGTTGCAAAGTATCCAGTGTCAGAGACTGCACTGACATTGAATGACACCTGTTTTTAGTGATACTATATTTCTTCCATCTATAAGGCATGACACTAAGCTTCTTGCTAAAGCAACATTTTGCTGGCTACAAAGATCAGTAAACTTTATTTGTAATCCAGAGCCCATATTAAGTGAATGACATAATATAATGCTGTTTACCTTGCATCCATCAACAGTGCTGACAATACCAAAGTTCCTTCACTGAGAACAGTTTGCTGATCAAGAAGTTAATTTGTAGGGAAGCATGGTCAAATTTAACCAATAGATCTATTTTAAGGGCAACATGTCTTCTTTTATAAATTAGGACACCTCTAGATAAAAACAAACAGCTTTAATAGCATAGATTTTTATGTCATTTTCCCATGAAAGACTAAAAATCAAAGTAAGATAAATTATACTTAACAATATTAGAAAAAGTAATTTTAAAAAAAACATGTTTCTAAGAAGCATCTCATTATTTGTCTTGTGTCAGGAAGATCGGAGCTGGTTGTGAGGAGGGGTTTTACATGTGCCATAGGTTTAAACAAAGGCACTGACATAGGAACATTTATACCTGTCATATGTTCTCTGATTTAATAAAGAGAGAAAACTTATAAATTTGAACATATGGATCAAATTAAATTTGCTTTGAGGAAATATACAGTGCATACATTCGGGGCTAATTCCCCTTGTAAGGAGATATTTAATGCAATCTTTAAATGTACTACTGTATTTCACGCTATGGGGTTCTGTCTGCTTAGCATTTGCCCATTTTTTAAATAAAAACATTTTGCATTATTCAAACCAGAAAATAAACAACAGTTCAAAAACAACTTATGTTCTTTACTGTAAAAGCTGTTGACTCAAGTATATTACAATAATCTCACCAAGAAGTCATTTTCCAAATCTTATTTAATCACACTTGGATAAAAAGAAATCTTTTTGTATGTCTCTGCATGTGTGCATGTGGCTAAAAGGAAGTGGACGTGATATGTAATTTGTGATTTAACAGCGCCAGTTTTAGTCAGAGCTGTGAATTTGCAACTTTTTTCTTTTAAGCAGCATTACATCTCCAAATAGGGGGCTCTGAAATCTCAGTTCCTCTGCTGCTTCCTCCCCACACAAACACTTCAAATCTCAAAACTATTCATTGTTCGTATGGCCTTTCCTGCTACCTACAATCAAATCTTCTCTTACATTCTATGAACATTCTATATTCATATTCCAGTATAAGCTATGCACAGGCAGCCTCAGACGTTATATCTTTCAGGGGTCTATATTTGAAGCAAAAGCAAAAACTTAACCTAGAGATTTTAAGCTCTAGAAGAAATGCAAGGCAGTCCTAGGTTAGAGTTTTTGAGCCATTAGGCTCTTGATGGAGGTCTGGGAGTCATACTGTGTGAAAAGAGATGTTTACTCTGACTGGAAATCTCTCTCCTTCTTCATTTAGAAAATGTCCTTCTCCTCTTTCTTTCTAAATTCTGTATCCCTTTCACTTCCTAGAGAAGATGATGGTATCAACCACATCTTCTCATGAACTGATACAAGGTAAAAAAGAATAAGATAACCCTGGCTGAAGAAGGAGCAACTTTTCCAGTTTTCATCTGTTCTCCCTCAGTATTTTCTCTGGTTTGATTCTTCGTCTGCTATGTAGAGTCTGTGCTGGTTCTTTTCAGGTAGTTACTGATACCTAAATGAAATGAAATCTTGCCAGATGAGCAAAAGCAGATCTCAAAGCACAGTAATATCTTTATAGAGTTTATTAAAATGCTATTACTTCATTAATTCATGCCAATGAACTATTCATTTAATTAATCCATATAATTAATTTGTTAACCTGTTTATGTAACAAATACACAGGGAGCGCCTACTGGCACTGTTCTCAGTGCTTAGAATACTTGGGTGAAAAAGCAAAGCCTCTATTGTCACAGGAGAGACGGACATTACACAAGTCAACAAATAAATGTAAGAAATAATGCCAGACTGTGCTAAGTGCTATGATTAGAACTAAAGATAGGAAACAGGATTGAGAGCTGGAGGAAGCATTTTAGGCAGAATAGTCTAAGATCTTTTTGAAGAGGCAACCCTTAACTGGAGGCCTAAATGAAGAGACGGAGTCCTGGGCATGAGAAGGTCTGAGGAACAAGGCTCTGGGCAGAGGAAATAACATATAATAAGGAACTGAGATAAGAATATGCCTGGAGGGTCAAGGAACAGGAGAAGGGAGTAGGCTGGAGACGAGGCTGCACAGTGCACAGAGGTAGGAGGGGGCCGGGGAGGCCAGCAGAAGTCTTTTCAGAAGGTGCCTTGCACACCATTGTATTAAATGCTTTCCTACAAAGTATCTTTATTATTATAGCTTTAGAATTGTTTTTCTGATTTTAAAAAGACTGTAAAATAAGCTACATATGGGTAATTCATAATTTATTAAAATATTCTCTATCGTTTGGACATTTGGGTAGTTACCAGATATTTTTTCCCATATATGTGTGTGTGTGTGTGTGTGTGTGTGTGTGTGTGTGTGTGTGTGTATAAAACACTTCTAAATCTTTGCACATAACACAACACCTTGTCCCAATTTCTAATTGTATCTATGACAGGACACTTTAAAGTTGCCTTTTAATTACTAATAACTTGTTTAAAAACAACCATGACTTAAAACCTTGCATGCAAAGAACAAATACAGAAAATTGATGCTAAAAAAGCTTATTCACTAGTCAGTTCTCTGAATCTAATTTGCTTAATTGGTTCAAAAGAGCATGGTGCTAATGCAGTAACAGTTAAAGGCGGATGGGTGTTGGCTTACAGCACTGCTGCTCAACCTAACTAGCAGGCATCTATGAGTTTCACAGGTCATAAGTAACACTTGTCAACCAAGCCGATGGCTCAGCATATCTGTATCACTATTATTAGAAAATCAATGTTCAGTCCATTCTTCTGGGTCACTCCATTCAGATACACTTCCCCCTTTTTTCCAAAGCCCTGACTCCTTACCCTTTTACCACTCAAATTGATGACTCATGCCTTTTATTTTACTGAAGCAATTAAAAGAGAATTTATTGTCTCACCGCCAAATCTATGAGGTTGCCTGCATCTATACCCATAAGCTCTGTATTCTCTCCTTGAAATAGATGTACTATCCCTGTTCCTATCTAAGGTCAAACCCTCCACTTCAGCACTGGATGCTGTCTTCTCTAAGCTACTCAAGAACTTAGCTCTTACACCAGTTTCTCCCTCTCAGTAGATTGTTTCTATCAGCGTACAAACACGCTCCTATGTCTGCATTCAACAAAACATATAAACACAAACCTCCCTAGACTGTCCTGTTTCTTTTGCTTCAGCTCTGTTTCTATGCTTCTTATAGCAACAGTCCTTGAACAAGCTGCTTTACTTACTATCTTCATTTCCTCACCTCAGCTCCTTTAATAAAGTTTTCTTTACTATCCACCAAAACCACTGAATGCAAAGAGTAACTTCCACTTTGCCACATTTAATATTCAGCTTTCAATCCTTATTCTTCTCACAATTTATCTTCCACACATATTATTTCTTTTAACCTAACCTCTAGGACACTAAAGTCTCCTGACTTTCTTCCTACTTCACAGTCCACTCCCCCTTGGTCTCCTTTTCTGGATCCTCCTCTGCCAGAGTTGCAAAGTTTAGAGTCCCAAAGCACAGTCCTTAGCTCTCTTCCTTTCTCTATGTGTCTTTCTTAAGACGTCTCATTCTTTCATGTGCCTTTAAGTTCCACCTATATACTGATGACTCAAATTTATGTCTACGATTCAGTACCTCTTTTGAATGTAAGACTCACATATTTTATTGTTTACTTGGGATGTCTAATGGGAAGTTCAGATAAAATGGGGACAAAATAGAGCAACAGGTTCTGCACACATATTCTTCCTCCTTTCCTATCTGCCCCTGTCTGTCCCCAGCTCAGGAAATGGAAACACCTAATCCTCAAAATGGCTCAGACTCTAAGCCTGAAAGTCAATTCTGATCATTCTCTTCCTACACGCTGCAGAGCAGATATTAGCAAATCCTACTAGCCTAAACTCATATCATACCAAGAGCAGAACTAGATATAATCTTAAATGGCATCCACATATATATTTTCACTATCTCCACTTCAATCTCCTCATCCAAGCCCAAAGCACCTATAACTTAGATGTAAAAGTATCCAAACCGATTTTCATTTTGCTACTCTTGTCCACCTACAACAGTCATGGTGATATTTCACAAACAGAAATTAGATCACATCATTCTTACCCCGTTCAAGTTCTCCTTATGCTTAAAATAATGTCCCAACTCCATACATTTTCAAAAAGCTGAGAAAAATGAGGAGTTATTTTATACTGTTTTAAGTTCATTATAGGAAAATCAACCTATAATGTTCAAATATTTTAACAAAGATCTATTATTTAGGGGTTTTTTTCCAGTTTTTTTTTCATTCTTTTAAAATATCTTTATTGGAGTATAATTGCTTTACAATGGTGTGTTAGTTTCTGCTGCATAACAAAGTGAATCCACTATACATATACATATATCCCCATATCTCCGTCCTCTTGTGTCTCCCTCCCACCCTCCCTATCCCACCCCTCTAGGTGGTCACAAAACTCCGAGCTGATCTCCCTGTGCTATGCGGCTGCTTCTCACTAGCTATCTATTTTACATTTGGTAGTACATATAAGTCATGTCATTCTCACTTCGTCCCAGTTTACCCTTCCCCCTCCCAGTGTCCTCAAATCCATTCTCTACGTCTGTGTCCCTATTCCTGCCCTGCCCCTAGGTTCTTTTCTTTTTTAATTGAAAACAGACTTTCATTTTTGTTAAAATTTGTGCATAGTTGTAAAGCAATAAAAATTTTATTGTATATTAGTGCAAATAAGTTTTTATCAATGGTGGTCATCAAGGATTAGCTTCAATCATTTTCAAAGGTCTTGATCAGGGACTGCATGTAGACATTTCAAGTATGAAGTCATGTATTAAAAAATTCTATTAGCAAGAAAAAACTTAGAAATACATTAAATATTTGAAAATAATTTTTGAAGCTTAAATTTAGTATTTAATATAATTCCAAACACTGTATAGATTTTATAATAATTCTGTACTATAAAGAAGACATCATGATTTTTTTTTTCCCAACTTCCACATAGATGCTTCTAAATCCTCTCTAGTTTGTCTCAGAGTGCAGGACAATTTTTTGCTATGTGAGTCATAACTTGAAAAAGATGTAAAACATCCCCTTAAGAACTTTCTATGCATAAGCAAATGCATGTATTTGTTTACATGTATATACATATACCATACATTTAGAATATATATTTATAAAATTATATTTATGTAAAACCATACATTAACATATTTTGTATTGTAAACATCTATAAAAGTCTATATGTTTACACAAGTGGAATGATAGTACACATATAATGCAAAAACTGGCCCTTTTGCTTTCAACGGAAAATTTAGTTATCTCTTTTTTTTATTTATTTTTTACACAGCAGGTTCTTATTAGTCATCATTTTATACACATCAGTGTATACATGTCAATCCCAATCTCTCAATTTATCACACCACCACCACCACCCCCTGCCACTTTCCCCCCTTGGTGTCCATATATATTTTCTCTACTTCTGTGTCTCAATTTCTGCTCTGCAAACCAGTTCATCTGTACCATTTTCTATGTTCCACATACATGCCTTAACATACGATATTTGTTTTTCTCTTTCTGACTTAACTTCACTCTGTATGACAGTCTCTGGATGCATAATGTCTCTACAAATGAACAAATTTCATTCCTTTTTATGGCTGAGTAATATTCCATTGTATATGTGTACCACATCTTCTTTATCCACTCGTCTATTGATGGACATTTACGTTGCTTCCATGACCTGGCTATTGTAAATAGTGCTGCAGTGAACACTGGGGTGCATGTGTCTTTTTGAATGATGGTTTTCTCTGGGTATATGTCCAGTAGTGGGATTGCTGGGTCATATGGTAATTCTATTTTTAGTTTTTTAAGGAACCTCCATACTGTTCTCCTATAGTGGCTGTATCAGTTTACATTCCTACCAACAGTGCAAGAGGGTTCCCTTTTCTCCACACTTTCTCCAGCATTTGTTTATAGATTTTCTGATGATGCCCATTCTAACTGGTGTGAGGTGATACCTCATTGTAGTTTTGATTTGCATTTCTCTAATAATTAGTGATGTTGAGCAGCTTTTCAGGTGCTTCTTGGCCATCTGTATGTCTCCTTTGGAGAAATGTGCATTTAGGTCTTCTGCCCATTTTTGGATTGGGTAGTTTGTTTCTTTAATATTGAGCTGCATGAGCTGTTTATATATTTTAGAGATTAATCCTTTGTCCAATGATTCATTTGCAAATATCTTCTCCCATTCTGAGGGTTGTCTTTTTGACTTGTTTATGGTTTCCTTTACTGTACAAAAGCTTTTAAGTTTCATTAGGTCACATTTGTTTATTTTTGTTTTTATTTCCATTTCTCTAGGAGGTGGATCAAAAAACATCTTGCTGTGATTTATGTCAAAGAGTGTTCTTCCTATGATTTCCTCTAAGAGTTTTATAGTGCCTGGACTTACATTTAGGTATCTAAGCCAATTTTGAGTTTATTTTTGTGTATGGTGTTAGGGAGTGTTCTAATTTCATTCTTTTACATGTAGCTGTCAAATTTTTCTCAGCACCACTTATTAAAGAGATGATCTTTTCTCCATTGCATATCCTTTTCTCCTTTGTCATAGATAAGTTGACCATAGGTGCATGGGTTTCTCTCTGGGCTTCCTATCTTGTTCCATTGATCGATAGTTCTGTTTTTGTGCCAGTACCATACTGTCTTGATTACTGTAGCTTTGTAGTATAGTCTGAAGTCAGGGAGTCTGATTCCTCCAGCTCCATTTTTTTCCCTCATGACTGTTTTGGCTATTCGGGGTCTTTTTTGTCTCCATACAAATTTTAAGATTTTTTGTTCTAGTTCTGTAAATAATGCCATTGGTAATTTGATAGGGATTGCATTGAATCTGTACATTGCTTTGGGTAGTATAGTCATTTTCACAATATTGATTCTTCCAATCCAGGAACATGGTATATCTCTCCATCTGTTGGTATCATCTTTAATTTCTTTCATCAGTATCTTATAATTTTCTGCATACAGGTCTTTTGTCTCCCTAGGTAGGTTTATCCCTAGGTATTTTTATCTTAATATTGCAGTGGTACATGGGAGTGTTTCCTTAATTTCTCTTTCAGATTTACCATCATTAGTGTATACGAATGCAAGAGATTTCAGTGCATTAATTTTGTATCCAGCAACTTTACCAAATTCATTAATTAGCTCTAGTAGTTTTCTGGTGGCATCTTTAGGATTCTCTATGTATAGTATCATGTCATCTGCAAACATTGACAGCTTTACTTCTTCTTTTCCAATTTGTATTCCTTTTATTTCTTTTTCATCTCTGATTGCCGTGGCTAGGGCTTCCACAACTATGTTGAATAACAGTGGTGAGAGTGGATATCCTTGTCTCATTCCTAACCTTAGAGGAAATGCTTTCAGTTTTTCACCATTGAGAATGATGTTTGCTGTGGGTTTGTTTTATATGGCCCTTATTATTTTGAGGTAGGTTCCCTCAATGCCCACTTTCTGGAGAGTTTTTATCATAAATGGGTGTTGAATTTTGTCAAAAGCTTTTTCGGCATCTATTGAGATGATCATATGGTTTTTCTTCTTCAGTTTGTTAATATGGTGTACCACATTGATGGATTTGTGTATATTGAAGAATACTTGCATCTCTGGGATGAATCCCACTTGATCATGGTGTATGATCCTTTTAATGTGTTGTTGGCTTCTGTTTGCTGGTATTTTGTTGAGGATTTTTGCATCTATATTCATCAGTGATATTGGTCTGTGATTTTCTATTTTGTAGTATCTTTGGTTTTGGTATCTGGGTGATGGTGGCCTCATAGAATGAGTTTGGGACTGTTCCTTCCTCTGCAATTTTTTGGAAGAGTTTCAGAAGGATGGGTGTTAGCTCTTCTCTAAATGTTTGATAGAATTCACCTGTGAAGCCATCTGGTCCTGGACTTTTGTTTGTTGGAAGATTTTTAATCACAGTTTCAATTTCATTACTTGTGATTGACCTGTTCAAATTTTCTATTTCTTCCTGGTTCAGTCTTGGAAGGTTATACCTTTCTAAGAATTTGGCCATTTCTTCCAGGTTGTCCATTTTATTGGCATACAGTTGTTTGTAGTAATCTCTTATAATCCTTTGTGTTTCTACAGTGTCAGTTGTGATTTCTCCTTTTTCATTTCTAATTTTATTGATTTGAGTCCTCTCCCTATTTTTTGTGATGAGTCTGGCTAATAGTTTATGAATTTTGTTTATCTTCTCAAAGAATCTGCTTTTACTTTTATTGATCTTTGCTATTGTTATCTTTATTTCTATTTCATTTATTTCTGCTCTGATTTTATGATTTCTTTCCTTTTGCTAACTTTGGGTTTTGTTTGTTCTTCTTTCTCTAGTTCCTTTAGGTGTAACATTAGATTGTTTATTTGAGATTTGTCTTGTTTCTTGAGGTAGGCCTGTATAGCTATAAACTTCCCTGTTAGAACTGCTTTTGCTGCATCCCATAGGTTTTGGGTCGTCGTGTTTCCATTGTCATTTGTCTCTAGGTATTTTTTGATTTCCTCTTTGATTTCTTCAGTGATCTCTTGGTTCTTTAGTAATGAATTGTTTAGCCTCCATGTGTTTGTGTGTTTTACGTTTTTTCCCCTGTAATTCATTTCTAATCTCATAGCATTGTAGTCAGAAGAGACGCTTGATATGATTTCAATTTTCTTAAATTTACTGAGGCTTGATTTGTGACACAAGATGTGATCTATCCTGGAGAATGTTCCATGCGCACTTGAGAAGAAAGTGTAATCTGTCGTTTTTGGATGGAATGTCCTGTAAATATCAATTAAATCTATCTGGTGTATTGTGTCATTTAAAGCTTGTGTTTCCTTATTAATTCTCTGTTTGGATGATCTGTCCATTGGTGTAAGTGAGGTGCTAAAGTTCCCCACTAATATTGTGTTACACTCGATTTCCTCTTTTAGAGCTGTTAGCAGTTGCCTTATGTATTGAGGTGCTCCTATGTTGGGTGCATAAATATTTACAATTGTTATATCTTCTTCTTGGATTGATCCCTTGATCATTATGTAGTGTCCGTCCTTGTCTCTTATAACAGTTTTTATTTTACAGTCTATATTATCTGATATGAGTATTGCTACTCCAGATTTCTTTTGATTTCCGTTTACATGGAATATCTTTTCATCACCTCACTTTCAGCCTGTATGTGTCCCTAGGTCTGAAGTGGGTCTCTTGTAGACAGTATATATATGGTTCTTGTTTTGGTATCCATTCAGCAAGCCTGTGTCTTTTGGTTGGAGCATTTAATCCTTTCACGTTTAAGGTAGTTATCGATATGTATGTTCCTACGACAATTTTCTTAATTGTTTTGAGTTTGTTTTTGTAGGTCCTTTTCTTCTCTTCTGTTTCCCACTTAGAGAAGTTCCTTCAGCATTTGTTGTAGAGCTGGTTTGGTGGTGCTGAATTCTCTTAGCTTTTGCTTGTCTGTAAAGCTTTTGATTTCTCCATCGAAGCTGAATGTGACCCTTGCTGGGTAGAGTAATATTGATTGTAGGTTCTTCTCTTTCATCATTTTAAGTATATTATGCCACTCCCTTCTGGCTTGCAGAGTTTCTGCTGAGAAATCAGCTGTTAACCTTATGGGAGTTCCCTTGTATGTTATTTGTTGTTTTTCCCTTGCTGCTTTCAATAATTTTTCTTTGTCTTTAATTTTTGCCAATTTGATTACTATATGACTTGGAGTGTTTCTCCTTGGGTTTATCCTGTATGGGACTCTCTGCTCTTCCTGGACTTGGGTGGCTATTTCCTTTCCCATGTTAGGGAAGTTTTCAACTATAATCTCTTCAAATATTTTCTCTGGTCCTTTCTCTCTCTCTTCTCCTTCTGGGACCCCTATAATGCGAATGTTGTTGCATTTAATGTTGTCCTGTAGGTCTCTTAGGCTGTCTTCATTTCCTTTCATTCTTTTTTCTTTACTCTGTCCCACAGCAGTGAATTCTACCATTCTGTCTTCCTGTTCTTCTGCCTCAGTTATTCTGCTATTGATTCCTTCTAGTGTATTTTTCATTTCAGTTAGTGTATTGTTCATCTCTGTTTGTTTGTTCTTTAATTCTTCTAGATCTTTGTTAAACATTTCTTGCATCGTCTCGATCTTTGCCTCCTTTCTTTTTCCGAGGTCCTGGATTGTCTTCATTTCATTATTCTGAATTCTTTTTCTGGAAGATTGCCTATCTCCATTTCATTAATTATTTTTCTGGCCTTTTATCTTGTTCCTTCATCTGGTACATAGCCCTCTGCCTTTTCATCTTGTCTATCTTTCTGTGAATGTGGTTTTTGTTCCACAGGCTGCAGGATTGTAGTTATTCTTGCTTCTCCTCTCTGCCTTCTGGTGGATGAGGCTATCTAAGAGCCTGGTGGAAGTTTTCTGATGGGAGGGACTTGTGGTGGGTAGAGCTGGCTGTTGCTCTGGTGGGCAGAGCCCAGTAAAACTTTAATCCGCTTGTTTGCTGATGGGTGGGGCTGGGTTCCCTCCTTGTTGGTTGTTTGGCCTGAGGCGACCCAACACCGGATCCTACCTGGGCTCTTTGTTGGGGCTAATGGTGGACTTTGGGAGGGCTCATGACAAGGAGTACTTCCCATAACTTCTGCCACCAGTGTCCTTGTCCTCACGATGAGGAACAGCCACCTCCCACCTCTGCAGGAGACCCTCTAACACTAGCAGGTATGTCTGGTTCAGTTTCCTATGGGGTCACTGCTCCTTTCCCTGGGTCCCAATGTGCATACTACTTTGTGTGTGCCCTCCAAGAGTGGAGTCTCTGTTTCCCCCAGTCCTGTTGAAGTCCTGCTATCAAATCCTGCTAGGCTTCAAAGTCTGATTATCTAGGAATTCCTCCTCCCGTTGCCGGACCCCCAGGTTCGGAAGCCTGATGTGGGGCTCAGAACCTTCACTCCAGTGGGTGGATTTCTGTGGTATAAGTGTTTTCCTGTTTGTGAGTCATCAACCCAGCAGTTACAGTATTTGGTTTTATTGTGATTGTGCCCCTCCTACTGTCTCATTGCAGCTTCTCCATTGCCTTTGCATGTGGGGTATATTTTTTGTTGAGTTCCAGTGTCTTCCTGTCGATGACTGTTCAGCAGTTAGTTGTGATTCCAGTGTTGTCGAAAGAAGGAGTGAGAGCATGTCCTTCTACTCCACCATCTTGAACCAATCTTGCCCGTAGGTTCTTCAGAACCATTTTTTTTTATTCCATACATATGTGCTAGCATATGGTATTTGTTTTTCTCTTTCTGACTTACTTCACTCTGTATGACAGACTCTAGGCCCATCCATCTCACTACAAACAACTCAATTTCGTTTCTTTTTATGGCTGAGTAATATTCCATTGTATATATGTACCACATCTTCTTTATCCATTCATCTGTTGATGGACACTTAGGTTACTTCCATGTACTCACTATTATTTTAAGATATAGAAATTAAAAACTGAAAAAAAATTAGAATAATGATAAATAATAATATTTGCCAGTGATTTAGATGTGTGAAATTTTGACACATAAATTGAGGTTATACTATGAAGATAGAGAAAAAAATTAATGTAAAGTCACTACATATGGGGATTTGTTTTTATTCATATTAGCATATTTTTTTAACATTTTCCAAAATGTATATGTGTGTTTTCCTCATTTCAGTTTGAAGTAAACTTGAGGTTCCTCTCTTTTAAGGCAGTTTAGCAATGTAGAGAAGCAAAAAAAAAAATCATTAAAAATCCTGAGGACAGCAATTCTAGAGAGTTTGAAAGACTGGCTTTCCTCTCTCTGGGAAGGGCACCTCTCCAGTAAGTGGACAGCTGCAGGAAAAATAATCGCAGATCCAACAGACCCTGGAGATCTGAGGGGTGAGAGATGTCACAGACAGACTGCTTGCATATGCTGCTCCAAGTCTTGTCTTTTCACGTTGTTTTTGCTTCTAACACATTCTGGGAGAATGTAACTTGAAAGTTGGTTGAAATATGGTCAAACAATGATTTAGATTACAAAGTACTGTGAGAATATGAAATTCTGAAGCCAAATTTCTTTCATTAATAATACTTTATATAATTATTTACATTACTTTGTCAGTACAAATAAATTCCAGTTTCTCCTTTTTTCTGAATATGCAATTATTTTCTTCCCCTCCTTTTTCAATATGTCTTCAGATTTAGTAATTCCATAGTTATCAGGGAAAATACTAGGGTTTGTGTTCCATTTGTATTTTAGCTTGACTATTTGATAACATTTTCCAAATGGATCATGTCACTTGTGCCCCTGTAGAGAAATTTGATCTTATGCAATACTCAAGAGGATGGAATCATTCAGAAAATAAAATGCTTATAACCAGGAAAGTGATCTAAACCTGGAAAATGTTATAACCCTGATAAATCACATTTATGACGTGTTTTCTTCCTTTCTCACTTTTCTAAAATAAACCCATAAAACTGCTACAACTTGAATTCTTAATAAACAATGGAATTAGTCACAGACTGAGGACCCATCTTTCTAGGGTTAGAAGACTGCAGTGAAATACTCTTTTCTTATTATTTCATAAGCAATTAATACTTTATGGTTTTAACACTGTTTGTTCACATTCGTTGTGTCTATTAGATAAAATTCAGCTATCTTTGTTTTCAAAACTGTGCTTCTGGCTTTACATTTTATGAAGAATAACAAGAGAAAAAAATACCCAGCAGTACTAATTATTTGGTTATTTGGCAATATTAAACGCAGCTTTTTTTTTTTTTATTGAGAAGAAGGAAACAGGAAGCAAAGAACAAGAATTGGACTCATTATGCCTCACACTATGACGTCACAGTTAACGTACTATATAAATGTGTTAAAAGGTGAGTAGTAGGGGGTCTGGATGTACAAAATGCTTAATGGATTAATTTTAGTGCTCATAAAATCGGAGTGCAAAAGCTCAAGTCCATCCATTTTGCAGGCTGCCTGATGAATCTGGTGTACCAGGCACACCCCGAGGAGGGCCTCAGCCCCTCGGAGTGGCTGGCTAGCTACAGCTCTCTTCAGGAGCAATTGCAGTGTATGCCAAATTGTGTGATATTGGTTCCGCTCTTGGGACTAATTGAGAGCACCAAACTCATTCTCACTTGTGATTCAAATAAAAGATTTGAGGACCTGTCACTAGAGATTTTTCTGGCAGAGTGGAAAAGGGACAGAGTGTCCCTATGGTATCAATGCAGCTACTTCACGACAAAATGCCTAGTTTTTATAAAATGCCTATGAAAAAAATGACATTTTTTGAAATACCTCCTAATTACTTCAGTTTTATATATTACACTACTATGAGTGTGAAAACCCTAGAGTCCTACAATTACCATTAGACTCATTCCTCTAGCAGGTTACATGTGCTAATGAAGGGAAGAAAAAAGTAATTATAATTCTATAAATGGCTGTTTATTAGTGAGTCATCCTCTTCTTTTTACCCTTCTAAGCTGCTTTTCTGGATGCATCAGGCTGTGTACACATTTTGCTTTTTTAAATGTTGAAAACAAATCTTTAAAGAGGAGGAGGGGAAGTAGCACTTTGAGTGCTATGTTGGAATGAAAAGCAACTTCAAAATTTCTTCATGCAGTTCTCAATCAGGAAAGAGATTTAAATAGTCTAGTTTTCTTTGTATTGCTTTACATTTAATAACAGTATTTACTAAACATTGCTCCCTGGTTACCTATAGTGAACTGAACTACTACTTCAACTGCATTTTCCATGTAAATTTTAACTATAGGACAGAATAGAGGAGGTTTGTTACCATATGAAAAGCATGGAATATAGTCACTTATTTGCTCTCTCTGGCCAAATAACCCTGGATGCTAGAAGCAGAAAAAATTGATTTATTTCACCATATAATATCCTCTGAGTTGTATCTTTATATAATTTCCCACAGTTCATCAAAGCCTCAATTATCTCTGAGTGAATTCTCAGACAAAGAGATTGACATTCTGCCCTCCAAAGCTAATTTGGCAACTGCCAATCCCAATTTAGGTGTCAAATGAGTTCCAGGGGTCATGTTAGGATGATGGTTCACAGTGAAGAGGGGGATTTTGATAAGGTTCTCACAGACTGAGAATACATGAGGGGCTGGGGTGTACCATGCTGAATTGGACATAATTCTCAAGTAAATTTTGCCAATATTTCAGGATCTAAGAGCCCACTTAATATGAGATCACTGTAATCTAGACAAATTATTTCAAGGTTTTTAAAAAATATATAGTGGTTTTCATTGTTTTTATCAAAAATTCAAATATTTCTAAATTTAAAGCCATGGAACTCTTAATGGAAACATAGTCTTTCATTCTTTACATGGCTCTGTGAATAATAAACCTATAAAAAGTATAGCTGCTTTAATTTGGCATAGAATAAAAATTGCTGTTCTAGAATGATTTCTGACTAGGCTTTGAAAACAGGATGGCACTGGCTTAGACCGCGTTTGTATCTTCTTTCTTTTATTTCCAGCAGGATACTCTCTTGAAACATTAATCTCTGTGCTTTTATTTTTCACACTTAACTTTTGCAGACTTTACCTAGTGAGTCAGGGACATCCTTCTTGCTTCAAAGAGAATTACCATTGTTTTAATAGGAATGCAAAAAGAAAAAAGTAGTTAGTGCTTAATTTTTTTTTGACTTCCATATCAGAAATAATAGCTTTGAAACCAAAGCTTTTGATTAATGAGAAAATAAAAGGTTAACTGAACAAACACGGGGTAAGGAAAACTGCACATAGTGTATTTCTTAATAAGAAATTAGAAAGAGAGCATATAAGACTGTATAAGCCCAAAGCTAGAGAAAATAGAGTCGGAGATGCTGCAGTCATAAAACAGTGTGTGTCTTTGAATGAGTAGCAGATCTTCGCCAATGTGGAGAGCACCTGAATCAGCATTCTGAGGATGTCACAGTGAACTCTGCCAGCAGCAATGGAGACCCAGGGGAGTCAATACCTGGAGACCATTCTGCTCTTCTAGGGAGCTGAGGTTGACTATTTTCATTGATCTGTGGGAAGACCTTCTACCAATATTTTACATGCATGATGCCTGTGAATCATCCAGCAGAAATAATGTTTGCTCATGCCCCAAGACTTTGTTTATGCTCACGGAGATTCCACTATGTGGAAGGTCCTCGTTTCAATACCCAAGACACTTTTAAGCCCCATAAAATAAAGCATGGGATTCTTGACACCCACAGGGGCATCTGAAGGGGGAAATCAGCAAGAGGGAAAATCATCAAAGTAAGAGAGTACAAATTAGAGCAGCTAATTTACTAGAGCCATCTAGTTCTTGCAGAGAAAGAGAAAGCAACTCAAATATTAGAGAAAAGAGCAAAATTGTGAAATGGTTTACATTGTTTTAGCCACAAGAGTAAAGAAGGCATAAATCCAAGTGAGAATTCTCAGATATCTTTGTGGCTCTAAATGACAGCTTCATGGAGCATATAAGAATTTTGCTACCCTGGGAATAAGGATCCTCGGCTTCTGGAAATTCAATCTTAATTTTTAAAATGTATGCAAATAAAGTAAAATTAGAGGCATGGCCATTCATGGTCTAGTCAACTCCACCACGGACAAAGGTATGGGAAGGTTTCTGGAAAGAATTTTGTCACACAAATGAAGAATATATATGATTTGAGTATTAAAAGATGAATTTAAGCATAAATTCTCCCCAGAGCTCTGGGTAATCCAATTTTTTGCTTTACTTGATACCTTGGTTAGAGTCAGTGTTAAGTAATAAATCTTCATATGCACACATATCACAATCTACAATGGGATCCCTGCTAAAAGGAAGCCAGAAACCAGGAATCTTCTTTGTGCTCTGTTTAAAGGTTCTGGGTAATCTAATCCATAAAAGCAAAGTATGGATGATGAACAGACAAAAATGTCATCAGTTAGGAATTTGTTAGTGTATGTTTGCTACTAATGAATTATTTTAGTTCTTGTTGAGTGAAAATGTTTTATTTCGCCTTTATTGTTGAAGAATATTTTTGCAAGTTATGGAATTCTAGGTTGTCACTTTTAAAGCACATTAAAGGTGCCATTCAATTGCCTTCTAGAGTCACTCCTCCTGTTGAAAGGTCAATTGTCAGTCTTTTATCTGTTCCTTTGAAGGTAATGAGTCTTTTATCTTTGGTGGCTTTTTTTTTTTCCCTTGGATTTTAATTTTCAACAGTGCTACTATATATGCTACTATATAATTTTCAACAGTGCTACTTATATTTGGATGTGGTGTTCTTGGTATTTTTTCCAGTTGAGATCTGAAAGTCTTCTTGAATCTGTGGGTTGATGTATTTAACCAGTTTTGAAAATACTCTATCACTTCAGATATTGCTTCTGTCCAATTCTATCTTTTTCCTGGCAATTCAATTATTTATATATTGCATCTTAGCTGAGCCCCATATGTTTCTGACATCCTTTTAATATTTGTATTCTTTTCTTTTTGTTTTTGTCAAACTCTCTCGGTGCTTCACTTTGGGTATTTGCTATTGACCCATCATCCTCCAGTTCACCAATCTTGTCTTCTACTCTTTTAAATCTACTATCAAACACACCTAATGTGTTCTTACTTTTGAATGTTATAATTTTCAGTTCTAGAATTTCCATTTGATTCTTTATATAGATCCCAACCCTTTTAGGGTAAATTCTTCATCTTTCAGTCTATTATCTCCAGTTTTTCCCATTATTTTCTTTAACATTTTAAGTCCTCTTATCAGGTAATTACAATATCTGAATTATCTGTTGGTCTGTTTCAATTGTCTATTTTTTCCTTCACTTTCAGCAATGAGGTCCTCTCTTTTAGCATGTGGAGGAATTTTCAATTGCCCGATATGCATATAAATAAACGGTATAAGATAATGCTATCTTTCTAGTAAAATATTTTCCCTTTCCCTAAACTAGACAGATAAAGTGGTAGCTGATCAGCTTATTTCAATCAAGGACTGTGCTGAACTGAGCCTGGATTTTAGTCCCCATAATGTTTAGTGTGTCTCTCTTGACCCTGGCTTGTTCTCCATGTTTCTCAACTATAACTTGAGTTTATTCTGCAGAGCCCCTCTCCTATCTTCAGTCTCCATTTTGTAAGACTGCCAAACAACTTAACTCTGCTTTTCTGTCTGTCCATTTATTCCTTTAGCCTTATAAAGAATTCATCAAATGCCCTAAGAAGAAATTTGTCCATCTGCCTGAGGCCCTCTCCCTTAAAACTACGCTGATTTATACAAAGCCCAGAAATAGCCTTCTATGGGTTTAAAACCTGGATTCATAGCCTCCTTCCCTAACCAGAATTAGCAATTGCCCCCAGAGTACAGCATCTTCTAAAGGTCAGCTCATCTCTTTGGGGCATTTACGTTTCCAAAGTATCACTCTCTACTATTTTTCATTTGTTAGAGTGCAAGGTTTACAATACACACACAAACTATAAATAATAAAAAATATGCATTTCTTGTTTCATCTCATGGTCAATCTATAAAGATTTCTGTAGCCTCCCCCAACACAGAACAATTCTTTTCCTCTTTTATTCATATTTTGCAATAAACTTTGCCTTTTTTTTCCTTTTCTGAGTAAGAAGTGAATTAAGGAAGTTGGATTCTTTGTGGATGATAAATCCTTTTGGACATGTTGCATTTAAGGTGTCAATGGAATTGACATGACACAAGCAGAAAGTTGGAGATGTGGGACTTTAGCTTAGCAACAAGGTCAGGACTGAAGATATAGATATAGATCTGGCAGACATGTGTAGAGATGATAGCTTAAATTATGACAGTGAACTGCATTTTCAAGTGAAAGAATGTAAACAGAGAAGTAGAAAGGTCCAAAGATCCGACTCATCACTTTAGGGGCCTTAAAACGAAGTGGAACAAGTAAGCAAACAAAAGAGAACTGAAGAAGAAAATAAGCAGTTTAATTCACTGCACTATTAAAGGAAAAAAGAGAACAGAGGCAATTACAGTTTGACCAAATTACAAAAGGTTGGTTCATTTCTATTTTGGAGGAAAATTACATTATATTTAATGCTTAATAACATGTAGGACATTTATCCTACATCCAAAAGCAAAATCTTTGAAGGTTTGAGAAATAATTTTTTTTCCTAATTCATTTAATGACAGTTAATTGAAGTTTTCTTAGACTATATGCATTTTACAATAAGAAACAAAAAAATATGAATCCAATCAATTGTCCTCTTGATTATTTGTTAAATTTAGTCTTAAATCTATTATCAGAGGTATTCTTTGTTTATTAATAATTGTACAGATTTCTTTACTTTTTGAAGAGCACCATTAATTCAAGTTAAATATGATTATAAGAGATGTCTCTCCATACCACCTTTTTTCATATAAAATCATAAAAGAAAATTTTGATACAAACATTAATTTCGCTGAGCTGAAAATATCCAAATATCAGATACCTTTTTAAATGAATAATTCATTTTTTAAATAAAAGGAATAAAACTGGGATTGTTGTAATAGTACATTTTTTCACACAGCACTTGAAAATGGTTTCAAGGATTTCTGCCCATTTGCCTACATTGTATGACAAGTTTTATCCTCTTCCTGTCTCTTTTGTTTACAAGAGCAATTTTATTTCTTAAAGCTTAAATAAGCTAAATTTTTTTAAACATGTTTACTGGAGTATAATTGCTTTACAATGGTGTGTTAGTTTCTGCTTTAAAACAAAGTGAATCACCTATACATATACATATATCCCCATATCTCCTCCCTCTTGCATCTCCCCCCCATCCTCCTTATCCCATCCCTCTAGGTGGTCATAAAGCACTGAGCTGATCTCCCTGTGCTATGTGGCTACTTCCCATTAGCTATCTATTTTACATTTGGTGGTGTATATATGTCCATGCCATTGTCTCACTTCGTCTCAGTTTACCCTTCCCCCTCCACGTGTCCTCAAGGCCATTATCTATGTCTGCATCTTTATTCCTGTCCCTAGGTTTTTCAGGACCTTTTTTTTTTTTTTTTTAAGATTTCATATATATGTGTTAGCATATGGTATTTGTTTTTCTCTTTCTGACTTACTTCACTCTATATGACAGACTCTAGGTCCATCCACCTCATTACAAATAACTCAATTTCATTTCTTTTTATATCCCATCGTATATATGTGCCATATCTTCTTCATCCATTCATCTGTTGATGGACACTTAGGTTGCTTCCATGTCCTGGCTATTGTAAATAGACCTGCAATGATAATTGTGGTACATGACTCTTTTTGAATTATGGTTGTCTCAGGGTATATGTCCAGTAGTGGGATTATTGGGTCATACGGTAGTTCTATTTTTAGATTTTTAAGGAACCTCCATAGTGGCGGTATCAGTTTACATTCCCAGCATTTGTGCAAGAAGGTTCCCTTTTCTCCACAGTCTCTCCAGCATTTATTGTTTGTAGATTTCTTGATGATGGCCATTCTTACTGGTGTGAGGTGATACCTCATTGTAGTTTTGATTTGCATTTCTCTAATGATTAGTGATGTTGAGCATCCTTTCATTTGTTTGTTGGCAATCTGTATATCTTCTTTGGAGAAATGTCTATTTAGGTCTTCTGCCCATTTTTAGATTGGGTTGTTTTTTGGATATTGAGCTGCATGAGCTGCTTGTATATTTTGGAGATTGATCCTCTGTCAGTTGCTTCGTTTGCAAATATTTTCTCCCATTCTGAGGGTCATCTTTTCGTCTTGTTTATGGTTTCCTTTGCTGTGTTAAAGCTCTTAAGTTTCATTAGGTCCCATTTATTTTTGTTTTTATTTCCATTTCTCTAGGAGGTGGGTCAAAAAGGATCTTGCTGTGATTTATGTCATAGAGTGTCCTGCCTATGTTTTCCTCTAAGAGTTGGATAGTATCTGGCCTTACATTTAGGTCTTTAATCCATTGTGAGCTTATTTTTGTGTATGGTGTTAGGGAGTGTTCTAATTTCATTCTTTTAAATGTAGCTATCCAGTTTTCCCAGCACCACTTATTGAAGAGGTTGTCTTTTCTCCATTGTGTATTCCTGCCTCCTTTATCAAAGACAAGGTGACCATATATGCATGGGTAAATCTCTGGGCTTTCTATCCTGTTCCATTGATCTATATTTCTATTTTTGCACCAGTACCATACTGTCTTCATTACTGTAGCTTTGTAGCATAGTCTGAAGTCAGGGAGCCTGATTCCTTCAGCTCCATTTTTCTTTCTCAAGAGTGCTTTGGCTATTCGGGATCTTTTGTATTTCCACACAAATTGTGAGATTTTTTGTTCTAGCTCTGTGAAAAATGTTCCTCCCTCTGCTATATTTTGGAAGAGTTTGAGAAGGATAGGTGTTAGCTCTTCTCTAAATGTTTGATAGAATTCTTCTGTGAAGCCATCTGGTCCTGGGCTTTTGTTTTTTGGAAGATTTTTAATCAGTCTTAATTTCAGTGCTTGTGATTGGTCTGCTTATATTCTCTATTTCTTCCTGGTTCAGTCTTGGAAGGTTGTGTTTTACTAAGAAGTTGTCCATTTCTTCCAGGTTGTCCATTTTATTGGTATATAGTTGCTTGTAGTAATCTCTCATGATCCTTTGTATTTCTGTGGTGTCAGTTGTTACTTCTCCTTTTTCATTTCTAATTCTATTGATTTGAGTCTTCTTCCTTTTTTTCTTGATGAGTCTGGCTAATGGTTTATCAATTTTGTTTATCTTCCCAAAGAACCAGATTTTAGTTTTATTGATCTTTGCTATTGTTTCCTTCATTTCTTTTTCATTTCTTTCTTATCTGATCTTTCTGATTTCTTTCCTTCTGCTAACTTCGGGGTTTTTTTGGTTCTACTTTCTCTAATTGCTTTAAGTGTAAGTTTAGGTAGTTTATTTGAGATGTTTCTTGTTTCCTGAGGTAGGATTGTACTGCTATAAACTTCCCTCTTAGAACTGCTTTTGCTGAATCCCATAGGTTTTGGGTCATCATGTTTTCCGTGTCATTTGTTTCTAGGTATTTTTTGATTTCCTCTTTGATTTACTCAGTGACCTCTTGGTTATTTAGTAGTGTACTGTTTAGCCTCCATGTATTTGTGTTTTTTACAGATTTTTTTCCTGTAATTGATATCTAGTCTCACAGCATTGTGGTGGGAAAAGATACTTGATATGGTTTCAATTTTCTTAAATTTACCAAGGCTTGATTTGTGACCAAGATATGATGTATCCTGGAGAATGTTCCATGAACACTTGAGAAGAAAGTCTATTCTGTCATTTTTGGATGGAATATCATATAAATATCAATTAAGTCCATCTTATTTAATGTATCATTTAAAGCTTGTGTTTCCTTACTTATTTTCATTTTGGATGATCTGTCCATTGGTGAAAGTGGGGTGTTAAAGTCCCCTACTACGATTGTGTTACTGTTGATTTCCCCTTTTATGGCTGTTAGCATTTGCCTTATGTATTGATGTGCTCCTATGTTGGGTGCATAAATATTTACAATTGTTATATCTTCTTGGATTGAGCCCTTGATCATTACGTAGTGTCCTTCTTTGTCTCTTGTAATAGTCTTTATTTTAAAGTCTATCTTGCCTGATATGAGAATTGCTACTCTAGCTTTCTTTTGATTTCTATTTGCATGGAATATCTTTTTCCATCCCCTCACTTTCAGTCTGTATGTGTCCCTAGGTCTGAAGTGGGTCTCTTGTAGACAGCATATATATGGGTTTTGTTTTTGTATCCATTCAGCCAGTCTATGTCTTTTGGTGGGAGCATTTAACCCATTTACATTTAAGGTAATTATCGATATGTATGTTCCTATTACCATTTTCTTAATTGTTTTTGGTTTGTTATTGTTGGTCTTTTCCTTCTGTTATATTTCCTGCCTAGAGAAGTTCCTTTAGCATTTGTTGTAAAGCTGGTTTGGTGGTGCTGAATTCTTTTCATTTTCGCTTGTCTGTAAAGGTCTTAATTTCTCCATTGAATCTGAATGAGATCCTTGCTGGGTAGACTAATCTTGGTTGTAGGTTCTCCCTTTCATCACTTTAAATATGTCTTGCCACTCCCTTCTGGCTTGCAGAGTTTCTGCTGAAAGATCACCTGTTAATCTTATGGGGATTCCATTGTATGTTATTTGTTGCTTTTCCCTTGCTGCTTTTAATATTTTTTCTCTGTATTTAATTTTTGGTAGTTTGATTAATATGTGTCTTCGTGTGTTTCTCCTTGGATTTATCCTGTATGGGACTCTGTGCTTCCTGGATCTGACTGACTATTTCCTTTTCCATATTAGGGAAGTTTTCGACTATAATGTCTTCAAATATTTTCTTAGTCCCTTTCTTTTTCTCTTCTTCTTCTGGGACCCCTATAATTTGAACGTTGGTGGATTTAATGTTGTCCCAGAGGTCTCTGAGACTGTCCTCAATTCTTTTCATTCTTTTTTCTTTATTCTGCTCTGTAGTATTTATTTCCACTATTTTATCTTCCAGGTCACTGATCGGTTCTTCTGCCTCAGTTATTCTGCTATTGATTCCTTCTGGAGAATTTTCAATTTCATTTATTATGTTGTTCATCATTGTTTGTTTGTTCTTTAGTTCTCCTAAGTTCTTGTTAAACGTTTCTTGTATTTTCTCCATTCTATTTCCAAGGTTTTGCATCATCTTTACTATCATTACTCTGAATTCTTTTTCAGGTAGACTGCCTATTTCATCTTCATAAATAAGCCACATTCTTACATAGCTTTTTTACATACCACGTTCTTTTTTTTTTGTGGTACGTGGGCCTCTCACTGTTGTGGCCTCTCCCGTTGCGGAGCACAGGCTCCGGACGCTCAGTGGCCATGGCCCACAGGCCCAGCCACTCTGCTGCATGTGGGATCTTCCCAGACCGGGGCACGAACCCATGTCCCCTGCATCGGCAGGCGGACTCTCAACCACTGTGCCACTGGGGAAGCTCTACATACCACACTCTTAAATGAAAATGTATATCTAGATCTCAGAAGCAACTATCAAAATTATTAAAATGTGACAGCTTTCTAGACATTACTATTAAAAGCCTTCATTAGGTATAATTAATTGCTCTAGGGTATGCTTAACAATATAAGTTTCTGATAATATAATGAAGCCCAAGGGTTATATACCTGCATCCCTAGTATATAAACAAATTGGGTTGTTTTAACTGTAAAATAATCCCTTGGTTACTCTTTTATGATCTGTAAGTTAATTATTTTATTTCTAAAGATAGGTGGTGCATCATTCACTAATGGTGCCCATAAATTACGAAAGTAGAAATTGAGATCTCAAAATAGTCATATAAAGAAAAGTGTTAGGATATAATTTCAGCTAAGAGTAGATTACAATTATAACACACCCAAGAGAATACAGTTATTTGCAGAGAGCAGAAGAGCGCTAATTTTTTTCCTGTGTGTAACTGTTCAAAAACTATTTCATAAATTTTATTTTCCCAGGTGATGAATCTAATAGGTGAATTACCATATTATATGTGTTTTCCTTCTAACAGTGCACTTTGAAGTTAACTACAGAACAAACAGATCTCTTCTCTTTTCAAAATAACTCAATTCAGTTAATACCTGGGATTAGTTTGCATTTCTATTTGATATGTGAGCAAGAAAATCACAATTGACCAGAATAATCCAACAACACAGTAAGACTATTTACATCAGGAATTCTCAAAACTATTAATCCAATAGTCAAGGTCACATTTAATGCTCAAAGGCAGCTGCCTACAAAGTCAGCAAACACTCTGGGTTACAAACTAATGTTATCTCTGTTTCATTAACAGAACATCTATTAAAATATCACCTCAGAAAGTAAGAATCTGTAGGATGTTTCAGGATATTTAGTTAAAACACTAATATCTAAAGCATTAATATAAATAGTGTGGAAATAGTTATTATGCGATGTATACGTTTATTTGTTCCTACCATATTATGTGCTAATTTATATGACATTCCCGATATTTTATTAATATCATTGAGATAAAATTTTTAAAAAGAAATTTCTCTAGTTGATTAGTTTTATTTTTCCTTAAATCTCATGGGGATAATCATTAAAATATATTAATAAATATTGTAATAATAATGCTGGATTTACACAGGATTTTTGATGAAAAAATATATTATCTATACAATTATGGGTACAAAGAAAACTGAATATCAACCAGGTCAGCCCTGTGTACCATATTATTGTAATCAAGCCGTTTCATTCCCGAAGGTACACACTGGCTTCATTAATGATGCTAATATCTATTTCTCTCATAAGTACAGGCAGATAGTTTAGCAGAAAAAGCAGAAAAGACACTGGAAAAGGACAACAAAAAATTCTAAACTCTAACGGGTAACTCAAGTTTGCCTTAATATTTTACTGCTTTTTATCATTTCTTGCCAATATTCATTATGAAGAAATCAATTCTTTACAAAATGTTTTATGGAAACAAACCTACTTCTCTCACGTATATAAAGACCACAGAATTTCCTCCCTGATTCTGTTTCCCATATTTGTCCCTCAGCCTCAAACAAACTGACCCATTCTTATGGTCAAATTAGTTTATTTTTTTGGGTGAGGTGAGGGAAAAAAGTGGTTTATATTCTGTAACCTAAGTATTATCAGCAGTTTCAAGAGTCCCATTTTTGAGCTTTCATATATCTGTACATTTTTCAATCACCATTGCTTATTTCTGGCACTCTGATACTTGAAGAATGTGAGGCAGTTGCAGAAGCTAAAGAATTAAATGGCATAAATATACCTTTCTCAAACCCTTTGAGCAGGAAAGGGAGGAAAATCCCAGTACAGATAACAATATAACTTTGCCCTTTATGGTTTTCCTTTAGATTATTTGTTAAAAGGAAATTATTAAATTTTCATGTGCTCTGCAGAGTCTAGCCTTTGTTTGTAAGATGAAAAGAAAAGGAAATATTATTAACTGCTTCACTGCCATGGGATAGTCATTACCTGCCTGTGTGCATTAGAAGAATTCTTAGTCATTTGGGTTGCAACTCTCTTGAACTCTAATGTTTTAGGATGTGTCCTCGTTATGGTTTCAATGCCCATGTCCAAGGTCATGGGATCACAAGCTTTATTTTGTGTCTGCAGTCATCACATGGAGCAGTGAGAAAAATTACACATTTGTGCAGCCAGCTTGGCTCAGATTTCTCCCTCTTTTTTTTAATATTAAACAAACTCTGATCTGCTCGATCATCTTACTCAGCCAATATGACTGAATACCTGTCCTCCAATAATTAAGGTGATTATTTAAAATTGAAAATATCATTAAAAGTCATTTTAGTGAGGAATCTCTTTGAACAAAGTGGATTATACAGCAGAGATATATAAATTGGGTAAGGAATTCAAGTCCTGGGAATGTGAGCTTTAAGCAGAAAATGATGTGTCTTTCCTAGAGCCACCTGAACAATTCCTTTTCATTGGTCACGGCATGTTCAGGAAAGGACCGCTTGCTGCTGAGAGTGTGGAGTACGATGACCGGCAAGAATACAGAAATGCCATCCACCAGGGCAGACACTGCCGAGGGCCACAATGAGGACTTGTCCAAAATCTGCTCATAAAACTACAGGTTCCAGAAGCCTTGGGTCTGTTTCATATGATAACGTCACCCTCTTACTTTATCTTTCATCATTTGAAATTGAAAAAAAAAAGTCAACATTATTTATACTCCATACGATCATCTCAATAGATGCAGAGAAAGCTTTTGACAAAATTCAACACCCATTTATGATAAAAACCCTGCAGAAAGTAGGCATAGAGGGAACTTTCTCAACATAATAAAGGCCATATATGACAAACCCACAGCAAACCGTCCTGAATGGTGAAACACTGAAAGCACTACCACTAAGATCAGAAATAAGACAAGGTTGCTCACTCTCATCGCTCTTATTCAACATAGTTTTGGAAGTTTTAGCCACAGCAATCAGAGAAGAAAAGGAAATAAAAGGAATCCAAATCGGAAAAGAAGAAGTAAAGCTGTCACTGTTTGCAGATGACATGATACTATACATAGAGAATCCTAAAGATGCTACCAGAAAACTACTAGAGCTAATCAATGAATTTGGTCAAGTAGCAGGATACAAAATTAATGCACAGAAATCTCTGGCATTCCTATACACCAATGATGAAAAATCTGGAAGTGAAATCAAGAAAACACTCACATTTACCATTACAACAAAAAGAATAAAATATCTAGGAATAAACCTACCTAAGGAGACAAAAGACCTGTATGCAGAAAATTATAAGACACTGATGAAAGAAATTAAAGATGATACAAATAGATGGAGAGATATACCATATTCTTGGATTGGAAGAATCAACATTGTGAAATGACTCTACTACCCAAAGCAATCTACAGATTCAATGCAATCCCTATCAAACTACCACTGGCATTTTTCACAGAACTAGAACAAAAAATTTCACAATTTGTATGGAAACACAAAAGACCCCGAATAGCCAAAGCAATCCTGAGAAAGAAAAACGGAGCTGGAGGAATCAGGCTCCCGGACTTCAGACTATACTACAAAGCTACAGTAATCAAGACTGTATGGTACTGGCACAAAAACAGAAAGATAGATCAATGGAACAGGAGAGAAAGCCCAGAGGTTAAACCCATGCACATATGGTCACCTTATCTTTGATAAAGGAGGCAGGAATGTACAGTGGAGAAAGGACAGCCTCTTCAATAAGTGGTGCTGGGAAAACTGGACAGGTACATGTAAAACTATGAGATTCGATCACTCCCTAACACCATACACAAAAATAAGCTCAAAATGGATTAAAGACCTAAATGTAAGGTGAGAAACTATCCAACTCTTAGAGGAAAACATAGGCAGGACACTCTATGACATAAATCACAGCGAGATCCTTTTTACCCACCTCCTAGAGAAATGGAAATAAAAACAAAAATAAACAAATGGGACCTAATGAAACTTAAAAGCTTTTGCACAGCAAAGGAAACCATAAACAAGACCAAAAGACAACCCTCAGAATGGGAGAAAATATTTGCAAATGAAGCAACTGACAAAGGATTAATCTCCAAAATCTATAAGCAGCTCATGCAGCTTAATAACAAAAAAACAAATAACCCAATCCAAAAATGGGCAGAAGACCTAAATAGACATTTCTCCAAAGAAGATATACAGATTGCCAACAAACACATGAAAGAATGCTCAACATCACTAATCATTAGAGAAATGCAAATCAAAACTACAATGAGATATCATCTCACACCAGTCAGAACGGCCATAATCAAAAAATCTAGAAACAATAAATGCTGGAGAGGGTGTGGAGAAAAGGGAACCCTCTTGCATTGTTGGTGGGAATGTAAATTGATACAGCCACTGTGGAGAACAGTATGGAGGTTCCTCAAAAAACTACAAATAGAACTACCATATGACCCAGCAATCCCACTACTGGGCATATACCCTGAGAAAACCATAATTCAAAAAGAGTCATGTACCACAATGTTCATTGCAGCTCTATTTACAATAGCCCGGAGATGGAAACAACCTAAGTGTCCATCATCGGATGAATGGATAAAGAAGATGTGGCACATATATACAATGGAATATTACTCAGCCATAAAAAGAAACGAAATTGAGCTATTTGTAATGAGGTGGATAGACCTAGAGTCTGTCATACAGAGTGAAGTAAGTCAGAAAGAGAGAGACAAATATCGTATGCTAACACATATATATGGAATTTAAGAAGAAAAGTCATGAAGAACCTAGGGGTAAGACAGGAATAAAGACACAGACCTACTAGAGAATGGACTTGAGGATATGGGGAGGGGGAAGGGTAAGCTGTGACAAAGCGAGAGAGAGGCATGGACATATATACACTACCAAACGTAAGGTAGATAGCTAGTGGAAAGCAGCCGCATAGCACAGGGAGATCAGCTCGGTGCTTTGTGACCGCCTGGAGGGGTGGGATAGGAGGGTGGGAGGGAGGGAGACGCAAGAGGGAAGAGATATGGGAACATATGTATATATATAAGTGATTCATTTTGTTGTGAAGCAGAAACTAACACACCATTGTAAAGCAATTATACTCCAATAAAGATGTTAAAAAGAAAAAATAAATAAATAAAAAAAATAAAATGGTTAAAATGAAAAAAAAGATCATTTATACTCAGTATCATAGTTAAGTAATAAATAAACATACTTGAAAATGCTCAGAGTGCTTTGGGAAACTCCTGTATGCTAGATTATAAATGTGTGTTACCATCACCCCATCCCCCGCCCACCAAGATATATAGCCCTGAAAAGGTAGTTCCTGGAGACTTTTTAGCTCTTTTAGCCTTTGAAAGCAGGTTATCATCTCTGGGTTTTAAAAATGTCAACATCTTTGCAGGGTCTTTCTGATCTAAGGGATAGAGAGGTAAAAGAACATTTTACAATCTCTATCTTTTAAAGTTAATATGAAGAAGTACAAGTTTACAACTCTCTCAAATGTCTCAAGCAAGATTTACTGCTACTTTGAATGGATTATCTCATTTGACTTAGTTGCTGTTAATTGCATTCCAAAAGAAGAAGGATGTTGGTTTTAGAGATCTACAAACTGCATTATTTCAATAGTAAGGCATTTATGTTAGAAATATAATAGCAAGACGTACGCAAACACACATACATACAGACACTCATACAGGACGGCACAAAATAAAGAAACCTAAATGAAAATGTAAGTATTTTAAGTCCTTCCTAGATTATTTTAGAATAAAATGTCTATTTTATTCATTTATGTAATAAATTATATCCCTCTGGTAACAGTTTTATTCAACTAAAACCCATTAATTATTTGAATCATTATATTGCTATTTGGGTCCAATCAGGAAAGTCTTTAGCAGAGTAATAAGCCAACTAAGTGATTTCAAAAATCTTCAAGATTTTATCTCTGAAAAACTTCCTACTCTGCTTCAGAAATCTCTTACAAGTCAATGTTTTAAAAGTACACAGTATGGTCACCGTAATAATCAATATTTCATTTAGTTTTGCTTAAAATAATAAAATGACATTTTTGTGACACACTGAAATGTTTCTTTGATGGTAGAAATGCAGAGAGATAGATGAGGACATCTTTCAATTTACCTTCATTCGAGGTGCATCTAAGTGACAAGAGCAGGGTGAGACTCTGCCTTACTTAGGAAGAGGCTTGTTAACACACAACTGATGACTCAGGCAAATCAGATGGCAAATTACCTTTGAGAGGTCCCCAGCCTCCAAATAGAAGCAGATAACAAACACATTCCACGTAACCCAGAGGACTAGCCAGACAGCATACTGTAGAAAAGCAAGAGAGAAATAACATAATTAATTTTGAATCAACTGAGTAAGATTTAAACAGAACTTGAACTTTTGAACACCAAATCTTAAGATTAGTGGAAAATACTAGATATTTTTTCTTTCTAAGAAACAGGATGAGATGTACATTTATCTCTAGTTGGATTTTTTTCCTCACTGTAATAGACTCTTAGAGTATTACAGCTCAAACTTGCTTAGGGATAATTTTTTCGGTTTTTAGACAAAAGAAATAGTAGTCCACATTTCTGTTTTAAGAGGGAATGGTTGTGGTTTCCAGATATCTGAAAAAATGATGCCCCAGTAGATATATCAACTACAACCCATTTAAAAGAGAGCTCTTATCTTCCTTTAGCAAGATCAACCCAATGTTTGATAACATGTAGCCTTTCCCCAAGTTATCGAGGGTCATCTTCAAATCAGTTTTCATACCTCTGTCCCATCTAATCAGCTTCTCTCTTTGGCATCTTCTTTCCATTTATCCTTTCACCTTCTTATTTTATCCTCTCATGACCTCCCACTTTAGTGACCATCTAGTTATTATCTCTAATTTTATTCTGTTGTCTATGCAATGTGCTTTCTTCATCAATGACAAAATTTTCTTACCAAGACACAGTTCTGAGCATTCGGTTAACCAAAATTTATTAAGTCCTTAGAAGGAAACATGCAAGAAAGACACTGAGGATACAAAGACCAATGATAAATTCTCCCTGAATTCAAGTCAAGTGAAAGAGGTAGATTAGAAAAGAGAAGATTCTTACACAAAAATCATAAAAGGGTATATATAGTCTGAGCTCAAGGAAAGAAGATGGGAAACGTGTGCAAACTATGATGAGAAAAGGTAGTCCTGCAACATCTAACAGAAGAGGTGAAACACCTTCCATAAGAGGTGAACCAAACTAATTTATGGATTTTACCAAACAGCAGTGTGGGGGATTGGAAAGGCCATGGTGGAAGGTTGAAGTAAACAAAGAAAGCAGCAGGTGTGAACTTAAAAAAAATGGAACAAGAGGCTACAATGTCATTTCTCTGCTAAATGAATACCAATGGCTCCCATTCTTTATATGGTGAGTTCCAAAATCTTTATTTTATAGTTCAAGGACCTCCATGATCTTGTACCATGTTATCTTTTCAGACACACGTTTCAGTTCATCTTTCAAGTCATTATGGATTATGGACACATTGGATTACTTGTTGCTCCATGTACATGGAAAGCTATTTCTCACCTCTGTGCCATTTAAATAATTTTATCTTTTAATAATTTTCATTTTAATAATTTTACTTTCCCTAAGTACTCCTCTTACCATCTATCAATTTTTTATTTTTCTTCAGAAGTCAATATAAATATCATCTCTTGAGTGATATCCAATTAGAAATGGTGTATCCCTGCCTTGTGCTCCAATAAGATCTTGCTTGCTCGCTCGAATTTCATTCCAAATGTCTTATATCTAATTATTTGCATATTTTCCCCAGTGCACAATGATAAGCTCCTTGAGAGAAAAGACTCTTTCAATTAATGCTTATATCTCTAAGTTGCTAACTTAGTACTCTGTACAAAACAGGTACTCAGTAAATATTTTGTAAGTCAATCAATGAATGAGGAACAATACAGAAAAAAATCTTAACTATTTTCAGAAGCAGAACTCCTTCCACCCATCCCAGATCTGGTTCTTATGAGAATTCTATGATCATTCATGTAGTGTGAGGACTGAGAGCCCTAAATGATAAGTTTATATAATAAACACTGACTCAGCTGTTTTCCGGGGGATGCATTCATCTAATTGTTGAATATGTGCACTGCTCAGTGAGAACAAAATAAGAGCAAAACTATATGATCTAACACAAAAGAAGGGGTTTGAGAAGTGAAGGCTGCGTACTGGAAATAGGGTCAGGAAGCTAAGCAGGCTGGGGCATGGAACTTAAGTTTTAGAGCAGAGATCTAATGAGATGTCTAAATTTGGTCTGTATTATAAAGTAGAAACTTGCTCACAAATTTTTTAAATATTAAAATCTAGACTTATTGGGTTGTTTTGCAGATTTGGATATTAGTTTTAGAAATATAATGAAGTGCTGGGTCCCACTTTAAGAATAAGTAGGTGAGAAAAAAAATGCTTTAAGTTCCCGTGACTTGGTTTATATGAGTGTAAGAAAGAATGAAAGCATGATCGACTGAAGTGTTTGATCATGTTCTTTGTTCCTGGTGACACACTTTCCCTACCTTATTTATAATGGAGAGCTAAGTAACCGCTATTTACTAAAAAACAAAGTAGCAGGATAAGTAAAATATTTGGTAAGAGTGGATGAAACACACTGTATAACATATATTATATATTCCTGAAAGTTTGTCATTGGTAGTTAGGTTTCCTGACGAGGCATTAAAGAATGTTAATAGAAAAGCTATAGCTTTTCTATTTTGCAACTGAAATTATATTTTCAGATGATAAAATGCTGAAAATATTATCTGCATCTATGGGATACACATGGCATAATCACTATTTCATTAGATGTTGAATATATAATAAGAATTTGGAATTTTCATCCAGATAAATTTAGATATCACTCATACTAAGTTATGCATTTACGTGTATGTGTAAATGTAAATTATACTTAGTTTGGTTAAAAACATGAAGCTGAAAAAATTATGCTTTAGTCCCCAAAATTAATAATTTTAGGGAAAGACAGGTAAGATAATGGGTCACATGCAAATAAATTGCATATAGAGATTAAGAACTTGGGACCTAAAGTTTGCATCACTTAGGAGCTCTGTGGCTACATGCAAGTCTCACTACTCTTTAGTTTCCTCAAATGTAAAATCACCTTTTATTACGATGATTATGTTATATCATCCCCTCTCCTTGTTTCAGTAATATGGCAGTAATCCCCACATTTTAATCTCCTTAGAATACTAAAAAAATATACTTTTTACATTAACTTTTGCAAAATATTTTTCCACCTAGTTGAACTTGCAATCTAGACTTTATCCCTTAATGAAACATGTTCTTCCCTAGAATACGTTTCTTTTTCTTTTCTTTTTTTTTTTTTTTTTTGCGGTATGCGGGCCTCTCACTGTTGTGGCCTCTCCCGTTGCGGAGCACAGGCTCCAGACGCGCAGGCTCAGCGGCCATGGCGCACGGGCCCAGCCGCTCCGCGGCATGTGGGATCTTCCTGGACCGGGGCACGAGCCCACGTCCCCTGCATCGGCAGGCGGACTCTCAACCACTGCGCCACCAGGGAAGCCCAAGTTTCTTCTTTGATACATGAATGCCAATATTGATAGATGGATGACATTTTATAAAGCAAACCTTTTTTCATTTGGTTTCATTAAAACAATTTATTATTTATGGTTGACCATACTATATAATTATAAAGCATTTTCTATATCATACCTTATGAGTTGCTCTTTCATGTTATTTTTAGTAATGATTTTGTTCTTTTTTATCCCATTTCTCCTAGAGTAATCCAAAAGAATATGTCCAGAGGGAACATAATAAACGTTCCTTCTATATCTTTGCATTTATTTGCATTATTTTCATTTTATTGCATATTTAATTACAAACCAGTTAGTCTACAATGCACTCTACTTTGTTAAAGATTTACAAAAGAGAATTATCACCTTTAGTGGTGTGCCACCTTTAATAAACACGTATGCAAATATATATAAATGGTTTAAATTATATTAGTGACTTTCTCTTTAAAACTACCACAGTTTAGAGAACTATTATTCAATAATATCATAATTATTAGAACAGGGGTCCCCAACCCCTGGGCCACAGACCAGGGCCACCCAGCAGGAGGTGAGCGGTGGGCAAGTGAGTGAAACTTCATCTGCCGCTCCCCATTGCTCGCATTACCACCTGAAGCATCTCTCCCACCCCCCCGACCCCCGGTCCATGGAAAAATTGTCTTCCACGAAACCAGTCCCTGGTGTCAAAAAGGTTGGGGGCCAATGTTTAGAAGACGAAAGAGCCTAGTACAATTCAAGTACCAGCCACATTTCATAAGTGCTTAATTAGAAAAAGTTGAGGCAGTGAATCAGTTCATATTTATTAAGCACCAGCTGGATGCAAGTGAGTATAACAGATGCTGTAGAGAAACATTACAAGATAGAACTGAGTTGCTTACTCCCCTACAATGATTTATGTTTACCATTGATATGCAATTGGTGTAATCCATAGGAATGTTTTCAGGTATCATTATTTTTTAATAGAAAGCAACACTCATATCAGTTTACCAATATCACTGATATTTTGCTGCTAGTATGAAAGTAATAATGTAATCGGTTCTAATGAACTATGATAGAAGCATTCCTAAGAAGCATTGTATTAACAAATCTGTCTTAAAAACAACTCCTTTAAGCAATATTTTAGAATTATTAACAATCAAGTGTTTTAATACTGACAGTGAGAATATTTTAATAGATATACATGTATACCCATAAAACAAATATCCCCGGTCAAAATGATTGGACTATAGTCACCTTTTGCTCCAAGTTAATTATATTTTAGCTTTATTTTCTCATTTTCAACAGCAGCATCATTTAATCTGCTTAGGCATTCTCATCACTTTCTCATCCATTGTTATAATAAAAAAGAACAAAAGTGGCCCAAATAAAGCAGCTTATTTTCTAATTCTTGATCATCTTATGACCAGTGACAGTCTGCTTTATGATGTAAATCCTGTCTCCTAATTCATAAATCCTGTTACATCTACTTCATGCTATATAAACTTTCACTTAAAAGAAATAGCTAAATAAAATACACTATTAAAATTATTAGTTTGATAATTAGCCAGAATCTGATAAAAATCCAATTCTAATCATAGATCACACTGCAGATCATTTAGAAAGGCAGGTTTCTACCTTCCTATTTTACCAATGCTGCTATTATATGTTCAAGTTTCCTTGTGATTCTATGTTTATGCACACATTTTAATGACAACCATTTTATAATAAGATTATATTTTCTCTCAATTACAGAAATTTCTTATTGTAGAAAATCTTTAAAATTTTGAACATCATAGAAAGGAAATTGAGAAGATACCATACTTAGATATAATCACTGGTATCATTTTATTGTATATGTTCCCATATACACTTTTTTTCTATGAATATGTTTCAGACATATATGTTTAAATAGGAATCTTACTCTATATTCTGTTACCTGATTTTTTTGCACTTGATTAAAATGTCTCATTGGATATTCTGTAACATATGTTACAATGCAAAAATGCAGTGAGTTACTCAACTAATTCTCTACTATTTAATTTTGTGCTTTTCCTATTGTTCTATTTTGATCAATTACTATAAATTTCGATTTTGCTTAAAAGTTTTTAGTTTAGTTTGACATATTAAATCATAACTGAAAATATTTTGCTTAAATGGACTATTTCTAAGACAGACTATAAATGTTGGAATATCCAACAGACATTATTCTAATGAACATATAAACATGGCTATTAAATTTTATGCAACTCCAAATAAAAACTGAATCCCCAAAGGCATTCTATTCTTCTTGAAGCAAAAAGTGGAAATAATTCCCTTAGATTGAAAAAAAAAAAGATACTCATTCAGCATGAAGACAACTGTATAGAACTAATTTCTTTCCTTTTAACTCATGTAACATATTTCAGACAAAGATATTTACGGCCCCACAGCCCTAAGGCTAGAAAGATTCCATTGAAAGGACTTTTGGTACTAAATAATAATAAATCAAGTTATATAGGAACATCCTAATTGACATATGCAAATAAGAGATTTGAAAGGCTAATAAAACATAAGAACTAGTGAGAAAATACCAATCTGCACTTTTAAAAGCTGAAATCTGCACAGATTAAGAATCAGATAGTAGGGACTTCCCTGGCGGTCCAGTGGTTACGATTTCCCCTTCCAATGCAGGGGGTGCAGGTTCGATCCCTGGGTGGGGAGCTAAGACCCTACATGTCTCAGGGCCAAAAAACCAAAACATAAAACAGAATCAATACTGTAACAAATTCAATAAGGACTTTAAAAATGGTCCACATAAAAAAAAAAATCTTAAAACCCCAATCAGATAGTAATTTATTCATGTATATTTGTTTGTATAGCAGTGTTTTAAGATGTAGATGTGTAATACATAGATCTGAAAGTGATACGTGAGAGAAAAAAATCTTCAATCTATTAAAAAGGCAACTTGTGTTTATTGTCACATTCATCACACCTTGTGTCTAGAAGTGACATCAAAAAAAGAGTATTCATTTTTTCCAGTTAGCAAACAATTTTAAAGTGATATTTATTGATATTCCTGGTTTTTGAAATCATGTTTTAAAATTCTAATAATAGTTCTTCTAGGGCTTCCCTGGTGGCACTGTGGTTGGGAGTCCGCCTGCCGATGCAGGGGACGTAGGTTCGTGCCCGGGTCCGGGAGGATCCCACATGCCACGGAGCGGCTAGGCTGGTGAGCCATGGCCGCTGAGCCTGCGTGTTCGGAGCCTGCGCGTCCGGAGCCCGTGCTCCGCAGCGGGAGAGGCCACGGCAGTGAGAGGCCTGCGTAACGCAAAAAAAAAAAACCCAAAAAAAAAAAAACCAACAAAAAAGAATGGTTCTTCCTGTGTTGAAGTTTCTTGGACTAGCACAGCAACACTAAAGAAAATGAAATTGCCTCTGGTTCTGGTTATGTAGGAATTTGAAGATCACGGTCAAGATGATATTAGAATGCATTAAAAAAAAAAAAAACTATTACCATGTGAATTCAAAATTTTTGTATATCTAATACTGTTTTTTATAACTCCATTATTTTGATGTCCCAAACTTCCCATAGACCTGAAATTTGAGAATATTACTTGATACTTTATATAGCTAAATAAATAAATTAATTAATTAATTTTAAAAAGTCTTTGCAGATGTGATTGATAAAGATTTTGAGATGGGGAGATTATCCCAGATTCTCTGGGTGTACTCTTGTAAGTGGGAGGCAGATGGATATTTTACACAGATAAATAGACAATATGAACAGAGCAGACAGATTTAAAGGTTATATTAATGTGGTCACAAGCCAAGGAATCCTGTAGCTACCAGACTCTGAAAGAGGCAAGAATCAGATTTCCCCCAGAGCCTCTGGAGGTAGTATGAGCCTTGAGTTGGGCTCAGTGATACTGATTTCAGATTTCTGAACTCCAGAACTGTGAGAGAATGAATTTCTGTTGTTTTAAGTCACCAAGTTTGTGAAAATTTCTTACAGCCTTAGGAAACTAATACAACCACCCAAATCTTCTCTTCTGTTTTCCATTGACCTGTCTTTGAAATGTAACCCTAAAGAGTATAATACCTAAGTACTTGTGGAGAAATGTAATTATCTTCAAAATTAAGATCCACTTTTTTGGGGCAATTATATCATGGCTTCAGAATCAGTCCATTGCTAACCTCTGAATGGCATGCAAACATACATACCCTGTTTTACTTATATGCCTTATGTAATTGCTGTGAAAGTCTTTGCTGGAAAATAAAAATATTCCTGTTTTATGAATTCCTGGTCTTAGGGTATTTCCAGCATTCTAACAATATAAGGCTGTTTTATTGTTTTCAGAAGTTATTGCATAAAGTTCTAGGATGCAGAAATCAATACATTTAGAGTCCTGAATATTTCCAGACTTGTAAAAAAAATTGTCAAAATGAGTTAAATACCTAGGAAAAGATACAATTCAAGAAACTCTTTATTCAGAAGCAAGGAAGAGGGAAAGCAGGTGATAGTTATTATCAATATAATGGACTAATATTTAGTTGGAAAAATGAATTATATGATATCATTAAAATATTAAAAATTATAATAAATAGCAGTCCTAAATTTATCAGCCATTGCGATTACCTTGAAACTTTAGAAAGGTCTTAAACTACCAATTGTTTATTATGTGTCAATCCAAATATTCTTCAGTATCACTTTTTAGCAGTTTAGCAATTTTTAGCATTAAACTGAGTGAATGCTGCTGTATCAGACCCCATAGATTGAGTGGAAAGCATTATCTTTAGCTATATTCATATATTTTAGGACTATTATGACCACTCTGAATACATGTATGGTTCCAGTTGATTGATATATCCTAGGATACCTAAAAATGTTGAGTCCCCTCTCTGTATAACAAATACTTCATTTAAGAAGACGCATTATCCATATATTGATTTATAACCTTTCAACCGTGCTTTATGAAAGAACTCATGGCACACATAGACAAAGGTACTGTTTGTAAGGCTCAATAATACAAACAAAGGAGTTGGCTTGCAACTTAATGTGACTGACTCAGGGGCTCTGGCCACCGCAGGTTCCTGAAGAGCTCAACATGCCAGCACATCTGTAAACTATTAGCTGGGACTCTACTGGGAAGTTCTGCTCAGAAAAGTCGTACATAGTACACAATTGCTTTTCAAAAAGAGAGTCTTGCTAATGCATCAAAAATAAAGTCTGCCTGCTCAACCTGCTCAATAGGGTAGCTAGTTCCCCACGTCTTTATATCCTTTACAGTCATCTAGAGGGTACTTCTGAATATCACACAGATGATCCAATTAATTGTGTAGCAGTTGTAGCAAATAGAGACAAATCAATGAGGCAATGTTCAACTCAGTAGCCACATGTAAACATGAATATATATTTAGAATAACTAGGTGCTTGGCTACTTTTTAGATTGCAATATTCGTGTGGAGAATGTAGTTCCAAATGTATAGCTGCTAATACGTATGTACATGTTAGTAATGAAAAACTACATATTTTTCTCCTCTTAGAAGCACTTTGTTTTTCAATTTGCCAAACACCTTTTCATTTATTATCTCAAAAGCAAGACTGAAATTACTAGCTTCAGGATCACTTTGGTAAGATGGATAAAATGAAAACAAAACAAAACAAAAAAGAGATTTAGTTAGGAATGCTTTTGGTTCTAAGTAATAAATATTGAACTACAGGTGGTTTAAATACTAGGGTTTTTAAAATCTTTTTTCATACATGAAGTCTGGAAGTGAGGTGCTGTCGGCTCAATATTGCCATGGCTCTAGATTTATACCTTTGGGGTTTCCTTCCAAATCCTCACATAGTTAACACACCCTGCAAGCAGAAACGTGCTGGGAAGGAAAGATCCCTTCTTTCTGCAACACTTTGTTCTTTCAGGAAAGAAAAAAGTTCCCAAATGCACTCCGCAGATTTACATCTCATTAAGTGAAACTGTGTCACATGCCTACTTTCCTGAACCCAATCACTAACAAAGAGGACTGGGATTATCATGGTTGTTTTATACCAATTGTAATTCATCCCCTGGACCTGAGAGAGGATCAGATCCCACTGAGAGCTCTGCTGACCATCCAAATATCTGAACAATATTGGGATTCTGTTGGCAGAGAATGGGGGTTGGCAGGCAGAGCTGTCTGCCACTATAACCTATGCACATCCTAAATTTTTGTTTCCTTTAATATGCAAAAGTGAATAACTGCTATTTAACGCTTCTTACGTGTGTCTTGTTTTCTAGAGAAATACTCAACCCTTTGCTTCAGTAAGACTATACATATTCAACTAAACAGAGAAGTAATTTAGTATTGCACCCAAAGTAAGTATAAAGATTCCAGACCATCCATGGAGGAAGCACACAAATCAGATGTAGTGTTTTGCAAACAATCTGCAAGATACAACTTAAGGAACATACGAAGAGGAAAAATATAGAGTGTTAGTGGTCTCATTGGAAATGTAAAACAACTATGTCTTGAGGAGGAAGAAAAGTATTATGGAAAATATTAAGAATATTCCAATAAGGAAAACAGGGACCTCTAAAGAGTTAAAAGTAGAAAGTTACCAATGGCATTTTCAAAATTTATACAAATATGCTTCACTGAGATGTGCTAGATGTGTGGTGGTTGAGAATTTTGATTGAGTAAGCATAATCTACCACTTTTTTCCTTTTGAAATTAGAAAATATCTTGTCTCTGTCAACCAGAAAGGTTTTAATCTCTTCTTCGCTTTTCTATCCCCTTAGCCTTCATCTCAACTCCAAAGCAAGACTATAGTGAGGTAAACAACCTTCTAAAATATGTAAATTATCCTAATTGGGGTATGGTAAATCTATTAATATAACCTTTAAAAATGTCTACTTGCTGTGCTTGGTTTAAAAACATCTAAGTACAGATACAGCTCTCTCTCTCTCTCTCTCTCTCTCTCTCTATATATATATATATATGTATGTGTATATATATCTATATATGTATGCATATATATATATATTTGGTCTTATTTTAGACTGAAACATTAAGGAAACTTCATGTCTCTTGGGTGCTTTGTATGACATTACACTGTAAGTATGGGGTGAGTATAAAGTTCTCCCAAACATTTAAAATTACTTCAATACAACTTCTTAACTTGCTTTTGGATAAAACGATTTGCAACAAGATTTTTACTGAGCGAATATTCTTTCTGCCTACATAAGTGACAGGATAGACATTTACCCATATTTCATGTGATATGTCTTCTCAATACCTGTCTTCTTGATTGGATACTGTCAATAGTAAAAGCTTAGTCATACCATATTTGGTGAATACTGCTTGCTACACTGGTATGTTGGGCTCAAGAAGCTAAGAAGCCCACATAAATAAAGCCTCTTAAAGAGATAACCATATATTCAAATCTAAATGTTAGAGTGGAAAACTTAAAATCACTAGATTTTTAATTAATTAAATATCTGTATTGAAATGCATACTGCATAAGACAGAAGCATTGAATATAGAAAGCTTACCCTCAGAAGAGCTAAAATGAATCATCATGATATATTAGAACTATGTTTTTTATTAGTTGGTTTAAAAGGGGAAGTCTCTTACAAGAACTTGGTCCAAGGCAGAGCATAATTCAGTTTTAAGTTACACATCTTTTCGCTGTGTAAAGGATACTCTGAAAACAATAGTAATAGTATCAATAAAAATGTCTTTTTGATTTCATTTCTAGCTTTTAAGAACACAAAGGTAAAGTTATAGGTTTACCTGATTAATTAAGCTTTTGGTTTCATGTGCAAACTTTGATTCATAAATGGAATACAAATCAACAGTGTGTTTTTGAAAAATCGATTTAGCAATTTTCTTAAATTCATTTATTTTTTAATTTCTTAATTGTGGTAGGCAGAAAGATGGCCCCTCAAATATATCCAACCCTAATCCCCAGAACCTGTGAATATGATGAATTATTACTCCTGTGACTGTGTTATGCCACAGGCAGCGTTGACCTAAAATAAAGGAGCTTATCCAGGTGAGCTTAATCTAATCACATGAGTCTTGTAAAGCAGATAGCTTTTTCTGGCTGGTGGCAGAAGGGGAAGTTGGAGAGATATAAAGCATGGGAAGCTGCAAACAATCCCCAGCAAACAGTCAGCAAGGATATGAGGACCTCATTCCTACAATCAAATGGAATTGAATTCTGCCAAAAACCTGAATGAGGTGGATGAAGACTGTACCCCAGGGGCTCCAGATCTGAGGCCAGGACAGTCACTATCTTGATTTCTGTCTCCTTAGATCCAAAGCATAATATTCAGCCAAGCCCGCCTGGACTTCTGACCTACAGAACTGTGATAGAATAAATGAATGGGTGTTACTTTAAGCCTCTAAGTTTGTGGTAATTTGTTATGCAGCAATAGGAAACTAATACATTAATATTGAGGTTTTCATTTTTTAAAAAATATTTTTAACTGTCAACTAATTTCCCACAAGGGCTAAGGGCTATAAATACAGTGTATATTAAGTAGACTGGATCTAACAGACTCTTTCAGACTGACTTTTAGTATAGGTACTTCCTTTTGAATTTTAAGACATTTTGATATACTACATCAATTTGCCTATATTTTTTTCTAGAAATAAAATTGTTATCATTATTTATTAAATTAGTTACTTCATAGAAAGGTATATCTAGAAGTTAGGAGACCTGGGTTCAAGCCCTATCTCCATAATGAATCTACCTCCATAATTTGGACAATATTGGTATTTCTAATTTTGAAACTAACATTCCTAGATGAATGCAAGGTGATTTACTATTATTTTTTTGGAGAAGTAGACCCTTTCTCACATTACAAGTGTTAGCTGCAGTGCCCATGGGCTAGCTCAACAATGGTGATAGCAATAAACATAATGTTTCATTCCTTATGTCAGCCACTTAACACAGTTAATCATTTTTACTGGATACAATGATTGCAGAGTGATATCAACCAAAAGTATTAGCACTGACAATCACTTTTTGTATCATTATACAAGAACTCTTCTATAAAGGATGTATTCACAATTTCTTAAGGAATGTATCTTAAGAAAAAATCATCAGCCTTCTTAACAGCCATCAGGTAGATACATTCTTTGCAAGACTGACATTATGTGATCAAATGTGTTGCTGCTGGTAGATAGGGACTTGGAGAGTATGTAAAAATAATGTCCCCAGATGTGTATGTCTTAATATGCATTTAGTACTAAAATGACCTTTGAATGAGGGCTTAATAGATATTAACTTTCTGGGAAGATGAAAATAAGGTCAAAAAATGATGATCTACAAGTCCCCAAAATGGATACTTATGTTTCATTATACATATGAGTTTCTCCCAATCTTTTGTTTGCTTTTTTAGTCACCCAAAGGCTAAAATGACATTCTCAGCTAAAACATGGTATTCAAGTATAAAAGCTTTAAAAACTATCTTCCTCTTAAAAATATTTTCTCCTACTCAAGGGCAAAATTGAATTTAGTCCAAATGAGCCTAAGAAATCAAGTTTTATATTTGGCTCTGAAACAGTTATCATATCTCCATCAAATTTATGACTATTTTGCCCAGGTGTTAAGAATAGGCTATGGTCTTAGATTGGATGCCTACATAGACTCCTTAGAGTTTTTCCTGCTCATTGTCTATAGAACAGAAATCTTTTCTTAAAATTTCTGCTCTTTATTTTTTAAATTGAATTATAGTTGATTTACAATGTGTTAATTTTTGCTGTACAGAAAAGCAATTCAGTTATATATATATATATATATTCTATTTTTGAATATTCTTTTCCATTATGGTTTATTGTAGGGTATTGAATATAGTTCCCTGTGCTATACAGTAGAAGGACCTTGTTGTTTATCCATTCTATATATAATAGCTTATATCTGCTAACTCCAACCTCCCGCTCCATCCCTTCCCCAATCCCCTCCCCCTTGGCAACCATAAGTCTGTTCTCTATATCTGTGAGTCTGTTTCTGTTTCGTAGATGGGGTCATTTGTGTCATATTTTAGACTCCACATGTAAGTAATATACAGAACATAAATCTCAGCAGAGACACATGCCTTGCAAATGAAAGGTTACAAGGTGTTATAAGGTGAGTGTGAGGAATGGTGAAAATTCATCCAAACTGTTTGTAAAATCATGTGCCCTATTTATTGTTGATTCCTTAATAGTTTCATATTCATGTGGAAATGATATTTTTTCTAATAGATCATACATAAAAATTGAAACTCTTTTATCAATTTATTTCAGTACAAACTTATTTCTGTGTAAAATTTCAAGATTACAAACATGTATTTGAAAGAAGTATTATTCAAATAAAGCATTTTGGAACTCAGATTGGAGTGGATGCTGTCTGGTGGGTGGGCACTGCCTAGGTGCCCCTTTAGGACTGAAGCACTAATCATTATCCAGCTGCCAGAAGTGTTGCCTGTTGACAGCTCACAGCCAAGCTTCTTATCAGGAATTACCCTTGGTCAAAGTGAGCTGTCTTGCTTATGATTTATGCTCACCTCCAGGAGCAACCCTCATCTCATGCCTGGTTAACACTAAAGTTCAAAACTCCCAGACCCTTGTCTTAATTCTGGACATTTATTAAAGATCAGCACAGTTTCAGAGCTCTACATTGGATCAGCTGAGGCTTCTGTTGGCTGTACTGAAGTTAAACTTCATCTGACCAGTCTTGCTTCCCTCACTTTATTACAGGTGTTGTCCCTGGGAACACTCCCCTATAAATGACGTGCATGTGAATTTCCACCTCCGAATCTACTACAGAAAAACTTGACTAACAATGATTGAAAATAGGAGTGGTCCTGGAAAGCAGATATTAAAGGGGAATTTTGGACCTAGATCACTTCCTGATGCCTGGCAACGAGGACCTCATGATAGGAATAGATGGTATGATGACAGCTCTTGGCATACAGTAGCACTAAAACTATTAACTTTTGTACTGGTGGTGAACTGGGATGACTTATTTAGCTATAGATGAATAACTAACCTGCCAGCAACAGAGCAAGGCTGAGTCCCCAGCATGGCACAACTCCTTGAGAAGACCAACAGCCAGTCTATAATAGATGATTACATTGAATCCTTTCTATCCTAAAAGTGAGAGTGATTCATCTGGGCAGAAGTTGAAATTCTAAGTATAGATTGTCTTTCCTGCTTCTAAGTTTTGGAAGAACCACTAACTGAGGTCTTAAAGGATGTTTGACTCACCAACACAGGGTCCTCCAAAGCACTGCATTGATACAAAGGACACACTTTATAGTTAGGAAAGGATGGAAGTTAACAAATGCCTATGGGATCTATTGGTGTCATAGCACCCAGAAATTGTCAGTCTGACAGACTCATCTGACTTTTGAATTTGCAAATGGGGTGCTAAGTTGGAGATGATACTGTACAAGGCTAGGTGTCTTCCTACAGGATGCAGTAAATGCCCTACACGAATGACTATGATATGGTGTTGGGTCTTCAATAGGTAGAATACACGGATCTGGAAGCGGAGGAGCGAAAGCAGGAGTAGCTCTGCTCACTGTCACTCACTGTGATGTATTTGGAGAATTTGTCCTTCCTGTCCCCACAAATTAGCCTTTGTGGATCTAGATGTCCTGGGTTCCAGAGGGAAATACTTCCACTAGAGGATAAAGCAAAATTTCCACTAAACGTAAGCTATGGCTGCCACTTTTGATTCTTTGATCCAAGAGACCAGCAGTGATGAAAAGAATCACCCTCTTGATAGGGGCAATATACGAAACAGTGGGGCATCTCTTGCTAACCCCCTACCCAGTTTTAATGGCAATGCATCACAGAAGTAACCATGGCTTGACAAGCATAGTGAACAGTGACTTACATTCCTCATGGTTGAGGGTCTGGATTAACCCAGTAGGTAAGCTGCCTAGACTGGAAGATGAAGGTCCAGAGAATATAGATAAAATGGATAGTGCAGCATACTCCAAGAGCAACTGCAGAGGTGGAGCTGCAGTTTGTCCCACTGATCTTGTAAGTTCACTTAGGAAAAGAAATCAACTAGTAGAGGGGGTGTTTCCAAATTGGATGACAGTACTACCTGAAGCAGGTGGATCTGTGTAGTGCAAGGTACGGATTGAAGAGAATCCATGGTGCACCATCTAGATCTACCCTTTAGCATTAAGTGCTTATTCTTCCAGCATGGCTAATTAATGTCTCACAGCTAAGTCCCTCTCGAGGAATTGCCCCCTGGTCAAAGGGAGCTGCATAACTCAAGGTCATGTCCCACTCCTACAGGCAGCATACAACCAATGACAGGTCCATGGGGGAATACAAAGGCCTGCCCACCATTCTCCCAAATTTGGACATATATGAAAGATCATAATGGCTTTAGAGTGCTACATAACATAAAAGGATTGCAACTGCAATGCAGTTCCAATTTTTCATCTACCCAATCCTGTCTTTGTTCTTAAGAGCACACTCCAATAAACTTGCTGAATATAAATCTCTATCTCTGAGTTGGTATCCCGGAGATGCTGACCTATATGTTGAAGTTACTACAAGTTATAGAAAAGAAAACGTCCCCTGAATTTCTTCAGCAAAAAATGAGATTTCACAAATCACTTTGATGATAATACCATAAGCGTAAATGAAATACTAAAAACACTGTAAGAAATAAGCAAGAATGGGGCTCAATTCCATGTGAAAATTTATAAGCCAGGATCAATATCTGAAACACTCTATTATTTTATAAATATATTACAGAGTTTTTAGAAAATCACACAGGTTGTGACTATTTTAAAGGGTTTACCATCCAAATGTCCAATAATATATCAATAATGTCTGTACCATAATTTCAACAAACCTGTCCCCAGTGTGTAATACACATAGACTGTTCCTAAATAATATACCCAGTCATTTGCTTCTGGCCTCTTCAGCTGAGTCTTCCTTTCCACTTAGATATTTTTCCCTTTCTTGTCCTTTCACCTCCCATGCACACCTATAAAATCATATGCTTACCCCATATTGTAAGGAAAGTGACAATATCCTGTACTTTACAAATTTGTTATTATTTTAAATATTTTAATGTGAAAATATTTTATTTTTGAAGACAATGATATGGAAAACCATAATTCATTAAATAAATCACGATATATCTATTTTTAATTCCAAACATATTCTCTCTGTCAGTGCAGAGTAGCCCAAAATAATATGGTTATTTGTGAAGGCATCCACATACATATTCTAATTATTATTTCCTAAGCCCTTTCATTTTTTTCTGGCACTTTATACATTTATGAGTATAATATGGAATGATTGTATTGACATTTACAGATAATAACAGTATCATTTATTACCAGTTCAATATGTTCTAAATACTGCTAAAATAAGTTTACATCATTGCCTCTTTCAATCCTCAGATAATCCTATCAAGTAGGTATTATTATTCCCACAATAAAATTGAATGAATAGACACAAGACTACTCACCTCTCCTATTCAATATTATACTATATAACTTAGGCAGCACAGGAGAATGTAAGAAATCAATAAAAAGTTAGGAAGGAAAAAATTAAACTTTCATTATTCATAGATGATATGATTATTCACAAGAGAATTGGCAGAAAAATTATTAGAGCTAATTAAGAGTTGAACAATGAAGGATGATCAATACAAAAAAAATCTACTGTGTTCCTATAAACAATGAAAATAGCAAGAAAATATCATTTTAAAAGTTATTGGTTCTGGACTTCTGGCTTCTGGACACTTGAGATGTAATAGGTAATTTTTTTTTTATTCTTTCAAAGTTTTCTTTAGAAACCAAACATATCAACAAGGGCAGGGAAAGAAAATACATAGTATCTTCAACAACACTTGTTGACAAAGAATCGCCATATATAAACCCCAAAATACGGGTGGATGTGGCCAAACGATTACAAGATCTGAGTAATAGAAGTTACAGGAAATGAAAAGGAATGTCTGATGAGTCCCATGAGCCACAGAACCTCTAGATCATAAATAAAAGTTACCTCTAGAAGTTAAGGCCCTCACATTGAACAGAATCCTGGCTTCAGATTCTTCGAAGGGTTGGCCAAAATTGGGGACTCACTTGTGGGTGCAAAAACTGAGTGGCTAAGGTCATTAAGTGGGGGGAAGGGAGATGGGGAACAGTTGTGGTCATATATGTCCTCCAGGTAAAATTACTTGATTCAGCAAATAAAATATTGTATGGAACATATTTACACTAAAAAAGAAAATGTTGTGTACTGGAAAATCAAATTATACCAGGCATCTATATTTTATCTGGCAACTCTACCTCCAGGGTTTCAGAAATATCTAGAAGTATAGAACCTCACCCTGAATTAATACTACTGGAGGTCAAAGAAAAATAAGCAGAGCAAGAACACTGGAGATAAAGAAGAAATAAATACTAGAGGGAATGAATGGGTCAAGAGATAGGAGATCCCCCCCAAACCTTGTAACTACAAAACATGTCATCTACAGATTGAACACCATCTTGAAACACAAGGTTTTCTGGAAAAGATAACCTCCCTGAATTAGACTTAGGTCAGAGATGGAGACATGGATACCCAAAAAAAACCATAATTTGAGAAGAGGTACCCCTAGAGTGGTGAAGCAGTGAAAGCTATTTTGATCCATCTCTGCATTCTCCACAGCAACCTCTTCATAAAAGTCATAGAAATTCTATTTTATTCAAACTAGGGAAAAATAAAATAAAATCACTGCCAAAAAGTGTAGCCACAAAAGATGAAAACTAAATTCTAATATCCCAAAATGAGCTAAAAAAAATTAAGAACACAGAAGACTGAAATAACAACAACAAAAAGAAATAGAAAAGCTCAGAAACTGAATGGTTATACAATAAGAAGTTTAAAAAAAAAAAAAAAAGAACTGACAGTTCTCAAGCAAGAGTAAGAAAAAAAATCTTCAGAAAGGATGATGGAATTAAAAGGTACATAGTCAAAGAAAAATACACTGTAAGGTAAATAAATGAAGTATAGGAAGGTGCAAAGGATAAAATAGAAAGAAAAAAAAGGAAAGTGAAAAGATTAAGAAAATTATACACACACACACGTGCGTGCACGCACGCGCACACACACACACACACACACACACACACAGAAAACAGGAGTCACCAAAGAATGAAATCAAAGAAAAGAACAGAAAAATATTTAAACCCTTAACTCAATAAAATTTTCTTGAAATAAAAGAGCACTCATTCCACATATTAAAAACCAAAATCAACTTAAAACATAAAGGAGACATATGCCAGTAAAAGTATCACTTTTTAAAAACTGAGGTATAATTTATATATGATAAAATGCATAAATTTTAAGTGTGCAGTTGTTTTAGTTTTGACAATTGTATAAAGCCATGTAAGCAGCACCCCAATTAAGATATGCATTTATAGAACCCAAATAATCACCCCCAACATAAGATTCTACTGTTTTGATTTTATTAACATAGATTAGTTTTCCCTTTTGTAGAACTTCATGTAAATGGAAACACAAGGTATACAATGTCTGCCTTCTTTGATTGCACAGAGCGTTTCTGAGATGAATCAATGTTATTGCTTGTGTCAGCAGCTTATTCTCTTTCATTGCGTTACACTTTATGAATACATCCAATGTGTTTATCCATTAATCTGTTGATGGATATTTGTCTTTTTTCCTGCTTCTCAGCTATTAAGAATAGAGCTGTTATCAATATTCATATACAAGACATTTTGTAGACATAAATTTTCTATTTCTTTTGGATAAATACTTAGAGGAGTGGGATTGCTGGATCATAGAGTATGTCATTTAAAAACAATTGCCAAACTGTTTTCTACAATGTTTGAACCATTTTATATTCCCACCAGCAATGCATGAGAATTCTACTTGCTCCAAAGTCTCTCCGGCAATTGGTATTGCCAATCTTTTCTATTTTAGTTATTCTAGTTTGTGAAGAAGAATCTTAGAGAGTTTTAATTTGCATTTCCCTAAAGTTGAATGTACTCTTATGTGCTTATTGGTCAGATATTATCAATGAAACAAAAATCTAATTCTTGAAAAAAATCAATAATAAAATTGATATCAAGACCGACAAAGAAAAAATAAAACAAAATACAATATCAGAAATGAACAGAATGTCCAATATTCAGACACCTGCAGACATCAAAAGGCTAATAAGATACTGCTAAAAACAACTCTAGACAAATACATTCGACAAATTAAATGGAGTGGAACAATTCCTTGACAGGCACATATTATCAACTTAACCAATATGAAATAATTTGAATAGCCCTATCACTATTAAAGAAATTTCATTCATAATTTTAAAACTCCCAAAAGAAAATTTCCAGGCCTAGATGACTACATGAGAAAATTCTTCTAAAATTTAAAGATTTAACACTGATTCCACAAAATTTCTTCAAGAAAACAGATGTGAGAACACTTTCTAATTCATATTATGAAGTCAGTATTACCCTGATAACAAAACCCCAGACAACAGTGCAAAAAAATAAAAAGAAAAAAGAAAACTACATACAAATGTCCCTCATGAATACAGATGTAAAAATCCTTAACAAAATGTTAGTCCTTGAAATTCAGCAATATAGAAATATATTAATCTTCATGACTAGTCTAAATTGGGATATGCTTTATGTAAAATCTGTACATAACAGTTTTAAAGACTCAGTACAAAAAAAGAATATAAAATATCTCATTAACAGTATATATTTATTACATCCTGAAATTGTATTATTTGGATATATTGGGTTAAATAAACCATATTATTAAAACTAAAAAAGTATATTAATCAACTATGATCAACTATTCAAATAGTATTTATTTAAGGGATGCAAGCTTATTCAATATTTAAAAATTGATCAATGTAATCCATTATATTAATAGATTAAAAAAGAAAAAAGAAACACATGATTATATTGATTGATGCAGAAAAGCATTTGACAAAATTCAACACTAATTCACGATTTAAAAACCAGGAATAGAGGTGAATTTCCTCAATGTGATAAAGATCATCTAAAAAATGCTTACAACTAAAATCATACTTTATGTTGAAATACTGAATGTTTTCCTTCTAAGATTAACAATATGGCAAGAATGTTTGTCCCCACCATTCCTTTTAAAAGTTTGGAAGCTCTAGCCAGAACAATAATACAAGAAAATTAAATAAGAAGCATAATGGTCAGAAATGAATGAAGATAATTGTCCCTATTTATAGATGACATGATTGTGTATGCTGAACTCAAAAGGACTCTACAAAAATCCTCCTAGAACTAATAAGTGAGTTAGGGTAGGTAAAAGGTTACAAGAGCAATATACTGTATTTCTATATACTAGCAATAACACAGAAATTTAAAATACAATACCATTTAAAATCACTCAAAAAACCCAAAATATCCAGGTATATATCTAGAAAAACATGTACAAGATTTGTATGATGAAAACTATAAAATGTTGAGAAAGAAATCAAAGATGATCCAAATGAATGGAGAGACATACCACATTCATGAATTGGAAGACTCAATATAGTGAAGATGCCGAATTATCCTCATTACAGGCTTAAAGTACAGTTAAAATAATCACTATCCAAATCCTAGCAAGATTTTTTTCATAGATATAGACAAGATTATTATAAAATTTATATGGAAAGGTAAAGAAATTAAAGTAACCAAAGCAACCTTGAAAAAGAAGAATGAAGTGAGAGGAATGACTGTATTGATTTAATAGTTACAGTAATCAAGACAGTGTAGTATTGGCAGAGAGAGAAACACATAGATTAATGGATCATAATAATGAACTCAGAAAAAATGCCATACAAATATGTCCAACTGATTTTTGACAAAGGTACAAAAGCAATTAAGTTGGGAAAGGAGAGTCTTTTCAAGAAATGTTATGAGAGCAACTGAATATCCATAGGCAAAAAATAAACCTGGACCTAAACCCTACACATTACACGAATATATTCAAAATGGATCATAGACTTAAATGTAAAACATAAAACTATAGAACTTTTAGAAGACAGTATAGGAGAAAAATCTTTGGGAACAAGGACCTGGTAAAAGGTTCTTAGATGACACCAAAAGCATGATCCATAAAATTTTAAAAAATGAATAAATTGGGCTTCATCCGAATTAGATATTTTGTTCTTTGAAAGACTCTGCCAAACTACTTTCAGAGTGGCTGTACAATTTTATATCCTACCAGAAATGTGTGATAGATCCAGTTTTTCCACATCCTCACCAGCTTTGGTGTGCCATTTTTTTTTTTTTTTAAATTTTAGCTGCTGCAATAGGTATGTAATAATATCTCATCAGGTACTTAATTTGCGCTTTCCTAATGTCTGATGATGTTGGGAATGTTTTTCATGTGCTTTTTTTGTCATCTGTATATCCTCTTCGGTGAAATGTCTCTCATGTCTTTTGCCCATTTTCTAATTGTATTTTTTTTCTTTTTTTGGCCATGCCACGTGGCAGGCAGGATCTTAGTTCCCAACCGGGGATTGAACCTGCATCCCCTGCAGTGGAAGTGTGGAGTCTTAACCACTGGACCACCAGGGAAGTCCCTGTATTGTTTGTTTTTATACTATTGAATTTTTATTTTTTTTATATATCCTAAATATAAGTTCTTTGTCAGACTTGTGGTGTGAAAGTGTTTTCTCCCACTGTGCAGATTGTCTTTTCATCCCTTCAGCAGGGTCTTTCACAGAACAAAATATCTAATTCAGATAAAGTCATTGATTTCCACTACTCTGTCTTCTAATTCACTGATCCATTCCTCTGTATCATGTAATGTACTATTGATTCCTTCTAGTGTATTTTTTATTTCAGTTATTGTATTCTTCAGCTTGGTTAACTCTTTATACTTTCTCTTTGTTAAAATTCCACTGTGTTCATCCACTCTTCTCCTGATTTCTTTGACCATCTTTATGATCATGATCATTACATTGAACTCTTTATCATGTAGACTGCTTATCCTCGCTGTTTAGTTCTTTTTCTAAGGTTTTGTCTTGTTCCTTCATTTGGAACAGATTCCCATTTCCTCATTTTATCTAATTCCCTGTGTTGATTTCTATGTATTAGGTAGGTCGGTTACATTTCCTGATCTTAGAGAAACAGCCTTATGTAGGAGACATCCTAGGGGACCAAGGAGCACACTCACCTCTAGTCACCAGAGCTATATGCTCTAGTGGCACCCCCTATGTGGGCTTCATGGGACCGTCTGTTATTGATGGGCTGACTACTGTGGGCACACAGGTAGACAGGGCTGGCCCCCAGTCCAGTTGGCTGCCAGGCCCTGCCTTGGGTGGTGGCTGACAGCCTGCTGTTGGGCGGGGCTGGATCCCTACATGGCTGACCTCATGGCTTGAGGGGTCCCGGGACTGGTATTGGTACACTGGTGGGCAGGTAATCCCCTGGCACTAATAGGCTAGAGAGAAGACTCTAAAATGGCAAGTTGCCAAGGCCAGTGTCCTTATAGTAGAATAAGCTCCCAGAAATGTCTGCTGCCAGCATCTATGTTCCCAAAGGGAGTCCCAGTTGCCTCCTGCCTCTCTGGTAGGCTCTCCAAGGTCGGTAAGTGGGTCTGACCCAGGCTCCTTTCAAATTACTGCCTCTGCACTGGGACTCAGAGTGTGTGAGATTTTGCACACACCATTTAAGAGAGAAGTTTCTGCTTCAGACAGTACTCCAGCTCTCCCATACAGAAGCCCCACTGATCTTCAAAGCCAGATGTTCTAGGGGCTCATCTTCCTGTTGCATGACTCCTGGGCTGGGGAGGCTCAGCGTGGGGCTCAGACCCCTCACTCCTTGGGGAGAACCTCTGCAATTGTAATTACCCTCCTGTTTGTGGGTTGCCCACCTGGGGGTATGGGTCTTTATCATATCACCTCTCTAACCTGCAAATATCCATCTCATTGCAGTCCTTCTTTATAGCTTTCGTTGTGGAAAATCTTTTCTGCTAATCTTCAGGTCATTCTCATCATTGAGAGTTTCTCTGTAAATAGTTGTAGTTTCGGTGTGCCTGGGAGAGGAGGTGAGCTCAGGGTCTTCCTACTCTGTCATCTTGGCCACACATTCTGTCTTTTATGAGTTTCTTAGGAAAAGAGTCAAAGGGTCATGGAAAATTTGAAATAATCAGTGAAAGAAGAGATGAAAAAGTGAAAAAAGGAAGGCAAGACTGACATGGTTTGGATGATTTCAGTGAAAATCTGTATTCCAACCACCTGTACTTCATTAAGTGCCCCAAAAATATTGAATTATTGAACACTGGCTTTGGGCACTCTGGTAGGTGCTAACGTTGAGTTAAAACCGCATACGCTGCCTGCTCCCATGTGGCTCACAGTCCACACCAGCCATGGAAACACTGGATAGTTACAGATTATTTAGTAATTAGTGTGTTATTTAGATTAGTGTGATGGAAGTTAGCCCAGTGGGCACTGGGAATACTTAGGGGCCTACCTTTGCCTTGCTGTTAGTGTGAAGACTCACTCGGGTCGCCTCGAAAATCAGCGAGACAACAAATTTCCATTTCCTAGCTAAAGCTGCCTTTAACGTCCTCATTTATCATCCTCTGTACAAAGCAGTTCTGGTTTATAGTTGAAACTATTAGCTGTTTGAGAACCCATAAGCACCCTAAAAGGTATCACAGCTCGATCAAGTTCACCACTTTAAGAAACGGATAAGGCAGTCATTGTACCGCAGGGTATTCATTGAATATCATGGATGAAATGTTTTAAATCAAAATAGTCACCTACTTTTGCTACATTCTCACCATTCTGACTAAATATTTATTCTCATAACAAACATTTATTGAGCCCATAAATTGGGCTGGTAGCTGCAGATATAGCAATAAATAGTAAGCAGTTTGCCTTCAAAGATCTCAGTCTACTGGGGGAGGTAGGCAGGGGAATGAATGATTTTCATATGTGGAAACATGTTATGAGGAATAAAGGGAACAGCTCTCTCGGTTTAGAATAAATCTTATCCTTAGGAATGCTTGGAGGGTTGCAGAGTATCATTTCTCAACTGCTTTTTGTCTCATTTTACTTCAAAGACCTTCCAAAGAAGAACATTTTAAAAATTCCGTCATTTGAATTGGGCTCTTGGTTTTGTGGAACTGGGCAGCAATTACAAGAATATGTTTCTTATAACATTAGAGATAAATGCCATTTTGGATAAAAGTTTAAATCAAAACCCTGATAGTGCAAGAGGCAACTAAATATGAGAGCAAACAGCTGACACTTTAAATAAAATGGGAATATATCCAAATGTCAAGACAGTATTGATGATTTTAGCAATTAAAAGAGCAGTAGCACTCTACACATTTTGCAAAAGAGCAAGTTCAGCTTTGCCTCAATTAACCCAGATTTCAATTCAAGGGCAGTACGATCATAAGCCAAATGGATCTTCCACAAATACCACAGTGAAAATATAGCATATTAGATCTGCTCACCTTTTCTTTTTTTAAAGTTCTGGTCATATTTTTTAAAGCCCATTTTTAAAACTGTGGCTTAATTTATAGCTGCAAATTTCTCCACCTGACGATCCAGATGTCACTAATTAAAAACTTAAAATGAAATGTGAAAAATATAGAATTATCAGTGCAGAAAAATGGAAAATAAAGAGTGACTTTGCTTTTTCAAAATAACAAAGGGCAGAATGAAAATGAGTTTGTTCTGCCCTTGTACCCCGACGCATAATAAGAGATTGAGGGGACAAACTCAATGAAATTAAAGGGCAAGATACTTAAAATGAATGGACATAGTTATTTGTCCAGCATGTATAATAACATTTTAGCACTCTCAGTTACTAGAGGTCATAGAAAACAAATAAAAGATACCTGGGATTCAAAAAGAATAGAATAATTTTCTAAGTAATGAAAACATGTATGGCGAAGATAATGGCATAATTAATTATATTGCTGTACTTCAGGGAGCATTAAATAAATCATCTAACAAAAGTCACCCCGTCAGTAATTAAATGCAATAAGGGTTCTCTACATGTCTTTGAAATCTTCAGAATTTTCTATTGCTTTCAGTGAAGAAGTAACTAGACCTCTCTGACTTGTTAGCCAATAAAATATGTCCCTATATTTTTGGGGGGCAAAGTGGGTTTGGAATCAACAGTTGAATACCAAAGTAAAACATGCTGAAATATTGGCTTGAAGTTAGATTTTGATTTAAATGTATGTTCTTCCATGCCCTATTTTTATAATTTTCAGAGAGTCACAAATTCTCTGGGCCATAGTTTTCCTATTTGTAAAATGGGTTCACTGAGACTTACCACTTCCTTCTGGGGACTGGGCAGACACACTGCAGTTTTACCTTTATATGCTAACTCAACAGGGCACATAGGCCTAAATAGGACCTGTAGCCCAGAAATAGTCTCAGTAACCCACCATTGCTCAAAGTAAAAAGCAAAGCACCTCTAATCATAATTCTGTATTAAATAATTATAGAAATGAAAAAAGAAACTTTAAGAAAGGAAATGTTCACTAATGCCTCTCGGTTCAGTGTAAGCCCCAGAGTGGTTTACTCCGTGAGCTTTAGAATCTCTTTCACTCCGTGAGCTTTAGAATCTCTTTCTCTTGGGGTCTGAGTATGAAGAACAATAATTTGACTTTTTATGTTAGGGTCAGGCTTTGATCATTCAGAGCTAAACTACTTGTTCCCCTAATTGGGCTACATGCTGTTTCCACATTGAGCATTATGATTCTGTCATTTTGTCTCAGCACAACTTCTTTTTGGTCCAGAAAATGTATTTCTTTTTATTAGGTAGTCAAGTTCTCTGTGAAGCTGAAAAGTTGAAAGTCAAGGAAAAATAAATTGAAATGAAGAAAATAAATATGAAGGGGACAGGGGAAAACTTAAAAAGAAAATCAGTAACAGAGAAGCATAAATAATAATGCTAAGATATTATCTAAATGTGAAAAACACTCAAAAGTCTATCAAGGGGCTCTCCTTAAGAATTATCAACAAAAATTCATTGGCATATGAGGAAAACGTTGTTAAAATGAAAATCCATAATATGTTTCACTGTCTCCAAAGATGATTTTGAGTAAATGTCAGAAACAGATATAAACCTCAACCAACAATTATTTGAATTGCTGAGGGAAATCAGGGAAAATCTGACAAAATTTCAAAATTGGCAGGGTCTAAACCCATAATAAGAATAAGAGAGCAGAATATCAGTACTACTTTCTACAATATTTGTAATCTCTTTAGGTCTTGCATATATATTTTTTTTCTTACAAGAAGTAAAGTAGCATTGCTCATGTTTACTATGCAATCTATGAAAAACTCTATGAACGCCAAAACTATTTCATGAGGCTTTAACAGAGGAGATGGTATTGAAATTCTGAATAGAAATGATTGGTACTTAGCATTTCTCTGGCATTAGCAGAAATGATTGGAATTTTTTCTTTTAATTAAAACTGTTAGCATGAAAGGATTTAAGGATGATCAAAAGAAATCCAACCAGCAAATTTCATTAGCCAAGAAAGTTACAGGAAAAGTAAAAGGCACTATTTGCTAGTGTTATAAGAAATGGATCTACATATCAGACATATTTGGAAAAGTTCTTATAAATATATTGACTCATTGTGAGCAAAATGTTGGATAAACTAAAGTTCCACAAATTGTGAATAACCTAGAAAACTGGTGACCAAAATCTTTAAAGGAATATTTTGCTCTATTATTTCTCTGATCATGAATGCATATATTTTAGAAACCTGGTACTTAAGAAAATCAGATATTTTTCTTCTCTCCTTTTTAGTTTGTGTAAAAATAGTACCTAATGAGATGATAAAGAATTATGTTTATTGTAACCTAGCTCAGTCACTCCAGGAGAAATCACAGGAAGTGCAAATGGTTATGAACTCACACACCACAGTATATAACCAAAGCAAGAACAGCCTGCTTCGTACAGCACTAGCCATTTCTCTTGTCCTGTTATTAATACAATTTAAGTAGCAGACATGCGAAGAGTCCTTTAGAAATACTGAATCAGTACCTAGTGTCTAAACTGGTCTCTCTGAAATTAAAAAAAAAAAAGAGAGAGAGAGAGAGAGAGAAAAAAAATTCTTCCCTATGCTGTATAAGATTCTGTTCAGGATAAAGACTTCAGTCCAAAGGCTTACATGTAGGTAAGCCTCAAGAGGTACTGGATGCATTGTTATGAAACATAGAATCAAAACTTGAGAAAGGACCACAGTGCCTTATTCCAACAAGCTTTGAAATACTGCTAACCAGGGCTCAGCCCTCCCTAGCTGCACGCATCACTCCTGAATTCTACCAGCACAGGAGCCCTGCAGAAGTCTCCTTAAATGTACTTCTTTAGAGCCCCACTGCTAATGAGCCATAGTTTTTCTTTACCTTCCATGACCACCAATAGAAAAAAACACGGAGCCACCTAGCACATGTCAAATACAATGGTGCTTTCCCAGCCCACCTGAATCTTTAAATTCTGCAAGGTACTTGAGTTGAATAAGTCACCTTACTGCACTTTAATTTATCTCTCTAATAGCATATCTGCTACTAACATTTAGAGACTTTTCCAGAATGTTATAATTGCACTGGGAAATTTTACCTGAAATTCCTAAGTTTTCCTGTTTTTCTTTTTCTTAACTTTCTCTTGTGATTTTTAGAAAACGATCAATATCCCTCTTTTCCACTTTCATTTACCTTTATAGTTTTCATGAATATCAAAAAAATTACTTCTCTAACCTTATGACTTTTAGAGACTCAGTACATAAAAATAACTATGAAGATTATTGTATTAATGAACCAGATGTGTATATCATATAATCTGCTTAATTTACACTGATTACACTGCCTTTATCCATCCACCAATCATCTCTTTCTATATGTTGATGTTCACTTCTGATATACATGTTGTCACACTGATACACATATAGTTATGAAAGTGAATAAGAAATTTAATGACTGTCTGATTACAATTCACCTCTGTTGATTTTTTCTCTTGATACTAAGCCTCCTAGATGCAAAGTTTAAGGAAAACGTTCACCCGTCTTGTGACAGAAATATTTTAAGTTGACCCCATCAATTCTGAGTTTCTGATAGCTGTTTTTATTTTAACAGGAAAATAAGATTTGTTTTGAAGAAGAATAGATATAAGCAAATAAGAGTTTATGGTAAGGGCTTCCCTGGTGCCGCCTGCCGATGCAGGGGACACGGGTTCGTGCCCCGGTCCGGGCAGATCCCACATGCCGCGGAGTGGCTGGGCCCGTGCGCCATGGCCGCTGAGCCTGCGCGTCTGGAGCCTGTGCTCCGCAATGGGAGAGGCCACAGCAGTGAGAGGCCCGCGTACCACCAAAAAAAAAAAAAAAAAGTTTATGGTAATATAGCTGCAGATTTGTCCATTTCTTACTGGAATACGAAAAGGACTGGACCTTGCACTAAATGTGTATTTTGAGAGACAAAAGCAAGGACATCCAGCAGGATAGTATCTTTTTTCTACTGCATTCAGAGAACAAAGGGTCAGTGCAGTATAATTTATATTTGGAGATTCAATACTTTGGAACATTAATCCTCTGCCAATCCTATTCATATGCTAAGCCCTTACAATTGAAGTCATGTCTTCAATATGTTGATTCTCTAGAAACTAGAAAAGATTTTAGGCTCTTAGCAACTTTTGATCCATGAATAATTTTACACCTGTCAATGGCTTCCAAAATTGTACAAGTTTCTTCAGTTTTATGAGGTTTTCTTTTTGTGCTGCTATCCTGAGAGAAGTCAGTCTTTACTGCTTTCACTACCTTCTCTGACACTGTAACTACTTCTTTCTATAAATGATATCTGCTCATTTGCTTTCTGTAATATTCTATTAGAAAAAAAATCCATAGCTTTATCTCTGAATTCCTGTCACTTTGTAGCCATATGCCTGGGAAGCCTGGATGGCTTTGTTGATTAGTTACAAGCACAAGATGCCAGACATGCTGATTCTGGATGCGCTGAAGATCTTCCAAAAGCAGATGCATCTACCTCATCATCTAAAGGAGAAATGTAGTCCTTCCCTAAATTTAAACTGTAGGAATTTTCATTAATATACTGAAAATAATATATTATGCACATTACCACTTCAGGGCTATATTCATCATATTCTATATAAAGAACTAATACTATTAGTATATTAAATATCCCACATTAGAATTTTCATTTTATATTTAGAGAAACTGAGGCAAGGCTTCTATATATAAATTGAAGTATTCCTACTAGGTGCTAGGCACTCATGAGATAGGATATTAGATTAATGTATGTACAAACAGAAGCAACTTATTCTAATGGAATGTTAGAATGAATTCATCTGCTTTCTACAATGGGCACTGAAGTGGTGCCCTTCTATATTCTCTCTTTAGGTAAAGGCCCTCAAGCCCAGCTCCTGGGAATACTGGTTGCTGGGGACTCACAGCTGAGCTTCTCACTGAGCATTGCCCGAGGCCTCAGGGAACCGCATCGTCCAAGGCTGCATCCTTCCCAGGGGACAGGATGCAACTACCGACAGGCTGATGCAGGGAGTGAAAGACCCCAGCCCTTGCATTGCCTCGATTTGGCCCAACTCTGAAGGGCTATGCCTGCTCCATAGTCCTCAGAGAATGAGCTGAGGCTTCCTTTGCAAAAGCACTGCAGCTTCTCCCTCTGCCTTATTCTGCCTCCCTCCCTTCCTAGTAGGTGGGTCTCCCACAGCATGTCCCAGCAAGCCCCCTACACCTCAAAGCTTCAAAACCTTTTCCTTCACAGGAGTAATATTTAGTGGAAATGAGTTCAAAGAGAGCACCAAAGTGTCAAAAAGTCCTGAATATTTGACTCATTTTCCATGAATGATCTGTTCCGATTTAAAAGGCAAAACAAATCACTCTGTGATTTTCTTTAACTTCTGCTCATGCAATGGATGTCGAGGAAGACTTTTCCAATGGTCTAAATTGCTTGGCATTGCTAGGAAACAGACATGGAGAAAGTACTTCACGTTCTAAAAAAGGTAAAAGCAATGGGCTTCTACACCCCTGGCAGCCAATCCACCTCTGCTCCCTCACTCCAGTCCCACCGCTCCAGCCTATTTAAGCAGAAGCTTGAAGGTCTGAAAAGCAAACCTTGGTCTAGTTAGAGACGCCAGAGCTTTTCCCAAACTTCCACCTCCCCTGGGAGGTCCAAGAGACTCCCTTGTAGAGATAGGAGCTAATCACAAAAAAGAGAGACTGGCATCTCCTTCAATAGGACATTTTGATAGGAGACTTGCTAAATGGGCCCTCAGTGCCATGAACTTTGGGTTGGGAGAAGAGAGAGATTAAAAGAGGTTGAGCCAGAGTGGATTTTTCTGCAGTGAAGATTGATTTTGCCATGGTGATATTGCTGAAGGATCCTTCGAGGAAATGACACATACTCTATCAAAGAGCAAGCATGGGGGTGCCAGCCACATAGAGGGTATAATTGGAGAAATTTCAATAATCAACATGGGAGAACTTTCACACCAACAATTAAGTAAGAGGTATTTACCTCTTTCTCCCCTCTGGTCAGCAATATACTGGAGAAGAAAGAATCCCAGACGACGAGGGGAGAGATCAGAGACAAAGAAAGCATGGAAAAGCAGGTCATGGCCTCTTTCCAGTGCAAGTTGATGAATCAGGGAGAGAAGTTGATGGGGAGGATAATCAGTAAAGTGGAAAAGTGATTAAAGTTTTAATCTGTATTGAACTGGAATATTAATATCTGAAAGAGCTTGGAAATCTATGAGATCGGCCTGAGAAGTTTTTACAGAATGGGAAACGGAGATCACACACAGTCAAATGCAATGACTGGAGAAACCTAATGATGCTTCCACCCACTAGGAGTAAGATCAAGTGATTATATTTTATTGGAGAGGAATGATTAAATTAAAAACATTTACTGTCCTGTCTGATACACTAACTGAAGATACACTAACTGCAGGACAATTATTTCTGTTTACTAAAGAATTTTCAGCTATGCATCTTTATTTCCAAATGTTCATATACTTAATTGGTGGGAAGCATGGTCATGAGTGAAAAATAAAAAAACCCACAAAGAAATTATCCTATTTATGTAAATAAAAATGCATGATTATGTGTTTGTATACATTTTCTATATTTATCTCTCTCTCGCTCAGAAGTTTGAAACTAGAGGTTAACAGTGGTTTACCGTGGTTATTAGGATTACTTAGAGGTGAGGGGAGACTGAATTTTTACTTGTGTTGTTTCCATTTTTCATAACGCATTTAACTTTTGAAAGTAAAAAAAATATATATAGGGGCTTCCCTGGCGGCGCAGTGGTTTAGAATCTGCCTGCTAATGCAGGGGAGACGGGTTCGAGCCCTGGTCTGGGAGGATCCCACATGCCGCAGAGCAACTAGGCCCGTGAGCCACAACTACTGAGCCTGCGCGTCTGGAGCCTGTGCTCCGCAACAAGAGAGGCCGCGATAGTGAGTGGCCCCCGCTTGCCACAACTAGAGAAAGCCCTCGCACAGAAACGAAGACCCAACACAGCAAAAATTAATTAATTAATAAACTCCTACTCCCAACATCTTAAATATATATATATAAACTCAAATGCATAGATTCATCAGGCAGGCAGTAGTCTCTCTTCTGCATGCAGGTCTCTTCAGACATTGGCAAACATGTCATGACTTTCTAATCACTAGAGATGCTAATTAAGAATGGGCTCAAAAAAAAAAAAAAAAAAAAAAGAATGGGCTCTATTGGGTATACAAATGAAAATCCAATAACAAAACATGCCTGACATCTCCATAGCGGTTCATGTTCTTTCCTATTCGCTTCTTACTTCCTGCTTACATTTGGTTTCACATACATTAATGTAGTAGATGTGGTCTTTGGAAACTGGCTAATCTGTGATTCCCTATTTTTAAATCATGAAAACAACTCTATAATTTTCCATGGTGGCAGTGGATATATAAATGTTTCCAGAGCAGCCCAGAAGAGTATCCACGTTGGATGTATGTGAGCACAAAGTGACAGAAGCATGGGTGTATGAGTGGGGCATCTTCTTGCCAGGTCTTTAATTCTACTAAAACGAATTTCTAAAGGGAGTTTGTGGCATTTTCTTCTTTTTTCAAACTGGATATAGTTTTATCTGTCTGTGAGTGTTAGTCTAAGATCTTGTTCAAATGTCTTCCAAGAGACAATAATACTTTGTCATCAGTTCTAACAAACATAACTTAGGGAGATACATTTGGTGTTTTTGTGAACTGTAGGTATAACATAAAAGAATCTATAGCCCTCCTTTTGTTTGGTAAAACATTAAGTGTATTTCAAATATTGACTTTATAATCACAATTTCAGAAAGAGTATAAATTAGTTGCCTTATGTAATTTAAAAGTCTTAGCATGAGTGACATGTCAGCAAAATCATTATAAGTAGAGGTGGGATTTCAAGACACTTCCAATGCAGCTGCACAAATAATAAAGTCAAAAGAAAAATTATCTATATAAGTGAAAAATCACCTTCTATTGCCTTGCTAACCTAATGAAACAGATATGTGCCTTTCAATGCATTTTTCTCCATTTGGCTTAGTAGTTTGTTCTCATTTCAGTGTTTAATTGGTTGCATGCTTCTTAATGAACACGTTGGGAATATGTCTTTTCACCAAGCACTATTAATCTGGAAGAACTTAAAAGTTTCTATGAAGCGCAGGTATTTTAAATCTGACAAATGTATCGAAAAGAAGTTACCCAAGTAGTTTGACCTCTTTCACTATTGTTTGAGGTTGTTAATCCCAAGAGTGAGAATAAAAATGAGAAGAGGGATCAAAGGTAAATGTTGAGAAGAGAGGAAAGAACTACAAGGGATGAAAGAGAGAGAGTCAGAAATAAGAAATGTCATTTGACCAACATTCTGGGGTAAAGTATATGGATCAAGGAAGGTTGGAGCATATCATTAAAAGGGTCCAATAAAAATGCGAAAGAATAATAGAATATTGTGTCAATTATTGTGACCAGAATGAGCGTATAGAATCACACTGTTCAACTCAATCAATTCACAACTAAAACAACAAAGACCCTGAAAAATGTTCTTTTGCCTGAAGCCATACAATGATCTGGTGTCTAGCTCAGGGTTCTTGATTGAAAACCAAGAAATATAAAGAGAGGAGTTGCAAGTAATAATGAATTATTTAAATAAATATGCTAAAGTAAGCTGTCAGATGATAGTTGAAAGTCTTAATAAAATAAAAAATTAGCAGGTATAGAAAATTAAAAACCCCAATAACAGAACATCTACAACATAAAGTTATAATTTCATTACTCATTAGAATGACAACTTGATCTCAGAGATAGACTTGCTATTATTGCAAATTAATAAGTTAGACAAAACCGATTTTTAATTTAGGAAATGCTCTTGGTATGACTTACAACTTCAAATAGCCTGGTATGATTGAAAAATTACCAGAGAACAAACTCTAGGCTTGAGTCTTTAACAAGATCTGTACAGTTTCATCAAAATGATTTACCCTTTCTCAGCTTCTAGTAATTCATCTAAAATTAATGGCTTGGATTTGTGGGCTCTTAAATTCCTTCTCCACTCTTAGTTTCTATAAATTAATTAATATATAAGTTAACTTCTGATTCTTCTAGATTTAATACATTTCTTCTTTCCAGATAAAAGTCAAACTTCAAAGCTAAACTATAACATGAAGGGTACCTTTTCTCAGTTTCTCTCATCTCATCCATTTTCCAAGTCAAAAGGTATTACTATTTTGTAGTAGTCTGTATAATATTTCAACTCTTCAAATAAAAGGGTGTGTTGGTATAATGGGTTCAACTATACCAGATGTTAAATCCTTTGTGATTTGAATGAAAAACTCAAGTATGGTCCTTTCTTTGTTGCAAGGTTTTGGCTCTGGATTCATCTGTCCACTGTCCTACCATAAATGAGTTTAAATGTGCAAACAAAATAGGTAACAGATAACTCTAATGTTCAGCCATGACCATTACATGGGTGAAAATATTTAAGCAAAGAATGTAGATATATTTTGCTAAAGTAGGCAAGAGAGAGTGCTAAGGTTAAATAATTGGATCTGAACCTCTTTCTAAAGTAAAACAAGCCTTTGTTTTTCATCCCAATGTTTACTGTTGTAAGGAATAACAAAGACTCAGGTCAGTAATTATTCAAAAGACATTTTAGCTTTGAACTTTTATATCTGTTTACTAAATATTAAATTTGATTATATTTAGAGCTCATGTAAACTTGGCTTATCTTTAGCAGATAAATACTGTACTTACACATATAAAAATTGTGGTTATGGGATCTGATGAATCCGCTATCAAGTAACACAATGGTGTATAACTAAAGTTATGGTGAACCAGTTGTTTATAGTTTTCATTTAAAGTTAAAAATAAATTTTCTACCATGCTTCACATTTTATATGTTGAAATGATAAATTCTGGCACTTTATTATATTTAGAAAGAATATCTATATTTAATTTCAAAAAACTTGTTAAATTTGTTAAAGATTAATACAAAATTTCTGAGAAATGCTCATTTTAAATAACGTTATCTGATGCATTCATCTTTAAAGGTACAAAAATGTAGCATATTTTAGTAAATAATTTCAAAATACAGAAATTTACATTGCTTTAAAAGGTTATTTTCCTATGGATTATGGTTATAAAGAGCAGGAAATTCAATTGTAATTGTCAACCCTTATGTATATTAAAAGCTTTCCACTTCCATCAGTGATGACCACAGGACACACATGGTTATTGACTGTAAGCTATTTGTACAGGATGGATTAATGGTACCTTCTCCCGAAAATATAAATATTTCAAACTGAGCTCATCAAAACTTCAAACTGTTAAACAACCATGAACAACACCCAATCCCATTCACCCACCTACCACTCTTCCCCTGAGGTTTCTTGAAATAGCTCCTTGTGGAATAAGAAATAAACTGATGAACAGTAATGTAAACAAAAGCATATTAATTACTTTACATATTCTGACACAACTGGGCTCTTCAAGAAATTATATTTTTCTTTACCTTTATTTAGCCGGAACATTTTACAGCTTACTTTTATTAGTGACTTGTTAAAATATCTGCTGGAAGCCTTAAAATAAGCATGGGCAGACCCAACTCATTTGCCTTTTCTCTTAGTATATAATTTGCTATCAGAGGAATAAACATCCATATTAACTAAGCTAAGTACTAAATTTCTCAGGAAAAAAAATCATCTAGAGGCCCTACCTATGTTACACCTTTTACAACAAAACATGAATTATTGAATTTTATTTTCTATTTAATAATATTAGATTAAATTTAGCAGCGAAAGTTTGACACATATATACCCATATGTATATGTACAGAACTATGTGTGTACATATACTTGTTAAAGGGAAAAACCCAAAATGGTGTCACTTGTGTTAAAGCCCATGACACCAAACCTAGACTTAATACCTAATTGCAGTTTCTACCTTCTCTAGAAATGAAATCTGAACCAGGTAGGAATTTTCTGGTCAACACCAATGAAGTAATCTGTCACTTGAACCCTCTCCATCTCCCAGAGGAAGAAAAGGCAATCTGCATGATTAAAAACAAAACAAAACAAAACACACTTCTTATTTCTCCTCCCCAAAAAAGATGTTCTGGTCCAAAATAGCCCTTCCTTTTCTTTTGCTCAGATAACTTCCTCACCTCACCCTCCTTTCTACAAAAGCCTTCCATTTTGCTCCTCTGAGCACCCTTCTAGTTGCTAGATGGGGTGCTGCCCGATTCATGAATTATCTTACAGAGCCAATTAGATCCTCAAATTTACTTGGTTGAATTTTGGGGTTTTTTTGACATATTCATACATTAACATATGTAATATATTCACTAATATATTTAAAATACAAACTGATATCCAAAGATGAACAAGAATAAAAAAAGTACTTCTCATAAAGGTTCATATATATATCAGGGCATGGACTTGACCTTGGGTTGAGATCTGAATTTATTCCTGGTATCAGAGGACCCATGTGGCCATCAAGCCTCCTGGAACTAGACAAAACTTTATTTGAAAATGTCAGAACCATGGGCCTTTCATTTTCAAAAATATCTTGAGAAAACAATGACTTGTTCCAGTATTTATCATCGTAATCAGTACTTACTAATTCTGTGACTTTGAGCTAGTTACTTAAGATTAGGGTGTATCTGTTTCCTCACTGTGATAACAGAACTCATGTAGTATATTATAAGGATAAGCATGGTCTATGTAAAACTCCTGACACTTGTTAGATATGGAATAAATGAAAGTTGCAATAATACAATAATAATAAAGAATACATATGCCATGGCTCAATGGCTAAGCTATTAGAGTGATCTGGTACCTATTTCAATTGTACATTTAAACCCTCAGCATATAAATTCAAAGGCAGGTACTACATTGATCGATAAAAGTGCTGAGTCATGGAAGATTTGTTTTTCTTTAATCATCAGTTGCTTGGATTGAAATAACACTTGATCACATTAAAATTCCTAAAACATCTATTTATGCATGAGGAGTTAAGGTCCATACCTGGTTTTTTAGAAGGTAAAAGATTTTTGTTTTCATTTCCACAATGCTTCTCTTATATCTACCAGATACACATCTACACATAGGAGTATATTTTAAAGGCTATTTGCAGTTTACAGTTATAAAGGCTATTGAGATGTTACCTAGTCACCTAATCTTTCCTGGACCTGTGCCAACTGAAAATTGGAGTCCACCATAAAGCAGAAATTTACTTTTCAAAGGCTCCCCTCCTTAAATTTCTTGCCTATCAAGTCTTTAGTTAGAAGAAGTAATTTACCATGTTAGAAAATTAAAGAGACCACCTTCCTGAAAACATATAATACTCTATTTCAAAATGCTTCTGCTCAATAAATAAATGCTTGTGGATTTTGATTGTGAAAATCAAGTAAACTAATCTGGAGTTGTTAGTGGTGATGTTGGTGGTAGGGGTAGGTATGGTAGAAATCATCTATTAGTACCCTGAAGAGCAAGGACAATTGGGAGGGACTAAATAGACAATGGAGGTCCAAGATTACTGAAGGGATGATAAGAAGAGAGGAAGGAGGAAGAGAGAAAAAAGTGCTCATAGAACTCCTGCTATTTTCATTCAGAAGCCCTGGGCAGGAGCCCTTTTTACGTTCAGAATGTGATAAGTTCTTTCTTGCCTCTTTGCCCCTGCATATTCTGATTCTCTTCTTAGAGTCTTTTCTTCCTGGCCAAAATACCATGCATTTTCCTAGTTTCAGCCAAAATTTTACCTTCTGTACAGAGTCTTCATTAACTCCCTGAGACAAATATGGATGTCTCCTCTTCTTATGTTTCTCTATTATGGTACATAGCATTACTGTTTATTTGTTGTGTAAGCCCCTTAAAATTGAAAATGATTCTTTAGATATTGTACATTTTGTAAACTGTGTGCTTTGAATATGATAATAATTTTTTTGTGTTGCTTTAATTTTCACCTGATGATAATAGCAAAAATCCAACACAGAGTTTCTTAGTTTGAATGACAAGGTTATTCCACAGATAAGATGACTTCTTGAAGCATCACCCATATTGACATACGAGCACATTCAAAAATTATAAAAACAATATTGTCAATGAGGAATGATTAACAGACAAGTCTTCATTAAAATATTTACAATCTACTGTCTGTGTCACTGAAGAAAACTTTCAATACTTGTAAAAAAAAACACCATGAAGTCCAGAAATCTAGGAACCAGAGGATCTGTGGTTGGAAGAAATACTAAATATCATTTCTTCCAACCGTCCTGCCAGTAAGTGAATCCTTTATCCTACATTTCTGCCAGGTGAGCATCCAGGCAATGCTAGGTCTCTCCGCTAGTCCCCTTAAAGGATGATCTGAGAAATGTCACAGTCATGCATAGAGCAACATCAGAACAGGTTTTGAATTCTTCCTCTCACGTGAAATAATGTGAAAATCACACATACTATGAAATAAAAATGAAACAAATCATTTAACAAAGTACAACACTCTTAATTTGTGAGTTACACTTTTAAATTACGCATTTTGTATAGATTTTAGTAAATAACTTTAAGAAAGTTTTCACCACATAATTAAATTTAACTGAATTAACTTCAGTCCTTATTCAGAATAGAAAAATAGGGGATAATAGAAAAGAGAGGAAGAACTAGAAAAAAAGTGGTATAAAAATTTTACAAACAGAATCCTCAGCTAAATATAATAGAATCCGGAGACCAGAAGGGGGAGCTCCACATCCTTTGACAATAGCAGAGCCAAAAGGAAGAATAAAGACTCCTCTTCTTTCCTGGTAAGGACTCGGCCAATGAAAAGCCATGGACTCTGTTTTACTCTAGCCCTCCCAACTTCCTTTTCCTCTTTATAAAAGCATCCTCCTTCCCTTGCTGTGCAGGAACTTACAAATGACTCACCATGGTTATGGACCACAAATTGTAATTCTCTGCTGATCCCCAATAAACTCATCTTTACTGGAGAAATATCTGACAATCTATTTCAGATCAACAGTTGTAATATACACTTGTGGGTAAAGCTGAAGAAAGGTCATGGAATTTTGAATATATGCACACTGATATCTATGATGATCTCATTTTTTATGACATAAAAACAATGTTTTCCTGACTATTTCAAACAAATTTGTTTGTCTTTGTTGATATCAAAACACAATGTACATTCTGAATGATCCCTGGAAATGCCTCATTTAGTAACATCAGCCTTTTAAAAATGCCATTTTTCTTTTCAGAGCACAGATCTGATTTGGAAAAAATGTAGGAAAATATACCGATATGGAAAAAGAATACTCTAGAATCTAGTAACAGTTTAAAAGATCTGTGTTTTACCAGTTTCAATACTCAAATTACAGGTGATGGGCAGTTCGTAGAAATCTATGTGATTCACAAATGGAATTTTAGAAATTTTGTATTCATTACAATTTTGTTTCCCTAATTTCCTCATTTATGTCTTCTAGGGTCTTCAGAGCTCTCTTGTGCTTATTATTATGTTACTATTAATGAAATCAAAGTCCTTCCCAAAGACGATTTGTACTCTCCAGGTGGTAGCAGGCTATCTGTAGGCATTTTCCAAGCTTAACAGAGTACCAACACCTCTTTGTGCCTGGGAAGGAAAGGGACTCCCATGATTTAGAATCAATTAGATCAAAAAAGATTTAAGTGGATTAAGATGCTTATTCACTGAATTTAGCAACTGGGAAGATAATTCCGTTACTGATGACAAGGCCCATCCATAAGCTACCATATATAATTACTCTGGAGAGACCCTTGATACATCATTAGCCCTGGGCATTTGAAAACCACATTACTCTTGGAGGACTTCACTAAATTCCTGTGGCCCTTACCACAGCATTCCATGAAACTGTTTGCTGTGTTATTCTAAAATGGTTTAGAGAGGCAGAGTTAAGATGGCGGTGTGGGAAGACTTGGAGTTAGCACTCCCTACAACTCGGGCACCTGCTGGCCGCTGGTGGGGGACTCTGATGCCCAAGGAGATGGAAGGAACCCCAAAGTGAACAAGTAGGACATAGGGGGACTGAAGGGGGAGGAGAAGTGGAGGCCAGACAGGATCTGCGCCCCTGAGGCTGGGGAGAACAGGAGAGGCAGGTGGGAGAGGGCTTCCGGGGGAATGGGTGAGGAGTAGAGGGTGACTGCCCTGCCCACTTAGGCAGGGGAGCCTGCTGAGCTCCCAGGCCTGTTCCCTGACCTCCAAGGCCCCCTCCAAGCTGCATGGGTCCTTGGGGGTATAGGAGGGAGGCCAGGGAGATCAGGAGAGGCAGGTGGAAGGGGCCCTCCCAGACAGGAGGAGGAGGAGAGGAGAGGAGGGCATCTGCCTCACCCACTTGAGGCCAGGAAGCCTGCTGGGCTCCCAGGTGAGGTCTCCTGCTCTCTGAGACCAGGGGTGGAGGACATGTCTGGGCCCCTTCTGTTCCTTGAGCCTAAGCCCCACCCCCCACAGCCCTGTGGGTCCTGAGCATTGGCCCCACCCCCCACCCAAACCTCGCCCCTGCTTAGGCCCCACCCTCCACAGCCAAGGCGTTTTTCCCCCCTTTTTAATTTTTTTTTCTTTTCCCTCCTCCTCTTTTGTACTACTGTGGTACTGATGTACCTTCCAGTTGTTGATTCATCTATATTTTTATTTTTATATTCTTCCTAACATATCTGTTAGTTTCCTAGTCTAATATTATTTTTTACTTTGTTATTTTTTTTTTTTCCACCTCAGGTGGCTTGCGGGATCTTGGTTCATGAGCCCAGGGTCCCGCTGAAGCTCTTGCAGTGGGAGATCAGAGTCCAAACCACTGGACTAACAGAGAACCTCAGACTCCAGGGAATATTCATTGGAGTGAGGTCTCACGGAGTTCCTCATCTCAGCACCAAGACCCAGCTCTACTCAATAGCCTACAAACCCCAGTGGTGGAAGCCTCAGGCCAAACAACCAGTAAGGCAGGAACACAACCCCATTCATAAAAAAAAAAAAAAAAAAATGAGATGGCAAAAAAATATGTCACAGATGAAGCAGCAAGGTAAAAACCTACAAGACCAAATAAATGAAAAAGAAACAGGCAATCTACCTGAAAAAGAATTCAGAGTAATGATAGTAAAGGTGATCCAGAATCTCAGAAATAGAATGGAGGCATGGATTTAGGAAATACAAGAAATTTTTAACAAAGATCTAGAAGAACTAAAGAACAAACAAGCAGAGATGAACAACACAATAACTGAAATGAAAAATACACTAGGAGGAACCAATAACAGAATAACTGAGGCAGAAGAACGAATAAGTGAACTGGAAGACAAAATGGTAGAAATAACTGTCAAGGAACAGAATAAAGAAAAAAAATGAAAAGAATTGAAGACAATCTCAGAGACCTCAGGGACAACACTAAATGCACCAATGTTTGAATGATAGGGGTCCCAGAAGAAGAAGAGAAAAAGAAAGGGTCTGAGAAAATATTTGAAAAGATTATAGTTGAAAACTTCCCTAACATGGGAAAGGAAATAGTCATTCAATTCCAAGAAGCACAGAGAGTCCCATACAGGACAAACCCTAGGAAAAACACACCAAGACACATATTAGTCAAACTAATAAAAATTAAATTCAAAGAAAAATATTAAAAGCAGCAAGAGAAAAACAAAACATAACATACAAAGGAATCCCCATAAGGTTATCAGCTGAGTTTTCAGCAGAAACTCTGCAGGCCAGAAGGCAGTGGCAGGATATACTTAAAGTGATGAAAGAGCAAAACCTACAACCAAGATTACTTTACCCAGAAAGGATCTCATTCAGATTTGATGGAGAATTCAAAAGCTTTTCAGACAAGCAAAAAGCTAAGAGAATTCAGCATCACCAAACCAGCTTTACAACAAATGCTGAAGAAACTTCTCTAAGCAGGAAACACAGGAGAAGAAAAAGACCCACAAAAACAAACCTTAAACAATTAAGAAAATGGTAATAGGAACATACATACCGATAATAATCTTGACTGTAAATGGATTAAATACCCCAAATAAAAGACAAAGACTGGCTGAATGGATACAAAAACAAGACCCACATATATGCTGTCTACAAGAGACCCACTTCTGACCTAGGGACACATACAGACTGAAAGTGAAGGGATGGAAAAATATATTCCATGATAATGGAAATCAAAATAAAGTTGGAGTAGCAATACTCATATCAGATAAAAAAGACTTTAGAATAAAGACTGTTACAAGAAATAAGGAGGGACACTACATAATGATCAAAGGATCAATCCAAGAAGAAGATATAACAATTATTAAGTGTTTATGCACCCAACATAGGAGCAGCTCAATACATAAGGCAAAAGCTAACAACCATGAAAGGAGAAATTGACAGTAACACAATGATAGTAGGAAACTTTAACACTCCACTTACACCAATGGACAGATCATCCAAACAGAAAATAAATATGGAAACACAAGCTTTAAATGACACAACAGACAGATAGTTCCAATTGATATTTATAGAACATTCCACTCAAAAATGGCAGAATATACCTTCTTCTCAAGTGCACATGGAACATTCTCCAGGATAGATCACATCTTGGGTTACAAATCAAGCCTCAGTAAGTTTAAGAAAATTGAAATCATATCAAGCATCTTTTCTGACCATAACGCTATGAGATTGGAAATCAACTACAGGAACAAAACTGTAAAAAACACAAATACATGGAGGCAAAACAGTGTGCTATTAAATAACCAAGAGATCACTGAAGAAATCAAAGAAGAAATAAAAAAATCCATAGAAACAAATGACAGTGAAAACACGATGACCCAAAACCTATGGGACACAGCAAAAGCAGTTCTAAGAGGGAAGTTTATAGCAATACAATCTCACCTCAAGAAATAAGAAAAATCTCAAATAACCAATCTAACCCTACACTTAAAACAACTAGAGAAAGAAGAACAAAGAAAACCCAAAGTCAGAAGAAGGAGAGAAATCATAAAGATCAGAGCAGTAATAAATGAAATAGAAATGAAGAAAACAATAGCAAATATCAATAAAACAAAAGCAGTTCTTTGAGAAGATAAACAAAATTGATAAACCCTTAGCCAGACTCATCAAGAAAAAAAGGGAGAGGACTCAAATCAATAAAATTAGAAATGAAAAAGGAGAAATCACAACCGACACTGCAGAAATATGAAGGATTATAAGAGACTACTACAAACAACTGTATGCCAATAAAATAGACAAGCATGAAGAAATGGACAAGTTCTTGGAAAGGTACAACTTTCCAAGACTGAACCAGGAAGAATTAGAAAATATAAACAGACCTATCACAAGTAATGAAATTGAAACTGTGATTAAAAATCTTCCAACAAATAAAAGCCCAGGACCAGATGGCTTCACAGGTGAATTCTATCAAACATTTAGAGAAGAGCTAACACCTATCCTTCTCAAACTCTTCCAAAAAATTGCAGAGGCAGAAACACTCCCAAATTCATTCTATGAAGCCACCATCACCCTGATACCAAAATCAGAAAAAGATACCACAAAAAAAATTATAGACCAACATCACTCATGAACATAGATGCAAAAATCCTGAACAAAATAGTACCAAACAGAATCCAACAGCATATTAAAAGGATCATACACCATGATCAAGTGGGATTTAACCCAGGGATGCAAGGATTCTTCAATATATGCAAATCAATCAATGTGATACACCACATTAACAAATTAAGGAATAAAAACAATATGATCATTTCAATAGATGCAGAAAAAACTTTTGCCAAAATTCAACACCGTTTATGATAAAAACTCTCCAGAAAATGGCATAGAGGGAACCTACCTCAACATAAGAAAGGCCATATATGACAAACCCACAGCAAGCATCATACTCAATGGTGAAAAACTGAAAGCATTTCCACTGAGATCAGGAACAAGACAAGGATGTCCACTCTCACCACTCTTTTTCAACATTGTTTGGAAGTCAAAGCCACAGCAATCAGAGAAGAAAAAGAAATAAAAGGAATACAAATTGGAAAAGAACTAAAACTGTCACTGTTTGCTTATGACATGATACTATACATAGAAAATCCTGAAGATGCCACCAGAAAACTACTAGAACTAATCAAAGAATTTGGTAAGGTTGCAGGATACAAAATTAATGCACAGAAATCTCTGGCAATCCTATACACTAGCAACGAAATATCAGAAAGAGAAATTAAGGAAACACTCCCATTTACCATTTCAACAAAAAGAATAAAATACCTAGGAATAAACCTACCTAAGGAGGAAAAAGACTTCTCAGAAAACGCTAAAACACTGATGAAAGAAATCAGAGATGACATAAAGAGATGGAGGAATATACCATGTTCTTGAATTGGAAGAATCAATATTGTGAAAATGACTATACTACCCAAAGCAATCTACAGATTCAATGCAATCCCTATCAAACTACCAAGAGCATTCTTCACAGAATTAGAACAAAAAAATTTTACAATTCGTATGGAAACAAAAAAGATCCTAAATAGCTAAAGCAATCTTGAGAAAGAAAAAAGGAGTTGGAGGAATCAGGCTCCCCAACTTCAAACTATACCACAAAGCTATTGTAATCAAGACAGTATGGTACTGGCACAAAAAGAGAAATATAGATCAATGGTACAAGATAGAATGCCCAGAGATAAAAACACACACACCTGGGCACCTAATTTATGACAAAGGAGGCAAGAACATACAATGGAGAAAAGACAGCTTCTTCAATAAGTGGTGCTGGGAAAACTGGACAGCTACATGTAAAGGAATGAAATTAGAACACTCCCTAACACCATACACAAAAATAAACTCAAAATGGATTAGAGGCCTAAATGTAAGACCAGACAGTATAAAACTCGTAGAGGAAAACATAGGAAAAACACTCTTTGACATAAACCACATCAAGATCTTTTTGACCCACCTCCTAGAGTAATGGAAATAAAACCAAAAATAAACAAATGGGACTTAATTAAACTTAAAAGCTTTTGCACAGCAAACCAAACCATAAACAAGACAAAAAGACAACTCTCAGAATGGGAGAAAATATTTGCAAATGAAACAACAGACAAAGGATTAACTTCCAAAATATACAAACAGTTCATGGAGCTCAATATCAAAAAAACAAACAATCCAGTTAAAGAATGGTCAGAAGACCTAAATAGACATTTCACCAAGGAAGACATGCAGATGGCCAAGAGGCACATGAAAAGATGCTCAACATCACTAATTATTAGAGAAATGCAAATCAAAACTACAATGAGGTATCACCTCATGCCAGTCAGAATGGCCATTATCAAAAAATCTATGCTGGAATAAATGCTGGAAAGGGTGTGGTGAAAAGGGAACCCTCTTGCACTGTTGGTGAGAATGTAAATTGATACAACCACTATGGAAAACAGTATGGAGGTTCCTTAAAAAACTAAAAATAGAACTACCATATGACCCAGCAATCCCATTACTGGGCATATACCCTGAGAAAACCATTATTCAAAAAGAGACATGTACCACAATGTTCACTGCAGCACTATTTACAAGGCTATTTACTTTATGTGTAAATAGCCACTATTTACACATAAAGAAGATGTGGCACATATATACAATGGAATATTACTCAGCCATAAAAAGAAATGAAATTGAGTTATTTGTAGTGAGGTGGATGGACCTAGAGTCTTTCATACAGAGTGAAGTAAGTCAGAAAGAGAAAAACAAATATCGTATGCTAACGCATATATATGGAGTCTAAACAAAAAAATGGTACTGATAAACCTAGTTGCAGGGCAGGAATAAAGACGTTGACATAGAAAATGGAGTTGAGGACATGGGGTGAGAGGGCGAAGCTGGGGCAAAGTGAGAGTAACATCGACATATATACACTTCGGAATGTAAAATAGTTAGCTGGTGGGAAGCAGCAGCATAGCACGGGGAAACTGGCTTGGTGCTTTGCAATGACCTAGAGGGGTGGGATAGGGTGGATGGGAGGGAGGTTCAAGAGGGAGGGAATATGGGGACATGTGTATGCATATGGCTGATTCGCTTTTTTGTGCAACAGAAACTAACAGAGTATTGTGAAGCAATTATACTCCAATAAAGATCTATTAAGAAATAAAATAAAATAATTTAACAACTGCATCTCTACTGATAGCAGGTACACTGTAGCATGCATAGTCTTCGATACTTCTAAGCATTACCATTTCATGCGTTATCTGATGAGTTCATAGAAAAGGAAAAGCTGCTTTTCTGGGATCTTTATCATTTTACATTTACAATTATATATTATTTATAGTTCTGTTCATCTCAGATGAATGTGTGTAGCCTTATCATCTATGCCTGAGTATAGACAATAAACCAGTAAACCAATAAAAATAATCCTCAAATAAATAGAGCTGTTGACAGATAAATAAATTATGGAAATAGTGAGCAATGGACATTTTGGAACATCTTTAGTGCCACAGTTTATAACCATACATGTTATTTATCTTGCTTTTCAGTGTCAGATTGAAAATGTTTCATTCCTGGTAATGGTACTCATGACAACAAGCAAGGTTTGAAAAAGTAGTCGCCCTTTTTCTGCTGAGTCCTGGAAGTTGGAAATCATAATGGAAACATTAAAAATGGAACGAGATAAAGAGGAGTGGGAAAGCTGGTCTACTGCTACTCAAAGTTTTGTTATAGATTCGTGACAAGGAGATACATAAAGAACATTTTTTTTAAAAGTGCCAGTAGAAGAGTACTGAAACCTATTCTGAAGAGGACTGAATTTTGATTATCTCTTAGTTCAAAACGTTTTTGACTCCTAGATGATGTATCTTTGCTGCTCCCTAAATCTCAGTAAAGCATGGCCAAGGATGATGTTGAAATACACAAAGGAGTGAAATTCTTTAACATGATAATCATTTGAGAGCCTACTTGTGCCAGGCACATGCTCAACATTTAATATTAATATTTCATTCCATACTTGCAACAACTGATAACCGATGTGAAGAAGAAACCAAGGCTTAAAGCATTTATCTGACTTGGGACAAGCAACCGCATTTCAGAAATGATGGAGCCAGATCTTTATCCTCATATTCCAGAAACCTTGACTCTTAGCAAATTTTATGATTTTTACAGAAAAAATATATTAAGTTATGAGCAACTAGCTATTTCCAGATTAATGTCCAATATTATCCCATCTGGGGAGAAAGTCACGGCTTTAAAAATTACTGACCAATAAAACTCTATTCAGTAGGTACGTGGTTAGTGCTCAGATGCTCTGCTGGATCACTTCACTGTGTGAGAGACTGTGCAGGAGAGGCTAGGCGCCAAAACTGTCAAAGAATGAAAATAGCTAAATGGATGGAGGGGAGGACTCTGTATCATTGGTGCACACCCTCCATTAGTTCTGTGAACACTGTCTTTTAGTTATATAAGGCAAGCAGACACTTAAGTTCACTTAAAGTCAGTGGAGAAAGTGCAACTGTAACAAGACCTAGTTTGGTTGAACAAAGGCAAGTGCTTACATGTCGTTGGCGAGCATGTAAAGTATTCAATATACCTCCCCCAGAGGTATATTGAGTCTCTGTACTGACAAAGATTAAAATAATTCCTGAGAGGATGGAGATTCAAAGTCCCCATCCACTTCCTTTCCATTTGAGAATCAATGTTGTTTGAATCCATCTGATGTACAAGGGTATCCCCAGGTAATACTAAATGACAGGAAGGAAAACAGCGGTCCTCAAAATAAGGGAAATGTGGGCCTGTGACCCAAGTGTAATACTAGGGCTTAGGAAGAAGGAAGTGCTGGGTCTAAGAATAAGATATAACTGACCTCGTTTTAACCCTACCCAACTCAAGCACTCTGGAGGAGCTTTAGGGAGCTGAGTGAATGGTAACAGTTTTAATACTTGGGACAGGCAAGTGACCTGTCCAGTACAGACTGGGCATGACAGAGCTGGAAGGGGCTCTTTGAGGATGGGTTGCAATCAAAGCCTGAACCAGTCAGCAGAGACCTACACTAGTGGCTGTGGTGGCTTGGAGTAATTCTCTGACAGCATGTATTGGGGATAATAAAATCTGTCCCCTAGTAGCTATGGCAGCAGCACAGATGGAAAAGGGCAAATGAACTGAACTGTCTAGGTGTAGTCATTATACTGCAGCAGGTGGTGATATTTTATGAAGCATCCTGTATTCTTGGTACAGATTATGTGGTCCTTCAGCCATGTGGTAGTATATTTGAGTACTGATTTTGTCAGTAAGGTAAAATAATCAGGACTAATTTCTTGGACATGGATAAGCATTGGGCATGCTGGAATATAACATGCAAGGGGGTGATGGAGGGGAGAACTGCACCTTACTATTCTAGGAAGATGTGAACTTGGAGTCTTTATAATTTGGATATTAAACGGCCTGTAATTTTATTTTGTTGCAAGCTGATGAGATCTCGGGACATCTAAGTTCCAACTTAAAGTAAGTAAATGTAAAATCATGAAAATTCTGTTCTTTGGCAGGTGGCAGAGGTCCCATGAACGTTCCATATTTAAAGGATTATGATTTAACCCTACAAGCTGCATTGTTATATCAGCAAGACTTGGTTCAGCATAATTTGCTTTGAGGGCAAGTTAATAAGGAACAGTGATTTTTTTGGTAAACCAAGCTGAAAATACTATCACTAGAGGTGTGCCTCAGATTCTTTTCAACCAACATTTTAGGAGATCACTAGACAGAATTAAGACAGATATTTACCATCCTGTTTAGTTATATCCCTACAACCTGGATCAAGTTTTGGGACATATCCAAATGCGTTGAATATTTTTACATAAACTTTGACATGAATTATTTTTTTCTGATCTGTTCATATCTCAGTAATCATCTAGAATGCCAGTCACAAATTATTGTCCCTATGCCAAATGTAAAGTGGAAAGTCATGGAGACTTGCCATTCAATGTGACAGTAAGCTGTCTGTTTTTCAGAACATTCAGTTTATGATTTAAATTACAAATCCTAGAGACAAAAGAGTAAGTTAGAATATCAACAGGAATCAATTTAAATAATGAAACAAATAGCAGCTTATTGCCATGGGAATATTAATAATCACAATACTTCAATTTCACATATCCTTTCTCCCTAAAACCGAAAATATGTTTTCTCACTGTGGAGTTAGTGAAAGAATTTGTCGCAGATGGCAGTGTGTTGCTCTTGAAAAAAAAAAAAAAGGTAGAAAGCAAATTATGGAAGTCAGGGTAACCATGATCAACCGAAGTCTGCTACATTGTAGCTGAAATCCTAAATGCTGGAGCCAGAGATTATCAACAGTGCCCTGGCAGCCCCAAGCTTATTGGGCTGAGAGTGAAAAGACTTTGAGCCCTAGTAGGGTGGTACCGAATGCTTCATCTGAAGGCTTTTCCCTTTGGTCCTTTAAAATTACCAAGAGCTGTCTTCATTTTTGAATAATTTGAACTTCCAGGACTGAACATCTTTCTCTGATGACACTAAATTTTTAAATAACAAAATCAAATAAAATCCCAGTTAGTTGTTTTTAGGTATAACCTAAGGTTATGACCTTTAAGGATGTTCCTACAGGACAGCAGTGAGACGGTCTCCCCCTTTCCCTCCTTAGGAAAACAGAGAAAAATACCAGAACTAAAAACAAAAAACAAAAAACACAAGAAAACTGTATGATATCACTTATACGTGGAACCAAAAAAAATACAACAAATTAGTGAATATAACAAAAAAGAAGCAGACTCACAGAGAATAAGCTAGTGGTTACCAGGAGGGACAGTGAAGGGAGGAGGGGCAATACAGGGGTAGGGGATTAAGAGGTACAAACTATTAGGTATATTTTAAAATAAGCTACAAGGATATATTGTATAATATGGGGAATATAGCCAATATTTTATAATAACTATAAATGGAGTATAACCTGTAAGATTGTGAATCACTATATTGTACACCTGTAGTTTACATAATATATTAACTAAACTTCAAAAAATTTAAAAAGCCCACAAGAGCCTTGCTTTTAGCTAATATGCCTAAACGAGTGTAAATGCAAATAAAAATAACCAAATGACTGATCAATTTACAGATTTTTCAAAAAATCTATTTTCCTGAAACACACTGCAGAAAAACAAAGCAAACAAACAAAAAACCTCTTGTAAGCCCCTCACCCACCCCAAAAGAAGATGTCGTAAATCTTTACATTTCAGATTTACCTGGAGGACTTGTTTCAAAGCTGAAGGCTGTCCCCCTCCCCCCCATTCACAATGACTAATTCAGCAGGAGAGGGCTTAGAGATACTTTTCACTGCCAACAGTTGCCAGGGGATGCTTTGAGAATCACTGCTTTAAGGAGTCTTAAGTCCTTTGAGAATCATTGCTTTAAGGAGTCTTAAGTCCTTCATCTGAGGGATGATCATTCTGTCCAGCAACTTGAAAAGTTAGGAAAATCTTTGTTAGAAAACCACTTAACATATGATTCATCATTTTTTAGCAGGATGCCTGAGAGCGCGCCACTTAAAAAAAAAAATCTCAGTCTTTCATGGTCTACACATACTCACAGCCTTAGAAGAATTCAGAGGACAAGTTAATTGAAAAGATTGGTTTATTCTGTGAAAGTCCTCTTAATTAATTTTGGAACAGAGTAAGGATATAAGTACATCAATTTATAAATACATACATAGATAAATACCAAAAACAATGCTGGAATTGGAAGGAATTAAAAGGACAAAAAAAAAATCTCTGAATAAAATGAACTTACAAAGACAGGAAAAAAAAGGTTTACTACTAAATCATCTTACTTAGAAAGGAGCTTAAATTTTTCCTTAATTAAAAAAATTGTGTTCTTTCACTTATTTGCAGTCAACTTCCACACAAAAAACTTAACATCTTCTTGCTTTACCAAGAAATTAAGAAAGATACAGACATATATCTTCAAAGGCCAAAAGAGAAAGCAATACAAGTAACTCTGAAACAAGAGGAACATCGTTGGCTAGGGAATACCTGCTCTGAACTTACTTTGGTATCGTGGTTATAATGGACCCACTAAATGATGATTAATGAAAAGCCTTTAGAGTATCTTTAGAGAAAAAAGGGGGAGCAAAAAATAGGAAGAACTAAAGCTTTATTGTTTTTATGGTGATAACTTGGCAGACTATCTCTTCCCAAAAGTGTGTATTTTGACTTGACTTCCATTTCCTGGTATATGAGATTGAATAAAAATAAAAGTTCATATTCGCTATACATCACAACAGCGATATATAAAAAAGAGGCTAGCTAGATGAAAATCTAAGGATAATAACAGAAAGCTCAGGGTTTCCATGACTGTTGGTTATTAAAAAGACAAAATAAAAGCAGCAGGGGGGCTTGAATGCTTTCATATGCTTAATAATTAAATCGTTACCAATATCACATAAATAAAACTTTGCACTGTGAAAAATAATCTAATAAAAATGGTTTTCTTCAAAACTTTTTAAAAACTGAAAGATTATTAACTAACATGAGTGAAATGAAATAATTTGTAATTTTTCTACTTCCAAAATAATTCAGAACCCAGCAATCCTAATCTGATTTCACTTATTTAAAAAAGCTGGGCAAAAAAAAAAAAAAAAAAAAAAAAAAAGCTGGGCTTCCCTGGTGGCCCAGTGGTTAAGAATCCGCCTGCCAAGGCAGGGCACACGGGTTCCATCCCTGGTCCAGGAAGATCCCACATGCCATGGAGCAACTAAGCCCATGTGCCACAACTACTGAGCCTGTGCTCTAGAGCCTGTGAGCCACAACTACTAAGCCCATGCACCACAACTACTGAGGCTGGTGCGCCTAGAGCCTGTGCTCTGCAACAAGAGAAGCCACTGCAATGAGAAGCCTGTGCACTGCAACAAAGAGTAGCGCCCGCTCGCCACAACTAGAGAAAGCCCACGCGCAGCAACAAGGACCCAACGCAGCCAAAAATAAATAAATTAAAAATAATAATAATTTAAAAAGCTGCTGGACCATAAAGACAGACAGTTTTTGAGAAAAGATGCATAGCCATTGATGAAAGAAGAAAAATGTATTATATGTAACATGTATAAGAGCTCAGTCATCCATCCTGATTCCTCTGAGAACAATCTCCATATCTTTCTTCTTTATTTACTATGGTTTTGTCCAGATATCAGAAATATAAATATACAGATGTAAATATGTGAATTTGTACCCAATTTAGTATCAATATAATTATTTCCCAAATTCTCGAATATATTTGATGGATAGCATCCTTATATTCCTACATACCTCTACAAAAGAGCTTAAAAGATGTGCTTTTTAAAAATTATTCCTCAGGGGCTTCCCTGGTGGCGCAGTGGTTGAGAGTCCGCCTGCCAATGCAGGGGACACGGGTTCGTGCCCCGGTCCGGGAGGATCCCACATGCTGCGAAGCGGCTGGGCCCGTGAGCCATGGCCGCTGAGCCTGCGCGTCCGGAGCCTGCGCTCCGCAATGGGAGAGGCCACAACAGCGAGAGGCTCGCGTACCGTAAAAAAAAAACAAACAAATTGACTCCAATGCATTTCAGAAAATGATAGGTCTAGGCAGACAGAGGTTTAACGGTGGAGTTTAGATAACATGCTCCTGTGCATGGAGTTCCCAGATGAGTCAATGCTTCCAAAAACCACTGACAAGATGTCTACAAATACAGCACCAGAGATGACCAGGAAAATGGCAACTATTCCATTAAGGAGACAACTGGGCGATCAAAAAGCATCCTGCAGCTAAAACTGTTCACAAGGTAGCTGAAGGGTCAACTTCAGACCATTTTGTGATACTGTTGCAAATAAAGGTTTATTTTGAAATAAACAGTATAGAGAATATTACACAAAAGCGGTTTTGTAATAATTACTACTCTTAGAGACGATTTCTTCAGTTAGTTTCAATTTGGTTGACATGATAAAAGGACAATTATTAATGAATTTCAGAATTAAATAAATTGAAGTTGAAATCCTTTGTTCAGTCACACCATTTTTTTTTTCCTTTTTAAAGGATTGTTTGCAATTGTTACTTGACACACCAACTAACATAAGAAAACCCAAAGCAAGAAAGTCATAAAGCTACCTTTTCAATTTGCCACAATTATTACCATAAAATTTAGCAAATACCCTGGAGGTGGTACCCATGTTACGTCAAGACCGTGCCTCCTCTTATTACTGTGGAATAAAGGAGGAGGGCAAAAGCAGGAGTGAGATGCCACTGACCTTAGCTGTTTTCTTGATTCAGAGGTAATAATGCATGGAGTGAGAAAGAAAAGGGAATAAGAAAAGAGACCAACCCAGGAATAAAGAAGAGATTTTAAAAAGAAATAAATCAATATTACTGGAACTCCAAGACAATAACGTAAAACAAAGGCTCTAGAAAATAGATCCTCTGTCAAAATTTATATTACCAAAATCATGCAAGAAGTGGAAAACTTCAAAAGACCAATCACTGTAGAATAGATTGGAAAGATGATTAAACAGCTACCATCCATGAAAGTACTAGAACTAGATGATTTCATAGATGAGTTCTAGGAAACATAAATAGCTCCAATCCTACTTGAACTATTACAAATCACAGAAGGGAATCTCCCCGATTTATTTTTTGAAGCTTGCATAACTTGCAAAATATTATAAGTGAAAAGCTATGAATCAATCTCATTTTTGAATAAAGATGTAACAATGGAAATAAAAATATTAGAATTAGAATTTAATAATTGAAGCAAAGAATAATATATTACAAACACATATGGTATAGCCTAGTAAAGGAAGGTTGGGTTAATATTAGAACATTTATCAACCCAGTTGAATGTATCCAAAATTTTAAGAAGTAATATTACCCTATTAATACAGGTTCAAAAACATTTAATAAAATGCATTACCATTCTTGATAATAGAAGGAAACTAAATATGGTAAAGACTATTTAATAAATACCAATAGCAATTACACAATAAATAGCAAAATACTAAAATCTTTACATTTAAATTCAGCAACTTGACTGAGATTCCTGCAGTTGCTACTTATATTTAACTGTCTTAGAGAGTCTTACGAATACAATAAGGATATAAAATAAATACTATTAACATTAGACATAAATGAAAAAAGTTTATTTTTTTAAAGATATCACCCAAAAAACTCAAGAGATGCTAGAAAACCTTTATTAATAAGATAATTTGAAAATGATAAATATGCCAAAGCAACATATTTTCTCCATTTTAATAATAAGCACTTAGAAAGGGGAAAATATTCCATTCACAATTGTTATAAAACCTATAAGAGTATATAGAAATAAACTTAACAAGAAAAGTATAAAATCTACATGAAAAAAGCCTACAAAGTCTTACTGAAAATCAAAATAATACAAGATAAATAAAATGGCATACCAACTTGTTGAATGGGGAACCTAAAACTCATAAAGTATCTCTTTCATAAAATTAATTTTTTTTTTTTTTTTTTTTTTGCGGTACGCGGGCCTCTCACTGCTGCGGCCTCTCCCGTTGCGGAGCACAGGGTCCGGACGCGCAGGCTCAGCGGCCACGGCCCACAGGCCCAGCCGCTCCACGGCATGCGGGATCCTCCCAGACCGGAGCACGAACCCGCGTCCCCTGCATCGGCAGGCGGACTCTCAACCACTGCGCCACCAGGGAAGCCCCATAAAATTAATTTTTAAAAAAAGTAATTTCAATTATAGTTCTAATAGGTGTAATTTTTTGAATTGAATATAATAATTTAAAAATTAACATTAAAGAATAGATATTGGAGGATAGCAAAAGAAAGTATGAACAGATGGCAGACTTGCTTTACCATCTGTTAGAACACATTATAAACCCGTTGTAGTCACTAATTGGGTAGTGACAGAGCACACAAATGAAACAGTGGACTAGAATACAGAGCTGAGAAAAACAATCCTGCATATATGATAATTTAATGTAAACAAATAAGATATTTCAATTATTTGGGGAAATAAATGGTGGCACAAATTGTTACCCATTGGAAGAAAATAGTGTTGGTGTCCCATTTGATATTAAAATATGTTCTAGATGAATTAAGAGTTTACTATAAAAATTAACAATAAATATCTTAGAAGAAAATATAGGAGATTAAATGTGTAGCTGAGAGTGGGTATATCTTTATTACCAAGACAGGAGACTCAGAATCTATAAATATTTTACTAGATATGAATTTTAAAAAATTATTTTGGCCAAAGAGACCAATATAAAAACACATAGCATATGAGAGATTTGAGGAAATTTTTAATACACATTGAAAAATGATGGGTTAATTTCTGTAATATCAAAACAACTTAATGTCTATAAATACAAACTAAAAAGGACAAGATAAATATCTCAAAAAATGTGCAAAGATTTGGACATTCTACACATTGTAAACTGATTCAACATATTCAAAGAACGATGCAGCCTTATATAATTAAATAGAAAATGTTGATGGTAAGTAAAAGAAAAAAATGTATAATAATATACTAGATTTTAAAAAAATGTGTGGACATTGAAAAATTGGAAAATAGATTTTAAAAAATGATAACAGTGCAATTATCTCTGGTTATCAGCATTTTGAATACGTTTTGGTTTCATTTTTATACATTCTTAATTGTTTTTCTGTACCCAAATACCCTTGTCTTTAGTCTTCTCAAGGTTAGTAACTGGCATTACACTCCATCAGTTGCTATTATTCAAGTGTAAAGGTAGAATAATTGTCAGCTTGGTAGAGAATTTACTAAATATTACTAAATATATAAAGTATAAATACATATGCATTTGACAGTATTACATTTTGATTGGGACCATTTCAGAAGCAGCCTTCATGCCAGAGATCTGTGGTTATTTGAACCTTTATTGCTAGTGATTTCTTGACTGTGATACCTGTAACACCTGGCAATGAGATCCCTGTAGAGGTGGTCACTGAAATTAAGATGATTCCTGATTCCTGGTTGTGTATGATTTAACATCAAAGCCCCCAGGAACTACTGAATGGGAGTAATAAATTTCTTGTTCTATTAAAGATATATGTATCTTTAATAGAGAGAGAGAGAGAGGGAGAACTTTCATATTGTAACATCTTTCTGTGACCTATTACTTACTGCCTATATACTGCCTGTCTTCCCCACAAGAGCTTGGATTTGGTCTTTTCAGTGTTGAATCCACAGTGTCTAGAAGAGTGTCTGGCACAGAGTAAGTGCTAGTCAATATTTGTATAGTGAAAGAACAAAGAATTACTTTTATTAGTTTTGTCAGAAAATAAATCTAGAAAGCTTTCTTGTGGGTTTGTTTTGGAAAACTTTGTCAGTTCACATGTTTAGTCTTAAAATTATGTGCATCCAATATTTAAGTTCATCAGGAACTCAAGATTAAACAACCTAATGCATAAGGAAAGCATTACTATTCCCAGGATTGGGATGAAGGAGAGCAGAATATGACGCCCCAAAATACGCCGCTTTGGCATATTGATTATTTTGAATTAGTTGAAAGAAATCTCCCATGTAAAGGGTACCCCCTATACCAGGACAAAGAGAGACATTCTTATCACCAGAGATAGGGAATTTACGGCCAAGAAGGCTGTATAAACAAACCTTGTTACTTCCTCACTAATTTACTACCCCAATGCAAAACTTCTTTGTCTTATCAATTCTTCAAAAATGCATTGTTTCTTTCTCTAAAAGGCATAAGAACTGCCTGCTTTGGTCACTTCTTTGAGTCTCATATTTTTAATGGATTCCTACAGGTAGAAAATTAAATTTATCTTTCTCCTGTTAATCCATAATTTAATTATTAAACCATCCAAAGAACCTAGAAGGGAAGAAGGGAAAAGTTTTCCTTCTCTACAGAGACAAGAGAGATTTTTCTTGTGAGTCTGTTGAAAGCAATGCTTTCAACAAAATCTTTACAATGAATCAAGGTCATAAGTCTGTTTCTCATAAAATCACTTAATGTAGGTTAATTGACATATTGCTAAAATGCAATTCAGGAGTAAAAAATATCCTGTGAATGGCAGTGATTTTGAGGTTTTCCTGAAAAGCACTAGGCATGCAGATAATCTATAATACTGGCTAACTGGAGGCCCATGGACTTTAATGGACAGTCCGCTGGTGGTTAGAATGATACCAGGAAGGTGAGAAGTAGACAAGACTTGTACTTGACTAAACCACACACCTAGGCACACAGGTAGGCTAATGAATTTCAACAGCAGAATCATGGTTCTCCGCTACAGAAAATATCAGGTTTACACTTAACAGACAAAAGGACAATTTACGTCCTACAAAATCTACACCGTAAAAATTTGCTGCATTTCGTTGTAAACTAGACAACTGTTTTGGGTATATGTACTCAAACTGCTTCTTCAGTCATTAAAAAGAAAAACCAAAAAATAAACAAACAAAAAAACACCCGAGAATGCCAAGGCACTGGCTGGTAAACCTTGCAAAATAAACTGGTTATAAAATGTACACATAAGTAATTATATGACATTACTCTATGCATAAGGTAACTATATATAGGCTTGTGAAATATTTGGAGGTTTCTCCCCTAAATGCTGACTGTAATTTTAGAAAAATAGAACTGTCACTACATTTTTGGTACTAATTCTAAACATACCAGGTGTCTAATAAAGGCACTCAGTAAAGGCACTCTTAGTTTAGGATGATAAAATCATGTCATCTACATATTAGATAATATTTACTATTTTTATCTAAAAGTGGTATCAAGTTATTAGGGAACAGTTTACAAAGGGTCTGAGACATATCCCTATCTGGTCACACCCATGTAACTAATAAGACAATAAAAGTTTAGAACTGAATTCTTAAAATTCTCCCCCAAATTATTCATCTTGCTTTAATCATTGCCTTGTCAAATGACTCCACCATTTCCCAGTCTCTTCTTGAAAACATCTACAAACATATCTGTCATTTCATTTCTCCTTCCCCACCATGTTGCTAGCCATTTAGGACCACTACCTATATAAAACCCTTTAATTGTCTACAGAATGTCTTATATAAACAATTTAGCACGGTCAAGTATTTTCTTCACAACCTGGTCCCTATCTACATATTTAGCCTTACTTTTAATCAGTACAGCCTCTGCGTAGCAGCCATGTGTACCTGATAGAAATCAATAAAAATACAATTATATGTTTAAACACCTTCATGTTTTCACTTTTGTTACCTTTGCCTGAAATTCTCCCCTCTTCCTGTCTTTTCCATGATACACTACTCATACTTTAAGTCTTAGTTCATGTGTCATTTCGTCTATGAAGCACCTCCTGAACCTTTCCAGCCCCCAGGTTGACTTACCCAACCTGTTCTGGGGATCTTGTGATATCCTTTACATATTTCTCTCATAGTATTTATGAAAAGCATTGTGTTTACATGGTTACATGTTTCTTTCCCCCTCTATTAAAATGTAAACATTTGGAGCCTTTGTTTACATGGTATGCCTTTTGCATAGCACAGTGCTTACCATATAATGGACAATCAATTAATGGCTTTTTAAAGGGTGAAGAGATTCTAACAGTCATTGGCTTTCCACACCTTTGCATAACAAAGCCGCCTGCTCAGCTCTCACTGAAAATAGGAAATGATTCCAAAGTAACATATGTTTAATGCACTTTAATAGTTATCATTCCACTTTTGATTCAAAACGGCAAACTGAGCATGCAGCCTGTACAGTATTGCTAAAATTATTAGCAATAAAGCATCAGCAGCAGAGCTATTTCTGCCAACTGCTGGAAGAGGAAGACCAGACATTTAAGTGCTGACTAATAAGCAGAGTGGAGCAACTGGCAGTCCAGGATGTGTATGGAGGGGCAGTAGACACAAAGGAAGCTAAACTACTAGGCAGAATTCTTTATAATCTGAGACTGGAGGAAGGAACATGTAAACAAAGGGGTGTGTAAAAGTGGGCTGGAAAACAGAGATAGTTCCTCCACCACCTTTAGAACCAGAAAACCATTTAATCCCCTAGAGAGAAAATGAGATTTTTTTTTAATAAGTAAATAAACAGTTATAATACATAATAACTATTAAATGAAATTATCTGGGGATAACAAAGTCAAATGTTCAAAAGCATAGAAAATCATCAAAATGATAGATACATACAAAGTCCAGAGTTGAAGGTATTTGTGCTTTCAAATCAAAAGGGCCTACAAAATTTTCAGTTAGGTCCACACTTAAACACCTCATTTGGAAATGGTAAGACAACACGCATGAAATGAATATTTCAAGAATTTTTAAAAAGTTATCTACGAATGCAGAACAGATCAATATCAGACTTCCCATGAATAACACTGCTTCCTAGAATACAATTGAACAATTACTTCAGTGCTTGAAGGAAAATTAATTCTCACCCATGAATTCGTCCTCTAGTAAACCTATTACTCAAGTGTAAAGATAGAATAAACTCAGAAAGCTTACCTCGTGAACATGATTTTTCAGGAATTTGGGTGAAGAGTATCATAAAGAAAATACGTAGGATCTAACAAAGCTTGAATCTAACTCAGGGGGGTGCAGAGCAGGGAAGATGGATATGTAATAGGCCTGGAGAGTCACCAATTTAGACAGGAGAGGATAGGGTACTGAGAGGGAAGTCTCCAGGGAAGAAGAGCCTAGCCTAAAAACAAAAACCCACATTTAAAATCATGGTCAAATCTAAAGAAAATGGTCTAAATTCAAACAGGAAAGCAGTGGGTTTCCAAAATACAAATAGAATAAGAATTGGAAATATACTTAGGATACACTTCTTAAAAAAGCCTTTTTCTTACGTTCAAGAATAAAAGAAAGGCAAACTCTAGTGGATAGGGGGAGGGCGATTTGGGGGGTAGGGGCTGTCAAAACAAAGTGTGATCCAAAAATAAACTCGAGTGAAATGATTTTGCTTTTACAGACCCTCTGAGATGTCTATATATAGACCACAGAAGAACTATAAAGAGACTAGGAACAGCTGGAGAAGGGTAAGACTTTTATTTTAAGTCTAATTTTACATTTTGATTTTTAAAATTCTGCATAAATTAATATGATTTTTTTTTATTTTAGGAAAGAAATAATACACACATATGTGTGTGTGTGTGTGTGTGTGTATATATATATATATATATCTCACGTCTCCTCTCAAAATTTTTTTCCAAAAATTATTAGATGACTTACAAATAGGAACTTAGATTGTTAAAATGTAATTACTTATATTTGTCACATTCTATAAATCTTTAGTCACAGTCTAACATCAGAATGTGAGCACAAAGTTATCTTCTTGTAGAAAAAATGGCCCACAATTCCCTAAGGGAACACATCCTTTTGAGAATAAATTGCATTCACCATGTTGCATTATTACATTTATTTTAGGACTACAGGCTAAATCCATAAAAACTTGTAATGATGTTTTTTTTTTTTTTCCCTTCCAGGCTTATGGGAAAAGAGTTAGTTTCACGATTACTCTAAGTCATTAGAAGCAATGTTAATTTACTACTATCTCAAGTCTTTTCATCTCTAATCTACATTGATTTTCTGTCCTGAACAGAAAGTGTGCATTTTTAATGCTTTAGCTGCAATACATTTTCTTTTGGGTAGTTTTTTTCCTGCAAAAAGTGAATAAAAGACTCAAAACAACTGCTTAAACATAGATTAATAATTTCCTAGACATGACTGAAAAGAGTACACAAATTTTTAGGGAGGTAACGTTACTAGAGTGAAAGAAGCATATGACCTGGAAATAGGGCCCAGAACCTACTCCTCATTTATTGCTGTTGGTTATAGTCTCCATGGGGACCTGAGCTCCTTGAACACTTAAAATTCAAATCATGGCTGATTATCAGTACATAGTAAATTCCAAAAATGTAGAGTCTTTTTTTTTTGTCACACAAATTGAGTTTGTGACTATTTGCTTTTACAGACCCTCTGAAGAGTCCATACATTTCCCGAATCGCCGTAACAGAATGTTTTTACAAAATAGATCTCAGCTTTCTTTTCTGGTGCTCCAGGCACCTTGTGGCCCTCAAGACTTGCCCAGGATGACATGGGGATCCTTTCCTTTTAGTATACTGGCTCAAGGAAAAGCAAAATCAAGGAAGTCAATGCAGGTGTTGATTTGTCTGAAGCTGTCTCATTACTGTCTCTGTATGCCGTGCCCTCCTCCCTCCATGGAGAGAAGGATGTGTGTCAATTCACAAAGCAATACTCACTGACAAGCACATATTGATACTTTAAAAAAATAACTGTAGAAACAAACAAACAAAAAAACAAAAAAGCGCGGCCCAAATTGAGGAAAAAAAGTTTAGTGCTCAGCAACAATCTGAAATCATCCATCTAAAACCTTAATTTGCAAACTAAAAGTAGTATTCAATTCTTCATTATTTTGGAAGAATGAGTAGGGGTCTAATGACAGTCTAATAGTTCATTATTTTTAAAACCCAAGGAATGAAGATTCACGAACACTGGCTTTTCTTTCTAACCATCACAGCCCTGCTTCCTGAAATTAGCTTTAACCACGTTATTTTAATCTCTTGATTTTTCGGTAACAAAACAGGAAACCAATCCCAATTTTTCCCACTCATTTAATTTTGGATAGCTATTGTAGTTTTTCATGGAAAAACTCTTCAATAGGTACAATAATATACATACATACATACATACATATTTTTGGTATATAATATGGGTGTTTTTTCGGTTACATAGAAACAAACTCTCCCATCAGTTATTGGAAGCTCTTCGCAAATAAATGTGGAAAGAGGTACTTTTGTTCTTAATTAATATATATATAATATATTATACATAATTATATATTGTATATAATTATATATAATATATAATATATAATTTAACATATATTAGATGTAAATTATGTTATATATGCATATGTACATATGCATACATATGAATTACCATTATTAAAATGCTGATTGCCATAATAAAATTTGTTTTAAATACCATTCTAATTCACTATTTCTGGAACTTAAGGATTCCCTATGATATTGTTCTTCTGCAAAAATATCCATCGCTAAAGGTTTTGTGTTCTTAATTCTTGAGAAATAAGGTCATTTCCTCACTAAATACAGAGCTAAAAACATAATCCTTGATATAGGGATGGCAGAGCGCAATTTAAAATCTAAATGATCCTCAAACTGCAGATGTCATGATGGATTTTGGATTTGCCAATAACTTAACAAAACCTGTTTTCATTTGTCAGATAAATTGTGGCCCTCTGAGCTGTGCACCTAAAAGACAGTTCAGTACAATGGTTAAGAGAAGGGGTTTGGTTAAGAGCATGGGTCCACATCCTGACTCGGCTACTTCCTAGTCATATCAGTTTGAACAAAAATTTTATAAAGTTAATGTGAGTTCTGTAGGATTTGTAGAGGAAGGTATCTAGTAGAATCTGTGGATAGTAATGGAAGTGGTAAGAAAAAAAGAAACATGATTCTTATAAATATTACTGTGATTTTGGTATGCCGTCCTCTTCTCTGTTTTTATGAAATCTGAGTAATGGATTTTTAGCTATTTTGAATTTATTTCTAGTTTTGGGATGAGTTTCATCGACCAAGCCAGTGGTTCCAAGCTCTATAAATTATTCTTTTTTCTTTCAAAAATAACTTGGTTAAATAGAGAGAAACAAAGCAAGGGAGGGAGGGAAGGAAGGAAGGAGAAGGAAAAAAAGGAAAGAAGGAAGGAAGAAAGGAAGGAAAAGAAGGAAGGGAGGGAGGAAGGAATGGAGGGAGGGGGAAAAAAATTGAGAGTTATGGCAACATGTCTTGTGGCAATATCTCCAAACAAATTGCTATGCCTTCACCAGGTAGGAACCTACACACTCCTCAGATTATTTTAGACAGTTTAAAGCAGTGCAACTCATTAACATTTTTGGTCATTAACTAATAATCACTGGATATCTTAAATCATGTTCTGCTTGCCAGTGTCTTTAGCCCAAATGAAGATGCATTTGGCAATTCCATCTATGACATAAGCTAATTCTTTCATGGGAGCCATTTGTATGTATTTATGTATGAATTATTCCACCAGAATTAATCTGGCCTTTTCTTTGGGACTCTCGATGCTATAGAGAATTATACAGTACAGACGATTTCTATGGATTCTTGCTTCAGATTTCCTTTGCTTGGAATTGAAAGCAGCTATTTAATTTTACTTCAACATATTATATTCTTTGAAACGACAGAGGCCCACAAAGGGTATTAACGAGTTCTTGTCCTAATTAACTGTTTTAAATTTAAAAATTTTTCTTCTTTGCTCTTATGAAATAGAAGACTAGTAGAGGAAAAAAAACTCATTACCAGTGCTATTTAAATTTTATTGGTTGCTACTGTGCTCAGTGTTTCAGAGGATGTCCACATGCTTTTTTTTGAGGGGGGGGTAGTTTTCAATTAATAAAATGTCCCATCAATAAACCGAAACTCTTTACAAATAGCAAATGTGGAAAGGGATACTTTTTCCTTAGACTCTATTTCAGGGCATCTGCCTTTTTCTTTTAGCAAAATTAGCCCTAAGGATAATGAAGACATCATCACACTTTTCAAAATGAAATTTAAAGCAATAGAGGATATCATGAAGGGAAAGGGAGTTAATTTTAATAAGAGAAAAGTAATAAAAATCAAAATGAAATTGATATTTAAAGGGTAAATACCTTTACTATGTGATCCAAATATAAAAATTGTTATGATAAACACCTCTATGGAAAAAAAATGAGCAAACACAAAATGACAGTCCCTCGAAAAGGAAATAAAAATGGTTAATGAATATATGAAAAAGCCCAACTCAGTAAAATAAGAAATGCAATAAAAAATGATACTTTTTCTCCTAGTAGATTAAAAAATATGAGAACAGATAATATTCAGGGTTAGCAAGAGTGCAGAGAAATACACTGTGCTGTACACTGGTGGGAGGATAATTCAATAAAATGATTTTGGATCAGTAATTATCAATTATATAACAAAAAACTTAAAATTGTTCATATTATTTAGTCATATCTAGGTATTTCTCCTAAGGACTGAAATCAGAAATGAAGATGAGGGTATTTTTTTATGGAGATGATTATAGGGAAATATGTATCATAAAAACATGAAAATAGTATAATGTATAATAATATATAATATACCATAAGATACAGCATATATTATGTTTCATAGTATAATATATAATAATAGTGTAAAAGGTTAAATGAACAATGAAATAGCCATACGAAGTCCAAAATTGATGTCACATTACATAAAAAAAATACATGAGATGTAGCATAATCAGATACATTTCAGTTGCACATACGTGAAGGAAATGTGCAAAAATATCAATAATAAGTTTCACTTGTGAAATTATGAAAGTGCTTATCTCTATTTTTATACTAAATTGTTTTCTATTGCAATACAAAATGACAAATATAGAAATCATAAAGGCTTACATTTTTAGGGGAGAGGAAAAGAAATTTCACTGTTAATATTTACGTCTCCAGAGTACAGAGAGCCTATGGAAATTTCTTAACTGCAGCAGTACAGTGTTGTTAGTTACAGCTTGTCTGATAACTGTAGGAAGTTATCAGATCTCCCAGTTACCAGGAAGATTCCTGCTAAACTCAGATCCTTCATTGACCAGAATTTCTGTCATCAATGATTCCATTCAAGTTTCTTTTAATTAAAATTCCTTTTATCAGACTTCCCTGGTGATGCAGTGGTTAAGAATCCTCCTGCCAATGCAGGGGACATGGGTTCGAGCCCTGGTCCAGGAAGATCCCACATGCCATGGAGCAACGAAACCCATGCGCTGCAACTACTGAGCCTGCACTCTAGAGACTGCGTGCCACAACTACTGAGCCCACACGCCACAACTACGGAAGCCCAGGTGCCTAGAGCCCATGCTCCACAACCACAACAAGAGTAGCAACCACAGTGAGAAGCCTGTGCACTGCAACGAAGAGGAGCCCCCACTCGCCGCAAGCAGAGAAAGCTCGCGTGCAGCAACGAAGACCCAACGCAGCCAAAAAATAAAAATTTCTTTTATCATCTTTAGGCAAACAAAATTTTTGACTCCATTTTTATGGCAAATTCTCTATTTTCCTGAATCAACTTTTGACCTTCAACATGACATCATGCCACTAGATTCCATGAATTTGGTATACAGAAATGGTTTGTTATACAGAAATTACAGAGAAATAGATAACTAGAACAGAAATTGAGTGGTACTGTAACACAAACCTAAAACACACAGCATTAATTTTGAGACAAGGTGGCAGCTGGAGACCAGAAGGGCAGTGAGAAGAATCAGTGAAAACAGGAAAAACAGTAAAGAAATTGTTTTTGAGGACTGGAGAAAAGAGGACTCACAATAATTATTATTGGAACAATAAGCTTAACTATTGCCTGAAATAATTTTGAAGATAGAAAATATACCTATAAACTTGTGGATCTGGCTAAAGGGATATCCAAGCAAACAGTTGACAGTGTTATTTGTAATCTTTTAGCCATACATAACATGGTATTATAAGAGAGATGAGCTAAAGAAAGAACAATTCAGTTTTCAAGTAGAATTTAGAAGATATATTGCTAACTCAAGACTTTCTGGGTTGGAAAATAAAAGTTTCACATTTACAGCATCTCCAGCTGGCAAAAGATTTTCCAAGTTAAGACACTGTTTCAAGAAAAAGAACAGATTAAGGATTCTGTCTGCAAGACAAGATCAAATCAAAGATGTAGCACTAAGACACAGTGTTAAGACCTCAGAAAGATTTCAGAGATCCTCTCCATTATATAAAAGTTCTACATCTTAAATGTGTCCCACAGTATCCTAACTCTTATGTAACACTAGAGAGAGTGTCCTGTCTTGAAAACACAGGACACTGTCTCTAGTGGGTATGTATTTTATTGAAGAGGATTGATAGGGACAGAATAAAGGGACAAAGTAGGTGATTAAACAGTTAATCCCACTAGGGGATTGTAAGTAGAGAAAAGTAGAGAAAAAAAGTATGGGAGACCCCCATAAGTTAATGATCATTCAAGAAAGCAGGTTTGCTTAACCACAAAACCATGGAGGCTTGTTTAGCAACAAAACCATGCAACAGAAGCATGAGACATGCCCCCAAACAATAAACAATGATGGCATGAGACCCACATCCTGCCCAAGGAGCTTAGTAGGTTAATGATTCCTAGGACACACTCCTCTGCACACACTAAAAACAAAAATATAAAGAAAAGGTCACATTATACTAAAACGTGAGATGATTTACCATTTTTAGCATATGTTGCCACCTTTTTTGCTCATTTCCATTGCACCACCGACAGTCCTGGCTTGACCAGGTAGGGACAAGAAAACTCCCCCACACAACATGGACGAGGAGCTGATGATAGAAGCTTGCCATCTACTCAAGAATGAGGAAGAAGGTGGTCTTCTCTCCCTACCCACTTTTCCTTTGATTATAAAACTGTAGCCCAGTAAGTTCGTGGCATGGCACCCTCTCGCCCGCTTGCTTGTAAGCTTCACAAGTCTCCCATTCTAATAAATCACTTCTTATCTATCAATTTGCCTCTCGCTGAATTCTTTCTGCACTGAGGCATAAAGAACCAGAGCTCCACGGAGCCGCCCCCTGCCCCGCATAGAATGCCACCTAGTGGTTTCAAGACGGAATTATAATTTGGTACACAGAAATATCACACAAAAAAATTTAAGAGTTGTAGTAGCTTAAAATAAAAGTGGCGGAAAGAGTTCAACCAATAGCTTACAACACCATGCTCTATTTTAAATTGCCTATCAGCCTATTTCTAGTATATACAGTTCAGTATTATTTTCAAATGATAATAAGCATAAAATTATTATAGCTAACATTTACTGAGCACTTTTTAAATACCAAGCATTGTGCCGAGATCATTTATAGACTATCCCACTTACTCCTCAAAAAAAAAAAAAAAAAAAAAAAAAAAACCAAAAACAAACACAAAAAACCTTTTAAACTGTTCAAACATTTTGATCCACACCTAGATTTTCATTCCAGGAACTTTATCACAAAAAAGAGATGACATATTTATATGGTGATACCCAGAGCAACACTATTTATTAGAATAAAATCATGGAGAAGCCTCAAAGTCTAATGAAAGAGGAAAGTTAAATTGAGAATCTTTCACATGATGGCTTATAATATATCAATTGAAGCATATGAGTCACTATAACTATTGCTTTCATTTTTAATGTAAAAAATCTAAGGATTGGTCAGGTTATGCTGTCCAAAGTCACACAGAAATTGGTAGATGAAAGATTTCAACTCTGGAATTATGACGTCAGAAAACCCACTCCCAAGCACTGTACCACCTTCCTTATATTGGATCAAATTACAATTTATAAAAGAAAGTAAACACTACTATCATATCTTATGCATTGAGAAACTTCACTCTGCAACAGAACACATCCTACTTGTAATCTTGTGAAAAGTATTACAAGATTTACAGGGAAACACACCCTTAGAGGTGACATACACTCATTTCTGGGTATGTTCCCAGAGAAGACTATGGGCTTCTGACTCAGCCTTAGCCAGACAGTGGATATCTTGATCCCAGCTGCCACCACATTGCCTGTTTCAGTGCCAATGAGCTTTATCTGGGTCCCAGATGACAGAGAGTGAACAGGTCATAGGAGGGCATCTTTTATGTTAAGGAGGCTTTCGTGAAACCCGAGAAGGCCTGCTGGTTTGTGTTGAATAAGGCAGATATTTAGCTACACTGTCTTATATAAATGCCTTTACCAAACTTTTGTTTTATAATTTAAAATAAATGCCTATAGATTTTTGCTTTGTCAAAAACAGAAGAAATAGAAAAAAATGATGACACTAAAAAAATCTACATTAATGAAGAGCTATAGCTGAGATCTGAGGCACATACAAGAGTAAAAGATCTTGTTACGGTTCCCATAGCAACTGCAACACAGTTGCATTTCACTTTTATGTTAAGTACGTTTAACTTGAGTGGGAATGCAAAATACTTCCTCTGAGCCAAAAAGAGAATTATGGAGAACACAGAGACCATGTTCCAGACTATTCTGGCTTTCAAGTATGTCAAATATTAACCCTAATACGTATTAACATTTTCCCATCAATACTATATGTTCATTTGTATTGATTTTAAACTACCTTTATTCAATTTATAAAATATAATTATCTAAAATGGGAAGAAGTCCCATTAAAATCTGTTAAATCAGAAACCATGACTTTACAATTCATACATATAGGGGCACTGTCCTGCTTGTAATTATAAGAGAATATTGGCTGAAAGTACAATCTACGAAAATACAATCTGATTCCATTCACTGCCAAGTGTTTTAAGCTTGACATTTTTAATTACTGTAGATATAATCTGAAACTATATAAACAAACACATGGTGCTTTAAGCAAAGGATATACATAAAAATTTTCAAGACATTTGTAGTTTGCATATTTTTCTCTATTTCAATAATGAAAAGCAGGGAGGGTACTTACTCCTGTTATGTAACGAGGTCTATATTGAATAGTTCCAAATAAACCAAGAATGACGATAATAATATGTACAAAATTTGCCAGGATAGGTGCCCACTGATATCCAAGGAAGTCAAATATTTGCCTCTCCAGCACACAAACCTAGAAGAGCAAAACAGGATATATAGATAAGCACAGTGATGAGAGAAAATAAAGGATCACACCGACATTATAATTAGCAATTGTAACTGTGTTACCATATCTGGCATTTGTCTTTAACAGTGAGAAAGACATTTTTAGGTATATTTCAAAGGAAGACTATGGAAGCCGTGGATCCAGAGACAGGTACAATCCTTTCAGGGATGATTTTATGGAGGCATCAAGTAGTATTCGCAGGATGTCATCTGTGCAGTCACAGGATAAATTATATTGTCATATGCATTGTCAAACACTTGAAGTCATCAACCAGCAAGTTCGGGAAATGACGTCCACACCAAGGGCTTGTTGTTAGGATCTGCTCAAATGTCACTGTATAAGTTGGGAATAGAGCAAAGGGGGTTGATGGAGAGGAAAAAGAATTCTTCGGCAAGTCAAGAGACCAGATTCTAGATGTCGACCTGCCACTAGGCAGCTGTAGTGCCCCAGGTAAGTCATTTCCTTCCTCTGGGAGTCTGATTTGATTACTCATTTGTAAAATGTAAGACTTTGACTAATGTCTAGGGTCCTTCTAACTTTAATAGTACTAGATTATAAATCAAATGTGACTTTAAAAAAAATCATATCCAGTTACCTATAGTAACCAGGAAAAAGAAGGGCCCTGAAAGAAACTTAAAACAATTTTTTATTTTAAAAAATAAAAATAAAGCATCACTGTTATAAAAACAAGAAACTTAAGGCATTTGAAATTCTTCCATATTCATCTGTGTTTACAAGTTTACAATTAAGTCATAGGTAAACAGTGGGGGAAGAAAAGCAAAACCAATCAAACAACCAACTCACCGACCAACCAAACAACACCCTGAGATTGGTCAGTAGTCCAGAAGTGCCACTTTATATTGACAAGTGAAACCTGAATAGCTGACAAGCCTCTCATCAGATCTAACAAAGCAAAAGGGAATGGTGTGAATTAAACGCAGCTTTATTTTTCCTGCCTGCCCTCAGGTGGAATGATAACAAACTGTCTGTTCCTAGTAAAACATTGTAAAAGGACCTGATGTTAAGCACGGAGATTCAACAATTGTTCTTCAATTAACTTTTAAAGGAAAATGATTTTAAAACCCCTAAGTCACTAACTATGCTTTATCACTCTGCTTTAATGATATTTCTTTTCAGAAGGACACACTAACTCTTCAAACAGACGGTTTGCTTTTAAATTAAATACCTGTAGCCTAGGTTTGAAGACTTCTTGAATGACCATTATTCCCACTGCAGTTCTTTAACTGACAGCACATTTTCTCATCAGGCATTGAAGGAGAACATAAACTCATGACAACTGTTTGCATGACACCTCTATTTCCTAAGACACACCAGGTACCATGTTACGTTGTAACAGTAAGAGTCCAGCCTAAACAAATCTTAAGTTTCACTTAGTCCTGGCAGTGAATAAAAAAAAAAAAAAAGAGAGGATCTAGGTCCAGGTCTGTTCTATGCTACACATTCTAAATCCAAAATACCCACCAGAGTCCCAACAGGGGAATTCAATATTCTGATTGATTAACAAACAGACTGTCATGGAATATGCACATAACCCAAGCCTCATAAACTTTGAACTGCCTCCTGATGAAACATTCCTTCAATTGTTATCATGCAGTCAACACTCCTTATAAAGGAGGCCCATTTGTGATGTTAAGCAATATTACGTATGCCTTGTTGGAATTCATCAACATTACCAAAAGATAAGTGGTTGTTCTCAGCATTGCTAATTGTCTATATAAAAGCTCCCTCTAACACAGAACTCTGTTATCTTTATCCTATGAATAAACAGTAAGTACAAATGTAAAACAGCAGCAAGAAGAATTTAAACTCTATAAATTTTGAGCATCATAACTGTGGGGACACAGCAGGGAAAAGGTATAGAGGATAAGTGCATCAGTCAAACAGTGGGAAATCCCTCAATAAATGCTCCAATTATGGAAGAAAAGAGCAAGTACCATCGTTAATTATAACAAATATATAGAGAATAATATACTCACTAAGTCTGCAAGGCTAAAATGAAGTTGCATCAACATTTATCAGTCTTCTTTTATGACAGAACTAATGGTTTCATCAAACATTAGTTATGAGGTTATGCAGACTGAACAAGCTAATGTGCAGTTCTTCACTTATAGTATTTCTGCTTTTTCCTCCTCTTTTTGATGGGCTCCTTAGTCATCCTAAGTAGCTTTATCACAGGTTTTACTGTTTAGAGCTAGGGCTGAAGAATGGAAGATTTCAGTAAGTATAAAGGGAATTAACAATTTACAGAGTAGGTACAGTCTTTCCTAAGAACTCCTTCCAACAGGATGTATATTAACTATGAAATCACTAGGAAGTTGTGGAGTTAGAGGAAAGAGAATATTTTCTTTTTTAAGTTAATTGAATTTTTAAAAATTAAAGTATAGTTGATTTACAATGTTGTGATAGTTTCAGGTATACAGCACGGTGATTCAGTTATACACACACACACACACACACACACACACGCACACACACACAACACACACACACACATACATATATATTCTTTTTCAGATTCTTTTCCCTTATAGGTTATTACAAAATAATGAGAATAATTCCCTGGCTATACCGTAGGTCCTTGTTGACTCTCTATTTTATATATAGTAGTGTGTCTATGTTAATCCCAACCTCCTAATTTATTCCCTCCCCTTTGATAACCATAAGTTTTTTTCTATGTCTGTGAGTCTCTTTCTGTTTTGTAAATAAGTTCATCTGTATCCTTTTTTTTTTTTTAGATTCCACATGTAAGTGATATCATATAATATTTGTCTTTCTCTGTCTGGCTTACTTCACTTAGTATGATAATCTCTATGTCCATCCATGTTGCTGGACAGTATTTCATTCAATTGGTATTCATTTCAAATGGCAGTATTTCATTCTTTTTTATGGCTGAGTACTATTTGTTAAAACACTTACTACATGCCAGACTTTCATAATATTCCTTGGTCATCGAATCTGCACAAAACCCAGAGAAGTAAATATTATTGTCTTATTTTTCAGACTAAGAAATCTAAGATGTAGTACGGCTATGTGATTTGCTTGCAGTCTCAGAAGTGGTAAGTGGTCCAACAGGAACGTAGGCGTATGTGCATGCCCTGCGCTGTGTCCTTGCTTTCCAACTCTTGCCACATCTAGTCCAAAAAAAGAAAGCTTTCACAGATTTTGCTGGAGGCATAGGCCGGGTACAGGATATATGCTACATTTTTACCTTATGTATTGTAGAATAGTATAGAGAATCTCTTTGATCATACTTGTCACCTCATAACATTATATCATCACTGGTCAAGGCAGAGTTCCTTTTCGTTTTGTTTTGTTTATTTTCTTATTTGACTCCAACAACCCATGCTCTCAGTGTTATTCCCCTACCATCCACTGGACTCTAATATACTTATTTTATGCCCTTTGAAACACCTGACATACAAATAGATGCATATAGCCTTGAAAAACATTACTGCTGTTGTTTGTGTGTGTGGCATTTTCACATAAAACGTCTTAGGGAATAAGTCTCTTTCATGCTTGTCTATTTTGCTAATTTTACATAAATTTTTTAAATGTTTTTTATTTATTTATTTTCTTATTAGTCATTCATTTTATACATATCAGTGTATACATGTCAATCTCAATTGCCTAATTCATCACACCACCACCACCACCCCCACCTGCTTTCCCCCCTTGGTGTCCATACGTTTTTCCTCTACTTCTGTGTCTCAATTTCTGCTCTGCAAACCGGTTAATCTGTACCATTATCTAGGTTCCACATATATGCGTTAATATGCAATATTTGTTTTTCTCTTTCTGACTTACTTCACTCTGTATGACAGTCTCTACAAGCATCCACGTCTCTACAAATGACCCAATTTCGTTACTTTTTATGGCTGAGTAATATTCCCTTGTACATATGTACCACATCTTCTTTATCCATTCGTCTGTCAATGGGCATTTAGGTTGCTTCCATGACCTGGCTATTGTAAATAGTGCTGCAATGAACATTGGGGTGAATGTGTCTTTTTGAATAATGGTTTTCTCTGGGTACATGCCCAGTAGTGGGATTGCTGGGTCATATGGTAATTCTATTGTTAGTTCCTTAAGGAACTTCCATACTGTTCTCCATAGTGGCTGTATCAATTTACACTCCCAACAACACCCTCTCCAGCATTTATTGCTTGTACATTTTCCGATGATGCCCATTCTAACTGGTGTGACGTGATACCTCACTGTAGTTTTGATTTGCATTTCTCTAATAATTAGTGATGTTGAGCAGCTTTTCATGTGCTACTTGGCCATCTGTATGTCCTCTTTGGAGAGATGTCTATTTAGGTCTTCTGCCCAATTTTGGATTGGGCTGTTTGTTTTTTTAATATTGAGCTGCATGAGCTGTTTATATATTATGGAGATTAATCCTTTGTCCAATGATTCATTTGCAAATATTTTCTCCCATTCTGAGGGTTGTCTTTTGGTCTTGTTTATGGTTTCCTTTGCTGTGCAAAAGCTTTGAAGTTACATTAGGTGCCATTTGTTTATTTTTATTTCCATTACTCTTGGAGGTAGATCAAAAAATATCTTGCTGTGATTTATGTCAAAGAGTGTTCTTCCTAAGCTTTCCTCTAAGAGTTTGATAGTGCTCAGTCTTACATTTAGGTCTCTAATCCATTTTGAGTTTATTTTTGTGTATGGTGTTAGGGAGTGTTCTAATTTCATTCTTTTACATGTAGCTGTCCAGTTTTCCCAGCACCACTTATTGAAGAGACTGTCTTTTCTCCATTGTATATCCTTGCCTCCTTTGTCATAGATTAGTTGACCAGAGGTGCGTGGGTTTATCTCTGGGCTTTCTATCTTGTTCTGTTGATCGATAGTTCTGTTTTTGTGCCAGTACCATATTGTCTAGATTACTTTGTAGCTTTGTAGCTTTGTAGTATAGTCTGAAGTCCGGGAGTCTGATTCCTCCAGCTCTGTTTTTTTCCCTCAAGACTGCTTTGGCTATTCGGGGTCTTTTGTGTCTCCATACAAATTTTAACATTTTTTGTTCTAGCTCTGTAAAAAATGCCATTGGTAATTTGATAGGGATTGCATTGAATCTGTAGATTGCTTTGGGTAGTATAGTCATTTTCACAATATTGATTCTTCCAATCCAAGAACATGGTATATCTCTCCACCTGTTGGTATCATCTTTAATTTCTTTCATCAGTGTCTTACAGTTTTCTGCATACAGGTCTTTTGTCTACCTAGGTAGGTTTATTCCTAGGTATTTTATTCTTTTCATTGCAGTGGTAACTGGGAGTGTTTCCTTAATTTCTCTTTCATATTTTTCATCATTAGTCTATAGGAATGCAAGAGATTTCTGTGCATTAATTTTGTATCCTGCAACTTTACCAAATTCATTAATTAGCTCTAGTAGTTTTCTGGTGGCATCTTTAGGATTCTCTATGTATAGTATCATGTCATCTGCAAACAGTGATAGTTTTACTTCTTTTCCAATTTGTATTCCTTTTTCTTCTCTGATTGCTGTGGCTAGGACTTCCAAAACTATGTTGAATAATAGTGGTGAGAGTGGACATCCTTGTTTTGTTCCTGATCTTAGAGGAAATGGCGTCACTTTTTCACCATTTAGAATGATGTTTGCTGTGGGTTTGTTGTATATTGCCTTTATTATGTTGAAGTAGGTTCCCTCTATGCCCACTTTCTGGAGAGTTTTTATAATAAATGGGTGTTGAATTTTGTCAAAAGCTTTTTCTGCATTTATTGAGATGATCATATGGTTTTTCTTCTTCAATTTGTTAATATGGTGTATCACAATGATTGATTTGCATATATTGAAAAATCCTTACATCTCTGGGATAAATCCCACTTGATCATGCTGTATGATCCTTTTAATGTGCTGTTGGATTCTGTTTGCTAGTATTTTGTTGAGGATTTTTGCATCTATATTCAACAGTAATATTGGTCTGTAATTTTCTTTTTTTGTAGTATCTTTGTCTGGTTTTGGTATCAGGGTGATGGTGGCCTCATAGAATGAATTTTGGAGTTTTCCTTCTTCTGCAATTTTTTGGAAGAGTTTGAGAAGGATAGGTGTTAGCTCTTCTCTAAATGTTTGATAGAATTCACCTGTGAAGTCATCTGGTCCTGGACTTTTGTTTGTTGGAAGATTTTTAATCACAGTTTCAATTTCATTACTTGTGATTGGTCTGTTCATATTTTCTATTTCTTCCTGGTTCAGTCTTGGAAGATTATACCTTTCTAAGAATTTGTCCATTTCTTCCAGGTTGTCCATTTTATTGGCATACAGTTGCTTGTAGTAGTCTCTTAGGATCTTAGTATTTCTGTGTTGTCTGTTGTAACTTCTCCTTTTTCATTTCTAACTTTATTGATTTGAGTCCTCTCCCTCTTTTCCTTGATGAGTGTGGCTAAAGGTTTATCAATTTTGTTTATCTTCTCAAAGAACCTTCTTTTAGCTTTATTGATCTTTGCTATTGTTTTCTTTGTTTCTATTTCATTTATTTCTGCTCTGATTTTACGATTTCTTTCCTTCTGCTAACTTGGGTTTTGTTTGTTCTTCTTCCTCTACTTCCTTCAGGTGTAACATTAGATTGTTTATTTGAGATTTCTCTTGTTTCTTGAGGTAGACTTGTATAGCTATAAACTTCCCTCATAGACTGTTTTTGCTACATCCCATAGGTTTTGGATCGTCGTGTTTTCATTGTCATTTGTCTCTAGGTATTTTTTGATTTCCTCTTTGATTTCTTCAGTGATCTCTTGGTTATTTAGTAACGTATTGTTTAGCCTCCTTGTATTTGTGTGTTTTATGTTTTTTCCCTGTAATTGATTTCTAATCTCATAGCGTTGTGGTCAGAAAAGATGCTTGATATGATTTCAATTTTCTTAAATTTACTGAGGCTTGATTTGTGACTCAAGATGTGATCTATCTTGGAGAATGTTCCATGAACACTTGAGAAGAAAGTATAATCTGAGGTTTTTGGATGGAATGTCCTATAAATATCAATTAAATCTATCTGGTCTATTGTGTCATTTAAAGCTTGTGTTTCCTTATTAATTTTCTGTTTGGATGATCTGTCCAGTGGTGTAAGTGAGGTGTTAAAGTCTCCCACTATTATTGTGTTACTCTCGATTTTCTCTTTTAGAGCTGTTAGCAGTTGCCTTATGTATTGAGGTGCTCCTATGTTGGGTGCATATATATTTATAATTGTTATATCTTCATCTTGAATTGATCCCTTCATCATTACGTAGTGTCCTTCCTTGTCTCTTGTAACATTCTTTATTTTAAAGTCTATTTTATCTGATATGAGTATTGCTACTCCAGCTTTCTTTTGGTTTCCATTTGCATGGAATATCTTTTTCCATCCCCTCACTTTCAGTCTGTATGGGCCCTAAGTCTGAAGTGGGTCTCTTGTAGAAAACATATAGATGGGTCTTGTTTTTGTATCCATTCAACAAGCCTGTGTCTTTGGTTGGAGCATTTAATCCATTCACATTTAAGGTAGTTATCGATATGTATGTTCCTATGACCATTTTCTTAATTGTTTTGGGTTTGTTTTTGTAGGTCCTTTTCTTCTCTTGTTTCCCACTTAGAGAAGTTCCTTTAGCATTTGTTATAGAGCTAGTTTGGTGGTGCTGAGTTCTCTTAGGTTTTGCTTGTCTCTAAAGCTTTTGATTTCTCCATCAAATCTGAATGAAAACCTTGCCAGGCAGAGTAATCTTGGTTGTAGTTTCTTCCCTTTCATCACTTCATCATGTCACTCCCTTCTGGCTTGTAGAGTTTCTGCTGAGAAATCAGCTGTTAACCTTATGGGAGTTCCCTTGTATGTTATTCGTTGTTTTTCCCTTGCTGCTTTCAATAATTTTTCTTTGCCTTTAATTTTTGCCAATGTGATTACTATGTGTCTTGGCATGTTTCTCCTTGGGTTTATCCTGTATGGGATGCTCTGGGCTTCCTGGAGTTGGGTGGCTATTTCCTTTCCCATGTTAGGGAAATTTTCAACTATAATCTCTTCCAATATTTTCTCAGGTCCTTTCTCTCTCTCTCCTCCTTCTGGGACTCCTATAATGCGAAGGTTTTTGCATTTAATGTTGTCCGGGAGGTCCCTTAGGCTGTCTTCATTTCTTTTCATTCTTTTTTCTTTATTTTGTTCCACAGCAGTGAAGTCCACCATTCTGTCTTCCAGGTCACTTATCCGTTCTTCTGCCTCAGTTATTCTGCTATTGACTCTTTCTGGTGTAGTTTTCATTTCAGTTAGTGTATTGTTCATCTCTCTCTTGTTTGTTCTTTAATTCTTCTAGGTATTTGTTCAACATTCCTTGCATCTTCTTGATCTTTGCCTCCATTCTTTTTCTGAGGTCCTGGATCACCTTCACTATCATTATTCTGAATTCTTTTTCTGGAAGATTGCCTATCTCCATTTCATTTAGTTTTTTTGCTGGAGTTTTATCTTGGTCCTTCATCTGGTACATAGCCCTCTGCCTTTTCATCTTGTCTCTCTTTCTGTGAATGTGGTTTTTGTTCCACAGCCTGCAGGATTGTAGTTCTTCTTGCTTCTTGTGTCTAATTTTACTAAATTTTGGTTCTTGGTTGTTGGGCTTCTGCACAGTAACATTATAAATGCATAACTTCTTGCTTTCCACAAAGAATTCTGTACCCTTTCACTACTATTTTTTATGAGGTTTTTTAAAAACATAAATAGTGGCTACTTTTTATCAACCATTTTAACTGTTATTTATGCATCTGAGATCATCACTTTATTCTTTTCTTTTAGACTCTTTTAGACTATTTTCTTTTAGACTATTAATGTGTTTGATTATACTGACAATTTTTGTCAGGTTCAATTATCATTTTTTTTCCTGTGGAAATCTTTTCTTGAAATGGAATATTATTTTTATCACATTTCCAGTTTGGGTCAAATACAATTTTATTTCAGAGTTTTGTATCTATAAACTGATGTATAATTCAATTTTCTTTTTCCTTCATTCTCTGACTCTGTTCTAAAGGTTGCACTGGCCTTTAAACCTAAGTAAGGCTCAATGTTTGTTTAGACCCTTAACAACCTTTGAAGAACAAACAGTTCTATTCTTTCCCCAAAAGCAACCTGTGTCAACTTAGGGAAACACATTTAGGTGCATAGATTTTCCTATATTGTTATGTAGGTGCCAGCATATAGGCATATATCTGGTGTGTGTTTGTGTGTGTGTGTGTGTGTGTGTGTGTATACATCCTTTTCACATCATTTTATCTACATAAATGGGATTGCAATGTAAATATGACTTTTCACCTTACACTTCTTACTTAGTAATGTGTCGTGGAGGTTTGTCTACATTAGCACACCCTGCTTTCATAGATCTATCTCATTATACCCTTAAACATTCCATTTTAATAGATATTTTATTCTATTTTAATAGATATAGACTTTTAACACACACAGGTGCATTAAACAACCTTGTATATGTGTGTTGATATATCCACAGGCTATATCTCTAAAACTGGAAATGCTGGGTCAAATTCTAGTCGTAAAATTTCAAATATTACAACAACTGTTATTAATTATTTTTTGGTATATATGTAGTACTGATAAGACATGAAAAATTACTTTTCTGTTTGCATTATTTTAAATGTGAATTCTAATAGAATTGTTAGTTCAGTCAAGTATGCTTAAGCTGAAAAGTTTTCAAAAACCTTTCTGATGCTTACAATTAAGTAAAATTTATCTTACTTTGAATGACAACAAATGTTCATAAAAGTACTGGTGCAACGACTTCATGATAAATAAATTAATTGACTTTTCAAACTGGAAGAGACTCATTCCACACCCATCAATTTACACCTGAGAAAACTGGGCCCCATTAAGTTAACAGTTTTTTAAACTAACCTTGACCTCTTAATAGGAGAATATTCAGTCTGAAATTTGTTTCGAATGTTTGCATGGCAAATAGAAATCTTCATATTTCTTTGGTAGCTACTGCCATTTAATTTTTTAGCAAGGAAATTGCATTTATGTGGATACACTAAAATATATTTTTTTAAACACCCAAATTGTCCATTTACAGCTAGTTGTTTTTGATTGATGGGGTGTGGAATTGGTTTCCTTAAGATATTGCATTTTGTTAATAACCTCAAACACTTCTTAATGAATGTCTCCCTCATATTAGCATAATTTTCTTATGTACTTAAAATTTAACATGTGAGTTATACAAATAATACAAAATAAAGCTTATATATGACCTCGGAGAGAAAAAAATAGGCTTTTTTGTATCATGGTAGATCATGAGTTCCTTGATTTTCAAAAAGTGTTGTTAAAGGCTAGAAACAACCAAATTAAATTGCTACTGCTAAACTGTAAATTGAAATTGCACTTATCTATGGGTACCCTTTTCTCCTCTCTGTACCCTCCCCCCTTTCAGTGTCTCCACTCCCCTTAAGGAACCTGAGGTTTCAGATCGGATCAAATCTCAAGTCTCTCAGAAAATAAACAAGGTAGACTCAGATTCAGATGTTACGTAGGTAGAATGCTCCCATTCAAAGTTCATTTGCAGTGTTAAAGACAAAAAGAAATGACAAAGTTGGTCAAAAGTTAGTAACATATAAATTGTGGAATTTCAGGAATCAATAAAAAAATGATTTGTATTTTAGTTGTTTGCAGGAGAAGATAACTTGTAAAATTACCTTTGTTTTAGCATAGGTAAAACGGGAAGGAAACGGGAGGGAAAATCAAGATGAAAATTGAAACAGGCTTTAACAGTTCCCAGGATGGGTGCAAAGTTCTTATTTCATCCAAAAGGACCATGAAAGTTTAAACTTCCAAGCAGACATAGAGCAGAGCTGTTTGTCAGAATTTTGTCAACAGAAATTGCTGCTAATTCTTTTCCCTGCATTCCAGTAGAGTATGGCCAATTTATTTTTCCCAGTTGTATCCCCTGTTTCCTGCCCCACAGAGAACATAAAACAACCCAGAAGGAAATGAGGAAACTGTTCTGATACTGTCTCCTTGATCCATATAGGACTCTGTTCCCTTCAGCAAGATGTTCCTGCCCTGAGATCTTACCTTGGATTTATGTTTCTCCTGTGTCTGGCTCCCTGGGGCAGCATCTGCTGTGTCTTTGCTGTCTGCTTATTTTGGTAAAGCTGCTAATTCTGTCTGTGTTTATTCTGTCCCTTTGCTGGTTCTTGTCATGCTAGATCTCATCCACAATGTAGTTACTTACCCTCCCCTGAAGTCTCCTACAGTGAACTGTAATCTTGAGCATATTCTGTACTTAGCTGCTCCAGAATCAGACAAGTTGGTTTCTCTTATTTTAAGCTAATTCCCAGGAAAGCTGTAAAGACTAGAGGTATTGGGTCTTTATAACATTGCTGAGGTGCTGAAGTCATTGTGATATTGTCTAAAAATATCAATATCACGAAGCCAAACTCTATATAATTACGATTCATTATTCCCCCATTTAAGGTTCTCTTGTGTTGTTCAAAATGGACAAGATAAGTGAGAACATATATGTCATCTTTTAAATATTATATGCAGGTGATATACTAGAGACAAGTTTCTTTCCTTTTACCAAGTGACCATATTCATATAAGCAATGAAGAGAAAAAACTCAAAGTAGGGTCTGCAGTGATTACACATGTAAGATACAGACAAAACCAAGCACAGAGATTTACTTGAAGAGTTTTAGTTACTCTTAAGTAACTGGAATTATTCAAGTGTATGTGTATGTATATGTGTGTTTGCATGTGCATGTATATATATATATATATATATATATATATATATATATATATGTACTGGTGTGTACATGTTTGTTCACTAAAGGGTACAAAATGAAATTGTAAGGTGTTTGGTAAAAATGGGCCACAAATACCAACAATTTATATTAATTCAGTTGAACCAAGGATTTTCTGTCTCCTTCCACATAATTTCTCTTCTTTAAAAGCAAGACAAAAAAATAAGCCACAACAACAAACAACAAAAATGCCACCAAAAGACATCTGGCCCTAATGACTCTGGTTATAAGAGAAATCAACATGTCATAGTGGTCAGAACTCAAGTTTTAGAATTAGAAAAACATATTTGAACTCTTAACTTGCTGTATTACCACAAGAGGTAACCTAATTGCTACGAATCTCAGTTTCTTCATCTATAAAATAGGGATATTGTAGCTCCTAAGAATTTCATGAAGATTAAAGTAGTAATGCACACAGAATACTTATTAAAATGCCTAGGTTGCTTCCTAAAATGGCTGCTATTATTAATATTTCAACTGCATAGCAAGTTTGGATATTGGATTTTAGTACAAATGCCATTCTAGACTAATACTCCTGACAGAATATTTCAGTTAGAGATGATCACATGTTTCTCATTCTGTTGGTTACAAATGCAAATAATAACATGGCAGACATGAATTACCTTAAGTATTCAAAGTGGTCTTTCTTAATGAATGCTTCCCTGAGTAATTCAATACCCCATGTATTGATTGTAGTACTTTTTGTAGTATACTATGCTAAAAAACAGATTTGAAACATCATTTCCTCTGTTATTTTCCATCATTCTCCCCATCTTTCAAATATGAAAAACATCAACATGTATTTTAAAAACTCTATCTCCATATAGTTAAGCACAGTAAAGATTTTCAAGAAAATTCTGGTGAAGATTTGGCATAAGCTCAAAGGAACTAAATAAAAACAAGGGTCTATGTTTCTTACAAAAGGACATTTTCTTATAAGCTGCATTACTGAAAAACAATACATGGTGTTTCTTAACAGATCTTTATTGAATTGCAGAGTCAGTCACATATTTCTGAGGTTGAATTAATAGGGTTATTTAATTGACCCACATAGGAATCAAATAGTGTATTTTAGGACCTTTTCCACTATTTTGTGTAATAATGCCGCTTCTATATAATTTTAAATATGCCAGCTAACATTCTAGTTGTTGTGATAACAAAATCATTTATTATTTCTCACAGCTGTTCATTCTGCCTAGCAATTTATAACCATTTCATAATGAACACTCATGCTATCAAAAGACAAGTTGATGACTATCATATTATACTAGATTAAAAAAAAAAACAGAAAATAGTCTTCTGAAGATGTCGCACACAAGTTAACACTAGAGCACAAATAAAAATATTGTTTGGTTGTTGAACTGAACTTACCAAGTCAAATGATCACTTGATCTGTGTATTCATATGCTAAAGCATTTGTGTGCATGTGTGTAACCACTAAATGTTACTTGATTTTCAGCAGTAGGGATTTAAAAGAAATAAACAATATTTTTATAATAATTATTCAAAATTCATTGAGTAGTCTGATAAGCACTTCAATACTTCAATGTAGCAAGTTAATGCTTCCTTTTTTTTTTTTTTTTTGCGGTACGTGGGCCTCTCACTGTTGTGGCCTCTCCCGTTGCGGAGCCCAGGCTCCGGACGCGCAGGCTCAGCGGCCATGGCTCACGGGCCCAGCCGCTCTGCGGCATGTGGGATCTTCCCGGACCGGGACACGAACCCACGTCCCCTGCATCGGCAGGCAGACTCTCAACCACTGCGCCACAAGGGAAGCCCCAATGCTTACTTTTAAATCATGCATTCTACAAGGATTATCTACCATCACCTTTATTGTATAGAAGAGGAAATACAGCCCTTGTTCAAGATCATGATTATAGAACTGGGATCAAATCCTAGTCATTCTAACAACAATGTCCATGTTTTTAACCACAAACAACTTACAACTAAACATACTAGAACCTTACGGTGTTGATTTCAAAATCTTTAGGGGCCTCAATTCTGCTTTACTACCAAATACTTCCCTAATTAGACATGTAAACATAAGAGATTTTTGCTTTTGGTATAAAAGATCAAAAAGATACACTAATAAATATTTTTATATAGAGCTCTACGGTTTAAAAACTCACATAATCATTATGATAACCCCACAAAATGATCATCATCATTACTATTACTCTATAACTACAAATTATGTAATGCTCTACAGGTAAGTTTACAGCTAAGACAGAACCTTTTTGAAAATAAGTTCAAATTTTATTCTACTGATACAGTTAATAACCTAATAATCTGGCAAAGTCACCACAAAATGACATTTATCTGGAGTTGTGCTGTGAAATGGTTTCATAGCGTAGTAGCCAAACTCTCATTTAAGTTTAAAGTCTCCCTATGCTCATATGAAATGAGCTAAAAACGTCACAGTCCAGGTCCTCTGGGTAGATGGATCACTGTTTTGATTTTTCCAGAGTCTATAATTTTACTCAGTGGAAACCTTACTTCCCAGAAGAATCAGAACACATCAAAATGACAGCTGTTCTAGGTAGTTTTCATGGCTCACTTAAAGTACATGACAGGTAGGAGTCAGGAAGTTTAATGTACCCATCCGACCTTGAATTTCCAGTATCTCCACAACAAAGTCTTAACTGCTTCAAGGTGAAACTAATGCACAAATAGTTTAAATATACATGACATAGGAAGAAAATGTCCAATGTCCAGAAGACCTTGGCCATAGACTTTTAAATCATGTATTCTACAAGCACTGATGGTGTATTGCAGGTACTGAGAAATGTAAAGCACTGTCTGAGGCACAAGTGAGGTGTGAGACTGGGAATAGGTGAGCAAGTGAACCAGACAAGTTTCATGTTGTCTGGCAAAATTAGTCTTATACTATGGGATATGCTAATATCTGAAATGGTTATTAAGGAGAAATTCTCAAAACTCTCAAGAGGTCTCAGGTGTAGCTGTTCAAATGACACCCCTGCTGGGGAACTATGTATCTGGTTCTGATCCATTTCCAAATCTCCTATTGCTCATGTAGTAAGTACATACAAACAAAAAAAAAATCAAAATGTGGCTAATATTACCAATACACAAAAGAGCAGATGAGGGATAGGTTGACTATATTTTAATAAGGGACTTTTAGAATTGAATAGAATAAGTTGCTAAGTTCATCATCAGTATCATTTATTTGTTCACTATGGATTTTTTATTCATCAAGAGATCAGTGAAAGCCAAATAACAAAAATAGCTTGCAATGTTCTGATTTTCATGCATCATATGGTATTGCTTTCTCACAGCAAATGACTTTCTCTAGAGAAAACTCTATTGCTATTTTTTAAGAGCACAATCACATTAAACGTATTAAAGCTGCCATCTGGAGAATTTGAAATTTGTCAACTAGGTAAAAATGCAGATACACATTTTTTTTTTCTGAAAAGCAGATAGAGTCCAAAAATATGCCTCACATATCATTATCAGAGAAGCAATGTCTAGGCAGCTTTCAGGTTTGGTCCCCCAATAAATATTTGTGCATCTTTGTAAAGATTTTTTCTGTGAATTCAAAACAAGGTAAAATGCCACTCCAATCCTCCTGGCCTGCCCTCATTTAAGGCAGTGAATTAATAATGTAATTACTGTCATCAGTGTTCCCTGTTAAACAGATGTTGTATATTTAACAGAATCGGTGGTGTAAGCACACTTGTCACAGGGAACAGAAGTGGACATCAGAGCGCCCAGAATTCTGATGTCTTCCCTGTCTCTTTCCCTCCCATCTGCTCTTCCCCTACTTTAAGAAAGGCACCAGCCAATGCTTCAGGGCACTGTTTCTTTGACTACAGCGAGACAGCCATATGGAAGATGTCAATCAAACCTCTCAAACTCTAGGTTACGTCTCTTTCATAAAATTCAATTTCATAAGGATGGGAGATGGAATGACAGTCTCACTTACTCTCACTGCTAAAGGCCAATCAAGGCAGAAATGTTATCAAGATCACTCCCGTGTACTGGCAGTCACTGTGGCAGTGGGTTACATCAGAAACTGCAAGTAGGAATACAAGAGAACACCATTGCAGACCACTACAGGCACACTGTAGAATTTGTCATGAGGTATGCTATTTCTGGCATGGTAAATACCATGTCTTCGTGTGCCCTTTAAAATAACCGTCTTATTGAATTCAACACAGATGTGGAGATGCTGTTCTGAAAAAGAGTCAGTCATAATATTTGATTTCCAATTGACAGGAGGTGTCTGTGGCTGTCCATGGTTGAATATAATAAGAGATGATATTCTCTATCTCTTTAGGAGTTCTATCATAGACTCCATTAATGTAGAATAGATAACTGGTACAGGCTTAAAATGACAAGTTCTGTTAAGCTATGAAATGCATTTCATACATTAAACTTAAAAATTCAAAGCATTACAGACACTCCTAAATCATACACATGGTTTCTCTGTCCATATGCACACATATTTCATGTACTGCAGTTACTACTCATGGCACTTTTCCAAGCATTTTACACACAGTAGCTTATTTAATGAGGTAGACGATATTATTGGCTTCATTTTAAAGAAGAAAACACTGAGGCAGAGAGATTAATTTGCTCAAATTTACATGGCTATCAGTGAAGATGATTTGTCCAGAGTCCAAGCTTTGGACCACAATCATATCACCTCCCATGTGATACTAAAACTATATGTGTATATATAATACATGCATATATAGAATATATGTATGTATCTATATGTTTCATATATGTTGTTATAGATACAAATGTATATATACACATACTTTGCTATACTTTGCTTCTAAATTATTTTTTTTGTTTAATGTACTCATAACATTTCTTTTCAGTGAGTTCACTAATAAGTTGAGGAAACCACACAAAACACCACTCGATACAAGTTTTCAAGTAATAGCGTTTTTTCCCACATAATGTAGCCCTCAGCATGGTACCATATTCCTGCAATGCTATGTTTTCTCGCTCCCACTGATATGCAGTTTCATTCCACTGACAATGGGGAATAAATTAGACAATACCTCTGAATGATGCTATTACATGGACAGAAATTTAGGATGCTAAATCTCTTTAAGTGGTCCAATATATTTATGAGTTTTCCAAAGCAAAGAACTACCTATAAATATGAATATTCTACTGATGTCTTGAGTTCAATGTCAAGCAGTAGAAATTCAGTCAAACTTGGTCATAAATAATAGGATTCTCAGACATATGCTTTTGCTCTGGTTAGTTGAATTGTATGCTGTAAGTTGTGCCTACATGTGTCTGCTCCCATCACTTGAATTATATGTTTATACAGTGCCTGTTTTAAACACAAACTCAAACCTGGTTATGTCAGTTGTACTTGTGACGGGCATCACTATGTAATTTGAATATTACATATACAAAACTACTGAGTACAAAATACAGATTTAAAAAAATAAAAACTAAATTTAACATATTAGAAAGACTACATAAAGTCTACATAAAGGCATTAAAGTAATTTTTAAAGGAAAGTTGGAAAAACAATGATAAAATCTAAAAGGAATCTTTTCCCAAATGATTTTACAAGTCTTTAAGTTCTTATTCCACTGTAAAGAAACCAACACATAAAAATCCATAAACAACAAATTATGGATTTTTTTAATGTGAAAAGAAAATGTCAGCTACTGATTCCACACACAAAGAAGAGTCCTAAAATAAAATGGGTCGGTTATATATGTATCACTTTTATAATTCACTGTCTTAAAAATGCTTTAGATTAATTGACCCAATGTCTACAGAGATGGTTATATTGTATCACTATTCTGGTATCCAACATATTTCTTGTAATTCTTTGTGTAAAATAAATAACATATCTACTGCACTACACCATAATCTAGAACATTTAAATGATTCTCTAGAGCCTAATTCCTGATATTGTTTAGTAAAGATAACTTTGGTCCAACATTTCATACTTTGGAGCAAAGGGAAGCCAGAAGGGTGAACAATAAGGATTCTTGACTTCCTTCATGAAAATGGTTTTAACTTTTTAAAAGCTATCAATTCTTTTTCTCAGATCCATGCATAATTAATTAATCAAGACTCTATATCCATTTGCTCAGTGCTTGACAATCTCAGCAGGAGTAAATATCAGGTGCTAGAGCTGTATTGTTTTTCAGTTCTGACAATAATTCTCACCGTTTCAAAATGTATCATAACGATTTGTTTGTTGGCAAGGCTTCCTGAGATTTAGGATTTTCTTTTCCTAGAGCTGAAAATTTCAAAGAATGCTGAAATATCCATGCTATCTTCACATAACTCCCTTATAATTAGGTTAAACTTTTTTTTTTTACTATAATGTATTTCAGGTGTACAGCATTATAATTTGACATCTATATACATTACAAAGTGATCACTACCACAAGTCTGTTACCATCCATAACCATATGACCCATTTCTCCCTTCACTCATTTCGCTCACCCCCCAGCCTCCTTCCCTTCTGGCAACCACTAATCTGTTCTCTGTATCTATGAATTTGTTTTTATTTAATCATCAGTTTTTTTTAGATTCCACATATGAGTTAAATCATGTAATCTTTGTCTGACTCTGTCTAACTTATCTCACTTAGCATAATACCCTTAAGGTCCATCCATGTTGTCGCAAATGCCAGGATTTTATTCCATTGGTATTCCATTGTATATGGTATTCCATTGTATATGTATACAATACATGTATATACATATATACACACACATACACACACGTATACACTTAGGTTGTTTCCATTTCTTGGTTATTGTAAATAATGCTGCAATGAACATAGAGGTGCCTCTATCTTTCTGAATTACTCTTTTCATGTTCTTAGGATAAACAGCCAGAAATGGAATGAATAGCTAGGTCAATGGTAGTTCTCTTCTTAACTTTTTGAGGAACTTCCATACTGTTCTCCATAGTGGCTGCACCAATTTACAGTCCCAGCAACAGTGCACAAGGGTTGCCTTTTCCCCACATCCTTTCCAACAATCGCTATTTCATATCTTTTCAATAATAGTCATCCTAACAGATGTGAGGTGATACCTTGTGGTTTTGATTTCCATTTCCCTAATAATTAGTGACACTGAGTATCTTATGTGCCATCTGTATGTCTTCTTTGGAAAAGTGTCTATTCAGACCCTCTGTCCATTTTTAATGGGGTTGTTTGCTTTTGTTGTTGTTGAGTTGTGTGAGTTCTTTATATATTTTGGATGTTAACACCTTATCAGACAAAGGATTCACAAATAACTTCTCCCATTCATTAGATTGCCTTTCCTTTCTGATGATGGCCCCCTTCACTAGGCACCAGCTTTTTAGTTTGATGTCATTCCAGTTGTTTATTTTTGCTTTTGTTTTCCTTGCCTTTGGAGTCAGATCCAAAAGAACATTGCTAAGACCGATGTTAATGAAGATACCACCTATGTTTTCTTCTACGAATTTTATGATTTTAGGTCTTATATTGAAGTGTTTAATCAATTTTGAGCTAATTTTTGTTCACAGTGAAAGACAATGGTCTTTCACTGTAAATATTCTTTTGCATGTGGTTATCCAGTTTTCCCAACATCATTTATTGAAGAGACTGCCCTTTCTCCAGTATATGTTCTTTGCTTCTTTGTCATAAATTAATTGACCATATGTGTGGTTTTATTTCTGGGTTTTTAATTCTGTTCCATTGATGTGTGCCTGTTTTCGTGCCAGTATCATACCACTTAAATTACTTTAGCTTGAAATCAGGAAGCATAATACCTCTAGTTTTGTCTTCTTTCCCAATATTGTTTTGGCTATTCAAGATTTTTGGTGGTACCATATAAATGTTTGAATTATTTGTTCTAGTTCTGTGAAATATGCCATTGGAGTTTTGATATGGATTTCACTGCATTTGTAGATTGCCTTGGGTTGTATGGAAATTTTAACAAAATTAATTCTTCTAATCCATGAATATGGAATATCTATTTATTTGTGTCTTCTTCAGTTTCTTTCAACAATCTCTTATGGTTTTCAGAGTACGAGTCTTTCATCTCCTTGTTTAAATTTATCCCTAGGTATTTTATCTTTTTTTGGTGCAATTTTAAATGCAATTGCTTTCTTCTTTTTTTTTTTTTTTCACTTGATGATCTACCCATTGATGTAAGTGGGGTATGCAGAAGTTTCTTAATTCGTCAAGTATGGTAACCATAGAAGAGAAAGAAAGGCTTGAAAAGGATGATTAAGTAGCCCTTTGTCTTGTACATTAAAGATATGGTAATTAAGGGCAATAATTGTAAATTGTATGTGTGTATACATACACAAACACATATTACATACACAAATATTTTTACACACATACACACACATATCACCTATCAGACACTATTAGTTTATATCTCATTTAATTGTCTAAACATGAAAGATAAATATTAAAATCCCCATTTGATGGATGAGTAACTGACTAAACTGAAGGTTAAATATCTTGCTTAAGAAAAGTAAGCAGTAGATATGGAATGTGAAGCTACATCCAATAACTGAGTGCATACTCTCTCCCCTATATTACCTCACTATGTTAAAGAGTGTTTGAGAAACTTTGATCTGTGTACCTTCAAATACCTTGAAGATTTCTTCTATCTCTGTTTTAACTAGTTACATGTCTTGGGGAGACCTTTGCCCAAAGTAGTAAAATGTTATTGGCAAAAGGGCAAAAAGTTCAATTAAATTTGTCGTTTATTGTAAACAGTTGGAAAACAGTTTAAAGCTATCTATCGTATTTAACAGTTAGGAGAAAGTATCAGAGTAAGTAAAAAAAATTATATATATATGTGTGTGTGTGTGTGTGTGCATATATGTGTATATACACACACACACACACACACACACACACATATATATATATATATATCGAGAGAGAGAGAGAGAGAGAGAGAGAGAGAGAGAGAGAGAGAGAGAGAGAGAGAGAGAGAGGGAGAGGGAGAGGGAGAGAGGAAGGGAGAGAAGCCATGTCCCAGCCATATACATAGAGTTTTACCTGATAGATCATACTAAAAATGTTTGAGAAAATTATAAGAAATTATTTGCCAACAAAAATCTTTAAACTGTTCCTTTATATAAAGTATAATTATGGGTATTATGGGTCAAATGTTATGATTTGGTTTCCAAAAATATATTACCTTAAATAATGCAAAAAGTATTTTACCTCGCATGTGGACAATCAAGTTGACAAAATGAAAATCATAACTAATTCTTAAAATAATGCTGTTTCCTGCTACCTTGCCCTTTTCATCTCAGGGTTTGTTGCTGTTGTTTGTTTGCTTTGGTTTTTAATTCTCTCTAGTTTGATTTGCTTCACTGACAATTACATTTCACTGTGAAGGAAGCAATGTCAGTCCCAGACCCCAGCCCCTGGGGTCCAGCTGAGCTCTGCCAAGTCTACCATTAGTTACAATCTCAACAGCTAATTTATAGAGCAGCTTTTACTGGTATGACATCACCAAGGTGCTGCCCTCTCCTGCCCTCTCCTGCCACTTTCCCATTTCCAGTTGTTCCAAGAGGGTTGATGGCCTAGCAAAGTCTGAACCCTCATGTGTAATTATAGTTCTGTAAATACGCAGTATCATGGTGGGAATTAGAAAGCAGCCTGGACAGTAAAGTACAATCTACTAATTACTTGCACTGATGGTTTTTCTATAAGAAAATAATCATGGGTCTTTTGATAAAAAGCAGCAAAATTGCCTGAACTCTCCTCTGCTATCTTATTTCAAAATATGTTGACAGTTTTAGAATATCTGTTTCATTGTATCCATTCTGAAAGTTCTAAGTTTGAATTATACTCTAAAAGTGGGTATATTTACAGTAATGATATTTGCTAGAAATCCTGCCTGGAACTCATTGAACTAATTTGGTATATAACAGTATTGGAAATAATCTATAAGAAAATAATGTGCTTGTATTCAAATACATCTAAGACAATAATAATTTTTAAATTTTAAAATGTCCACAGGTTGCTTGTAGCTTTGAAAATATTCATGGTTGAAGTTATTTCTTGAGAATTAAAAAACATGAACCTAAACACAGACATGATATAAAGTTTAACTATAAGATATCTTTCTGTTAATTTTAGCATACTTGAATGAAGTTACTAAAAAGCATCAAACACCATAGATTTCAATGAATTCTGGAAATTTATATTTATATATCCAGATTCATTTCTATTTCTGTGATCTACATATATATATAATCTATGTCTATATCTATGTATGTAATATACATGCAATTTATATGTCCACATATTTTGGATGTGGACCTGACTGTATAAAATAATGGTATTTATGCAGTGACTTCTGTCAACAAACATCATGCAAATTATAAGGTATAAATTGTGACATAATATGTACGTAGACTCTAAATATATTAAGGGCTGGAACAGTGTTTTATTCCTCAATTATAGAGCTAGCACACAAAAGCCCAAACATTATTGATTTTAAATATTAGGCAACATTATATATACATTTTAAAATAGCAATCAAAAATTGAAAGCTATACTCTGATGCTGGAACTATTCAAGAATTCAACAAATGAATGCTATGTGAGGTCAAACATTAACTACATGATGCCATGGACATGTTTAATTAGATTGACTGTGGTAATCATTACACAAGGTATACTTATATCAAAATAACTTATACAATTTTTTATTTGTCCATAATACCTCAATAAAGCTGAAAAAAATAAAAAATAAAAACAGTTTATCAGCATTCAAAAAGTACAAAAATATTAAGTCATCCCAATTCGCTCTTCAGCCTCCATTCTCACTGGAGTTTAATCTCATTTGAAGGTTACTGCCTTGTGTCAGTTTTCACATTCCACAATGTAATTGAGATTTAGTGATATAGGAGGTTTTATATCTATTTTACAGAGCAATTTCATTAGAAGTAAATGGCTGGTTGGAATAACTATAGCTTTTTTTCTAAATTAGACTTTAATTAGAAAACTAACATACGAGTGCACACAAAAATCAAACTAGGATTTGGAAATATATAAGGTAAGAGTTAATAATCTTTAATCAATATAAAAAGTTTGATGCATATTTTCCAATCCTGGCTCATCATTATACACAGTATCCAGTTAATGTTTTAGAGCTTGACTTGAGTAAGAGATCTCTCAGACTTGGCCCTGACAGAGGCCGTGGTATGAGTGAATATAAAAGAGGTTGCTGAGATGCAGCATCTGCATACTAGAAACTGTGAAACTTATGATCTTAAAGGAGAGTTTAAATAAGTTGCTTTTAAATAAAAGTTGAATGTATACTTTTAATATAATTCTCCAATTTTGAAAAGCTTCTCATTCCACTGACCCCTGCTATACATACACACTGGTATTCTGAAAACTGAAAGAAATTTTTTACTCTGTGAAGCTCAGATGCCTTGAACCCATATGATCTGGGGAAATGCAATACACTGAACTTATAACTTCAAAGGCTAAGAGAAATACAAGAGGTAGTTAGGTGCTACCCATGAGGTGATCTGTTTCCTTCATCTTGTACAAAGATGACAGGTTGTTATCAGCTACTAAACATTTCTGAAAATGCTACTGATAGCTGCTTCAAAATTGCCATTTGCTGTTGTGTGCATCTCAGAAACAATAAACCTTACCCACCATGAACCACTTGATAAAGCATAGATGCTTCTCAAATTTGAATTTCATTATTGACCGAGTGATATTGTGCCGATCTGAAGAGGAGTATGATAAAGAGTTACGTGTCTTAAAAGAACCACGGGGGATATACAACATTTGTTAAGCCGGCAGATGTTATTGTCACCTGTTATTATAAACAATAGAAATCACACACACACACTGCAGGATAGATGATATGATTTATAAACCAGTTATTAGGTTGATCTTATCTGGGCTGTTAGTTTGATAGAAGGCTAGGAATTAACCACATGATGAATTTTATTTTCTTTTTGACAAGAAATGTAATTTTGTAAAATGTATGAACATGACCATATTGTGAAACTAAGAGTCTAAAAAGTGCCTCTTCAACGGACAGGTGTAATATAGGTACCAAGTCAGGAAGATGCGGGTTGTCTCTGCAGAGCAAGGCCAAGGAACAAATGCTATCTTACAGTCTATACTTTTCAGCTCTATAGTGCCAAATGTTATTTTGTAAATATGCCCTGAGGTCACTTCAGTTCCATTCTAACCTCCTGAATTCATAACAAACCTAAAGAGAATGGGAGTTTCAAGGCTGCATGATTTTAATATGCCTAGCAAATGCAAAATCCATTAATAGATATTAATAAGTAGTAAACCCTTATTTCACCCATTGTCATATGACCCGTTGTATACATATTTAATAAATATTTGAAATGCAGTGATTAACCATCATAGTAACTTAAATTCCAGAAGCCTTAGTATTCATATCTGTAAATGGGTACAAACACTGCATCTTCCTCACAGGGTTTTTATGGTATGTGAATGAGATATTAATGATAATAAAACTTATTAAGTGGTAACTATATTTTGTGCATTTTATATGCATTACTTAATTTAATACCTATAACATCCCTATATGTAGGTTTCATTGTATGCCCATCTTGTAGATAAGAAAACTGTAGCACTGACTAGTTAAGTAACTTGCACAAAGTCATGGAGACCATAAGTCAAATCCAGATAGTCTGCATCCAGTGTCTACATTTCCAACCACAACATCATACTGTGTGATAACCCGTCATAGCTTGTCATTAACTGAACAGGACTCTCAGTGTTTGGTCTTTTCCTTTTCTAATCCATCCTCTGTATACCACCAGAATGGCCTCTAGAATACAGTCATAACCCATTATTTCTTTATAAATTGCAATCTGTTCTCACTAAATCTATATAGTCAAATTCATTCTCATGTCAGATGATACCCTTTGGCTTCTGGCTGAAGTTTTCATTCCACTCGCCCACTAAACTCACAAACACAGCCTAAACATTATCTTGGGGATTGACAATCGATTTTATCTCATACCTCTACAGCTCTCTATATCCCATGCACATTTCCTGGAACAAACTTCCTACTCCTTCCCAGACAAGCTATAGCCACTCTTCAAGATACTGATCAAACTTTTCTTGTGAATCCTGTGGCAGTCTCAAGAGAGTTGAGTAGCCCTCCTCTGGGCTGTCTATCTCTCGGACTAAACTTGTCATGGTCACATCCCACCGTGTCCCAGTTATGAGTTTTCAGGTCTCTCTCCCTCATTGGACTGTGAGCTCCTTCAGGATGACAGTGGAATCTGATGCAGCCTTGGGTGATAAGTGCCTGATAGCTGGCAAATATCTGGCCCTCAAAAGCATTTATTCCAATACAATTTGCTTTCCATATGAAACTCATTTAAGTAACATATTAGCACCCAATTCAACAGTTTAATTCAATAAACATTTATGGAACATTAATGTCTGTCAGGCACTGCAGTGGGTATGCACAGGTCTGAAACACACATAACCCTGCCCTCAAAGAGGTGGTGGAATGGCATGGGCCCCTTCCCAGTTAATTTTGACACTTTCTACTAACACAGTTGTTCACAGGGTATTAGACGGACACAGAAGAGGGACACTTCGCCCAGGCTGAGGAAGAAAAAAGAGAGCATGCATATTAAGGCTATCTCCCCTCAAATTGCCATTTAAACCTCAATTACTAATAAAGTAGAATGCTTTCCATCTAACAGCTGCAGTCCATCTATTTCGTGATAAGTATGATAGGTTGTTACTAAGGTAATTCCATCATGGTCTAAGAGATCCAAAGATGTAAAGCCATTGTATTATAACTAGCCCTGTTGAAGTGTTCCTGCCCTGATCATTCCAAATGGAAAATGGCTAGTCATTTGCAAATTTAGTGATTTGGCAAGCTCCTCAATTAATGCTCTCAACAATAGATGTCAATATGCTTAGTTTCCCCTCACAATGAAGAGAGAGAGAGGGAGAGACGGGGTTGTGGGGGGGAGCGGGGCGGGGGGAAGAAAACAAAGAGAAATGCAGAAAGACCATTGGGCCACAGATTTATTTGGATATTTCTCGTATCTACAATATTTGGAGATGACATTTTGGTCCTGAGAGTTTTTGTCAGAGTCCTAAACAACCACAGCACTGCAGCCAATCCCTGTAATTTTTCTTCTCTGCCAATGCTCTACAAGCCTGCCTCTTTACGTGTTCTATCACTGCTTCCGAAATACGAATTTCTTGAGGGCAGTCCTCTTGGGTTCATCAGTGTATCACTCTCAGTGCCAAGAAAAGCATCTCACGCTTACTACCCACAGCACAATCATTGAGTATTAAGTGGAAGCAGTTACAAATATAAAAGAATTTCACTTCCCAAAATTCTCAGATTGCAGTAAAATAAAAGGACGATTTATAGAATTAGAATTCAATGGGTCTCCGCTACATTAAAATGTTCTCTATAATAGCACATAAATTAGAGAAGCTCTACATGTCCTTGTTCCCTTGCAGTCTGTTTTCAAGACAAAAGCCAGTATGATTCTCTTAAAATATACTCAGGTCATGCCACCCCTCTGCTCAAAATTCTCCAACAGCTTTCCATCTCAGAATAAATGTAATGGCCTGAGTCCCTCCATTATCAGACTTCCCACCCACTTCTCACCTCTTTGACTTCACTTCCTGTAACTCTCCCTGAACTCACTCCACTACAGGCACACTGGGCTCCTTGCTGATTCTTGAACACAGCAGATATTCTCCTGCCTCAATGCTTTCACACGTTCTGTCTTCTCAGCCTAGGAAACTCTTTCCCCGGATACCTGTGTGGCTCACGCCCTTATTTCCTTCAGTCATTTACTCAAAATTCATCTTCTCATTCAAAGCTTCCAGATCACTTTGTCTACATTTACAGTCTCACCCCTACCATGTGTTCCAGACCTCCCACTTCTATTATTTCTCCTTTGCACTTACCACACTGTAACATATTATATACATTACCTTTTTATCTTATTTCCTGTCTTCCTCACCAGAATGTAAGCTCCATGAGGGCTGGGATTTTTCTCTTTGGTTTACTAACATACCCTCTGTGCCTAGAACAGTGCCTGACACACTGCAGGTGTTCAATACATATTCCTGAAGGACTGAATGAATCTCAGTAATGATAATAAAACTTTTTGTGAAATAACAAGTGTTAAAAATCAGGAAGAGTACTTGCTCGCTACTATAGTGATTTATAGATGCTGTTTTAACTCTAACTAGCTGTGTAATCATTACTAATCACTTGGTTGGCTATCTTTAACAAAATCATTACCAATGAGAATCAATAAAGACTATTAATCATTAATCTCCTCTCTCTTATACTTTGCCAGAAAGCAGAAATCCCTCAGCATTAAGATGCCTTACCCACAGAATAGACCCACAAAACTATTTTGGCGTATAGCTTGAGGAATTATGAAAGCGAAGAAGACAGAGGCGTCTAGAGGAAGACCCCACCTCAGGCATGGGTGTGGATAGTCAAGAATCACTGTTACAGTCTTCCAGGCATCAGTTACCCTTGGAGAGTTAGGGCAGACCCACTCTGCTTTAGATTTCATTTTAAGGGCACATGTTCTTCGTCTTCTGGTCTAGTGGCTATGCTTTTGTTTTTCGTAATGTTCTTTACCTATTATCAATAATGACAATGACAGCAAGAGTAGCAGTAACCACAGCAATCATTTATCGAACCCTGATCTATTTAGGCTAAACCTCTGAGTGACATTGACTAATATCATGTTTTAAGGTACTTATTTGTATTTCTTTCCTCTATTTTACTTTCCTCTTTTAACATCCCCCTCCACCATTCCCTTGGTAATGGGTACTTTCACCATTGCCTCAGGGAGGTGTATGAAAGAGATAAATTTAGGACTGAGCGGTGAGTTACAAGAGATTAAATCCTTATAAGGCAGAGAATTCACGAGGACTGGATTCCCTGTCCTCCCCGTACCAACACACACGCCACCACCACCAAAGACTAGAAAGTGTTTTCATCCAGAATGGGGGAAGCCACAGGATGTGAGAGATCTCTGGGAGAAAGCTACACAATGACAATGGAAATACGACAAGACCCAATGAGGAAATGTCAGAGAGAGCAAGCAGACCCGAAGAGGCAGCTGGACAGGGATGATGGATGCCTCAGTGGTACACTGGGTGAACAGATGACTCACTGACTGGAGGTGACCACACCTCCCCCTCTGCCTCACCCACAGCAGTGCAGTGGCGGCTCTATAACATGTATAGTTGGGCTCAGGATCCCTAACCTGGATGGAAGGCTCAGCGTTCATCTGGGTTTGCAAAGTACTTTAGAGAAAATTGACAAAGTGTAAACTATCCATTCATTCTATACACAAAACTTACTGCAGCCCTGACCAGAATGCATGGAGGGGAGAGCTACTCAAATGACTAAGGTGAAATCTTCTGCCCGTTAAGAGGGATAAAAATTCGCAACAGAAATTCAGGTTTTTGTTGGGTTGGGTTTGTCTTTTGTAGAAAGCAAAGACTAGATCCCACATCCACCTGGGATTCACACCTGCTACATGTGCACTACTTTATTTCCACTTCAAAACAATCCAATGTAGGGGAAACTTATTTTTTTCTAGTTTACAGTTGAGAAAAATCGGTGCCCAGAGAGGTTAAGTTACTTGCCTGAAGGTCTAACTGGTTCAAAGTTACGTTCTTAATCTCTGCAACACAGAGCTTCCAGTCTTATTAATTTTATATTATATTAGTTTCGAGTTATTATTTTGCTTTCCATGGTTCCCTGGTTGCACTGAAACAAGAAGCTAAAAAAATAAAGCCTTTTACAAAATCATGACTTAATCATTGGATATTTTTGTACTGACCTAATGCTTACACCAAAAAATGAAAGAATGAATAAAGATCCAATCCGTGATGGAAGTTCTGATCCCTCATTTCCTTTTGAGGTAGGGCGTGATGAAACAACCAAGTAATACAAATATACAAAGGTACAGGATTGTGTGTGGGCTGACTGTGGGAACATGTCGCCACCTTTGCTGTTTAGCAGCTGTGTGACTGACCACCTTCATTCCTCTATCTATACTCAGATTTTTATCATCTTTAAAAAGATTACCACAGTGGCACCTACTTCATAAGACAGTCTGAGAATTAAATGAGTAAACCTATGTCAGGTGCACAGAGGTGAGGGCTTTAAAGTGAATGCTAGGTTTTAACACAGACAATGTTTCAAACCACTTTCTCTCATAACCAGGAAATAAAACTAGAACTTTCTAGGTCTTACATAAATTACATTTTCTCCTGCTTTATTTCAAAGAGACTTCCATAAATGGTCCAGGAAAATTAAGGATTTTTCATTTACCCGAATAATTTCTAATTTTATAATCATGAAGACCCCAATTAAACTTGGTATAATCCAAGAAAAAATTCACTGTTCTGAAAATGCTGGGTGAATAAATTAGTTCTAGGTGATGTGCAGGGCGGATTCCATATTCTGAGACCATAAGAGCCATAGGAAGTTTGGGCAACCTGATCTCTGAAGCAAATCGTAAACCTCAGACCTGGAACCTGCCTCCATTTGTTAAGGGTCTGTGTCAATATGACATTTTCAAAAAGGGTATACAAGAGCAACTCAGGCTAGAGGACGGAGATTCACAGTGTGTTTTACCCTTTGGTTAGCTGACTAGAGCATAACAGAAGTGATAAAAAAACATTAGCTCAAAATTTATTGGTCATCTTTCATCCATCTTGACAATGAACTGGATTTTTTGGATGACCAACCTGATCAGGGATGTGGAAAGCAATCCTTTAGAAAAGAAATCCATTCAGTTACAGCCTAAGAGAAAAGCATGGGCAATCTCAGGCACAAGATTTTATTGTTCACTACTAGAATTTGTTGCTTTTATATGCCGCTGTGTATTGTTTCTCATGCAACTTTTTATCAAGAGAAGAATGCTAATAAGACACTGTTTATCCCAGGACGAAAGACATTATGGAAAAAATAATGTGAAGATGAATTCTATCCTCTTGACGCATTCACACATAAATTCTATTTGCCAATGCTTATTAGTGTTTAAAATGTATCAGGAATTTAGAATACTTACCTTCGCTTTACTCCTCAAGAATCCTGAAATGTAGGCTATTAAGCTGTTGCCTAGATGAAGAAACTGAGGCACAGACATTTCAAGTAAATTGCACAAGACCAAACATTAGAGGAGGGATTTGAAACCAAGATTTTCTGAAGTCCAAGACTCAATACCCGTGCTCAACTATTGGGAGAAGAATTTTTCTGGTATATGGCTGTTAGATTTAGGATTGTATAGGGTTTTTTCCCCTCCCTTTTCTCTTTCTCTGGTAGTGGTGCTGAAGTTACATAAAAGTATTCAGGACTGTCAGTTTCCATCTGGTTCCTGGGTTACCTTTCAATGGACTCTGAGATAGCAAAGGTGGCTGGTTACATTTAAGATTGATCAGACTGCCTCACATTCTTTAACAAGGCTATGAATTATACATAGACATGCAAGGGCTCTCTGCAGTACCTCATTTTTCACAGAAATATGTGAAAGGAAATCACCCTTCATCAGAAACTGGTGCAGTTTTCCTAAGATAAATCTGTAACCTGTACCTGTGGGTGAAGACCTTTTGGATTATTGCCGCAGCAACATCTCCCTAATCTTCAAAGTATTTTGCCCAAATGATGATCTCAGAGCCCAAGGATTAAAGAAAGTCTCCTTCTTGCCAACTGACTTGCTGAGAATAGAGTAGCATGTCAACATTCCAAGGGGTGACTACCCTGGTAAAGGACGATTTAATTAGATATCTGAAATGAACTTTTTTTCCATATCCATTTGTTCAATGAAGAAGAGCTTCCAAAGAAAGGTGATGTTGCTCCTTTAGAATTATTAAAAGCTTTGAGGAGCAGCAGACTGAGCAAGGAAATGATGCCCAGAAGACACCAGCACCATGGGCTGTTTATGACGTGGGTAGATAAAGGGAAAACAGAACGGAGACGAATTTCTAAAGCAAAGGACGAGTAAGAGTATATTTTAATGCAAGTGTCCTATGACTGACTATGGCTGGAGTGATGGTTTCAATTTGATGGTCTGAGCAAATAGTGTTTCATGCAGTTTTTTTGGGTATCAATGATCAACACAGAGAGCTCTGGACATTCTGATCACTGACTGTGATGGGCTTTCTCCTGTTTAGTATTCACAGGTGAGCCCGACTTTCTCTTACTTTCCATTCGTAACAAATTTCTAAAATGGGAGCTTTCCTTCTATTGCTCCATGACGGGCTGCATGAAAATGCATCATCCTCTGTGAGATAGAAGGATCACATGGTTATCCAGCAGCTGTGCCTTGTTCAAAATATCAGTATGAATTAACATGCATATTGTGAGGATGCAGGCAACCACTCTTCCTTCCCCCGCTCTCCCCCAAGGTTGACACTGTTCAAACAAATGTTTGAAATTAGACAAGTGTTCTTTATCCTTAGCAGAGTAAGGAAAATTCACAAATTCTAGTATATGAGCACATAAACATTTCACCATTTTCCAAATATACAAGTGTGAAATGGCTGTCATAAATACAAATGTTCATAGCTGTACACAAGATGGGGCCAACCACGTTATGGCAGCATGCCTTCTTGCATTTTATCACGGCACTAAAATATGCAGTTCCCTCCCTTGAAAAAGCACCGTTATAGGCATTATAAAGAAATGAGCCACAATGTGGTCTGAGCAATTATCACCCTGGAGGGAAACACGATGACGCAAGTGAACAGGAATAGCTGTTTAGACAACCGGACTCTACTAGTTCATTATCAGAGCCAAGGGGTTTAATTTATCACCTGGCTTCAACTTTAGAGAATTCGATTCAGCTTGAGGCAAAGGCAGTGAGGGGACTTAAGGAGAAAGCCTACTGAGGACAATCAAAAGCTGACTATAAATAGAGGTGGCTACTTAGAGTAATAATTAGATGTTCATGAAGAGACGAGGCATATGTTAGGTTGTACTATTGTTTTGTAATGCTTTTTTTTTTTTGTTAAAGCGTCTTACTATCTACTTTTAATCTCTCTAACATCAATGTTTAAGGATGGAGAGAAGCAGTGCTTAATAGGAAACTGCATCTGATTGTACTGTCCATTTAACGATGAAGTAATATAAAAAGCCTTGCAAGTCCTTCCTGCAGGACTTCTTCATATTCAAAACCATTATCTTGGGTTGCACCATAGCTATATTTGTGATAGCCTCTTAATTTTTTTAAAAAAAACTCCCATTGTTTTGGCTTCTATAATGAAACAAATAAACACCCACCACAGGAGAAAAGGAAGAAGTACAAATCAATATATACAGCATTGCTATACTCTCTAGTCCCCTAAAATGAAGAAAGACATTCACCGTTTCCTAAAAGCAATATCTTTATAAAACAGTACAATGTTTGGCAGATGTTGGTCTCATGGGGCTGGCCTCCAACATGAGGTATATATAACAGAACAGGAGAATTTGCTAGATTGGGGAAATTACTTCAGTTGAAAGTAGAACGTTTAATAAAGTAACAGCTGCACATGAACAACAAATATTATAGAAAAGATGATATGGAAAAAATGAAAATTCCAGAGTCAGACAGTGAGTTATCAACATATACTAGAAGAAAACTGGTGTGCCACTGCAATCTTTCAAACAGTACCCACGGTTCATCATTGAAGTTTTATAATAAATGTTATTAGGGAGGAGAGAAGGTTCACTTCTGATTTTCGGAGTAAATAATACTAATGATTTGAACTCTCTCTCTCTCTCCTCACCATAAGAAGTAGAATACTATTGAATTAGGGAGGAGTTAAAGCAGCCTCCAAACTAACAAACTACCCTAGGTGTGCTGACATTGAATCTTTATTCTGTCAGGGAATACTCTAAAGACACAACTCCTTTCCCAAATTATTTTTTCATATTCCTTCATTTGGGGAAAATAACATTATCACTATTTGCAGAAGACATGATTTCCTATGCAGAAGACAAAAATAAATACAGATAATTACAGATAAATACAGATAATTAACAGAAAAAGAATGTGAGATTAGTAAATTTGCTGTATTTATATTTAGCAACAAAAACATTTAAAAATGACATATTGATAATATATTCTCAAAGCAATGAATTTAGAAATTCCTAACCATGTCTGAGAGAAATGTCTAATCTAAACAAATACAGGGATAGACCATGTTCATGAACTACAAAACCTAGTATTGAAAAATGTCAATTTGTCCCCAAATTGATTATAAGTTCAATGCATAACCAATCAAAATGTCTGTTGATATTTTCACTATCTTTGTTATCCTACAGATTTTGAGAAGTAAATACATAACTGCAAGAAGGAAGACAAATGAATTTACTTTCATAATTTTTATTTAACTCATTTGTATATAGTTGCTGCTCTGTGGCAGGCATTTTTCTGAGTGCTTACAAATATGAATTGATATAATTCTCATAACAACCTCATGAATTAGGTACTATATTATCTCTAATTTAGAAATAAGGATGCTGAAGCACAGAGAAGCTAAATAACTTGCCAAAAGTCACAAAGGTAGTAAACTGAACCCAGAGTTTCTGAGATTTTGCTTTTAACCACTAACAGTGAAAGAGTGAAGAAAAGCAATTGAATCTTCTTCCATCCTATTCTAGGATAAATTTGTAAAGTACTACATATCTAACTTCCTTTAGTACATGTTTAATTGTAAATTAGACATAACAGTTCATGCTATGCATGAATATAAAGTATATATGCACATATGTATTTTAAATAATAAAAATATCTATTAAGACTAAGAAATAGTTTATAGCCAGTAACTCAGAAGTCCCGCATGTGGTACCCCCATTTTATTATCTCATCTTCCTTCTTCAGGAAACAACTATCCTGAAATTGGTGTTAATGATTTTATTGCCCTTTTTTAAATAGTTTTTACCACTTATGTTTGTATCACTAAACGATATTTTAGTTTATGTTATATTATACATTATAAAAGGATTTATAGTTGAGATGATCTATGATTTGTTACTTTGCTCCAAATTATGATCTTGATATTGGTCTTATAATGCATTTAGCTGTAACTTTTTCATCCATTTCACTAATGAATATGACGTTTATTTATCCTTTCTCCTGTGAATAGATTAATGCATGGTTTCCAGTTTTGGGTATATATTTGTGTGTGAGTAACCATGCATAAGGACACACATGCACACACACTGCTACAAATGTTACTGTCATAAATATTCTTTATATACCTTCTTCACATGTCTAAGAATTTCTATAGACTTCAAATTTAGGATTAGAATTGTTAGGCAGTAGGACTTACAAACTAATATTTTTTTAGGGGATGACAAACATTTTCCCAAAGAGTCCTATCAGCTTGAATTCCCACCAAAGGAGTTTGAGGGGCACCAACAGTACATACAAAGAATATCAACAGTTTTGACTGACTTATTAAAATTCCAAAATCTGGTGGTTTTATAATGGGTTCCCAGGGTAGGCTTAATTATCATTTTCCTTATTGCTAAATAGCTTTAATATCCATGTAGGTGATTATTAACAATTTTAAATTCCTCTTTTGTAAAATGCCTGTTCATTTCTTTTTTTTTTTTTCTTTAACATCTTTATTGGAGTATAATTGCTTTACAATGGTGTGTTAGTTTCTGCTTTATAACAAAGTGAATCAACTATATATATATATATATATCCCCATATCTCCTTCTTCTTGTATCTCCCGCCCAACATCCCTATCCAACCCCTCTAGGTGGTAACAAAGTACGGAGCTGATCTCCCTGTGCTATGCGGCTGCTACCCACTAGCTATCTATTTTACATTTGGTAGTGTGTATATGTCCATGCCACTCTCTCACTTCATCTCAGCTTACCCTTCCTCCTCCCCATGTCCTCAAGTCCATTTTCTATGTCTGTGTCTTTATTCCTGTCCTGCCCCCATGTTCGTCAGAACTTTTTTTTTTTTTTAGATTTCATATGTATGTGTTAGCATATGGTATTTATTTTTCTCTTTCTGACTTACTTCACTCTGTATGACAGACTCTAGTTCCATCCACCTCACTACAAATAACTCAATTTCGTTTCCTTTTCTGGATGAGTAATATTCCATTGTATATATGTGCCACATCTTTATCCATTCATCTGTCGATGGACACTTAGGTTGCTTCCATGTCCTGGCTTTTGTAAACAGAGCTGCAATGAACAGTGTGGTACATGACTCATTGAATTATGGTTTTCTCAGGGTATATGCCCAGTGGTGGGATTGCTGGGTCAAATGGTAATTCTATTTTTAGTTTTTTAAGGAACCTCCATAGTGGCTATGTCAATTAACATTCCCACCACCAGTGCAAGAGGGTTCCCTTTTCTCCACACACTCTCCAGCATTTATTGCTTGTAGATTTCTTGATGATGGCCATTCTGACTGGTGGCCATCTGCTTCTCCTGCTTCTCCTCATTGTAGTTTTGATTTGCATTTCTCTAATGATTAGTGATGTTGAGCATCCTTTCACATGTTTGTTGGCAACCTGTATATCTTCTACACATATATCTGTATATGTGTCCATTTTTGGATTGGGTTGTTTGTTTGTTTGATATTGAGCTGCATGAGCTGCTTGTAAATTTTGGAGATTAATCCTTTGTCAGCTGCTTCATTTGCAAATATTTTCTCCCATTCTAAGGGTTGTCTTTTCGTCTTGTTTATGGTTTCCTTTGCTAGGCAAAAACTTTTAAGTCTCATTAGGTCCCATTTGTTTATTTTTGTTTTTATTTCCATTTCTATTTCCATTTCTCTAGGGGATGGGTCAAAAAGGATCTTGCTGTGATTTATGTCATAGGGATTGTGCCTATGTTTTCCTCTAGGAGTTTTATAGTGTCTGGCCATATATGTATGTCTTTAATCCATTTTGAGTTTATTTCTGTGTATGGTGTTAGGGAGTGTTCTAATTTCATTCTTTTACATGTGGCTGTCCAGTTTTCCCAGCACCACTTATTGAAGAGGATATCTTTTCTCCATTGTATATTCTTGCCTCCTTTATCAAACATAAGGTGACCATATGTGCATGGTTTTATCTCTGGGCTTTCTATCCTGTTCCATTGATCTATCTTTCTGTTTTTGTGCCAGTACCATACAGTCTTGATTACTGTAGCTTTGTAGTATAGTCTGAAGTCCAGGAGGCTGATTCCTCCAGCTCCGTTTTTCTTTCTCAAGATTGCTTTGGCTATTCGGGGTCTTTTGTGTTTCCATACAAATTGTGAAATTTTTTGTTCTAGTTCTGTGAAAAATGCCAGTGGTAGTTTGATAGGGATTGCACTGAATCTGTAGATTGCTTTGGGTAGTATAGTCATTTTCACAATGTTGATTCTTCCAATCCAAGAACACGGTGTATCTCTCCATCTGTTTGTATCATCTTTAATTTCTTTCATCAGTGTCTTACAGTTTTCTGCATACAGGTCTTTTGCCTCCATATGTAGGTTTATTCCTATATACTTTATTCATTTTGTTGCAAACTTACCTCAACATAATAAAGGCCATATATGACAAATCCATAGCCAACATTGTTCTCAGTGATGAAAAACTGAAACCATTTCCTCTAAGATCAGGAACAAGACAAGGTTGTCCATTCTCACCACTATTATTCAACAGAGGTTTGGAAGTTTTAGCCACAGCAATCAGAGAAGAAAAAGAAATAAAAGGAATCCAAATTGGAAAAGAAGAAGTAAAGCTGTCACTGTTTGCAGATGACATGATACTATACACAGAGAATCCTGAAGATGCTACCAGCAAACTACTAGAGCTAATCAATGAATTTGGTAAAATAGCAGGATACAAAATTAATGCACAGAAATCTCTTGCATTCCTGTACACTAATAATGAAAAATCTGAAACAGAAATTAAGGAAACACTCCCATTTACCACTGTTCATTTCTTTAGCTCATTTCTTCAGCTGAGGGTTACTATTTTCATAGACTTGTTTATGTATTTGGGAAATTAATCTTTTTGTTGTGGCAGTCGTTACATTGTTGAAATAACTTCTTCTAGATATGACATGCCTTTTTTACCTTTATGTCATTTGACTAATAGAGCTATATGTTATATTACCTTTGTTTATAATTTATATGATATGTGTTCTTCTGTCCTTTGACTTTCAATCTCTGCCTCCTTATATTTTAGGTTGAGACAGACTATAACTGAATTGTTAAAAATGCAATCCAACAATCCTTTTGTATTAACTAGAGGTTTTAGTCAATTTATGCATATTATTATATCTAAAAACTTGTCATTGCTACTATTTCTACAAACTCATTTTAGGTTTTCTATTTCTACCCTTTTTGTTTATTGCCCTATTTTTAAACAATAGAATTTCCGTCATTCCATTTTTTATTCTATTTGTTTAGAAAGTTTATCCCTGTGTTTATTCTTTTAAAAATTACCTTTGCTGTTTTAGAATGCATACTTTTTTGCCATAATTTAAAGTTAATTAATATCTTTACCTTCCTTCAGACGACACCAAGTCCTTAGATACCAAGACCTATCACCTCTTTCCAACAAATGTGCTATTTTTGTCATGATCCTACATTTTTCCCCTTCATGAGTTAGAAATTAGTACTAGTTTTTTTTTTTTTTTTTTTGTGGTAGGCGGGCCTCTCACTGTTGTGGCCTCTCGCGTTGCGGAGCACAGGCTCCGGATGCGCAGGCTTAGCGGCCATGGCTCACGGGCCCAGCCGCTCCGTGGCACGTGGGATCTTCCCGGACCGGGGCACGAACCCGTGTCCCCTGCATCGGCAGGCGGACTCTCAACCACTGCGCCACCAGGGAAGCCCCAGTACTAGTTTTTATCCATGCAATGTTTGCTTAATTTACTCAATAATTACCCATATCTTTACTCACACTGCCTCCTTAAATCTCAGACCATATAACTGTGATTATAATCCTTCTATCTCAAGTACCTCCTTCAGACTTTCCTCTAGTGAGTATAAATTCTCTCACTTGGTTGTTTAAAAGATCTTCATTTTGACCTAATGCTAGCAAGACAGTTTTCCTGGATATGGAATTCCAGGTTCATAATGATTCTCTCTCAATAGACTGAAGGCACTATTTCACCGTCTTCTTGTTTACATTATTGCTGTTGAAAAGTCTAACATCAATTAAGTTACTGATGTTTGTACACCATATAATTTTTTTCTGGAGGTTTGTAAGATCTTCTCTTTGTATTTAGATTTTACAGTTTTACTATGATACATCTAGTTGAAAATATCTATTGATTATCCTTGGAATTCTTTGGGATTAGTGGATTTTAGGATTGGAGTCTTTCCAAAATGGTTAGAAATTTACTCATTTTTCCCCTTTCTATTAGTGCCTTTGAAACTCTGAATAGTCATAGATGAGAACCTTTCACTTGATTCTGCCTATCCTTTAATCTTCCTTTCCTGTTTTTCATCTGTGTGTCTAGACTTCATTCTGCATTATTACTCTGAATCAATATTCCTGGAAACCATTTTATACCTTTATCTTTGTCTAACCTGCTGTAATTCATTATTATACTTTTAACCTCAATTGTCATATTTGAATTTTACTCCATTTGATAATCTTTTCGTCTGCTTGGTTGTACTTTGTAGCCTCCTGTCCCTTGTTAAAAAACAAACATATATATTTCATATTTTGTTATTTCCAATATCCGAAGTCTCTATTGATCTGCTTCTCCTGCTTCTGTACATTCTCAGTTATGTTGGTTTTTTTGACTTTATGTTTTCTGTAAGCTGCTTATTACTCTAACGGGACCTATGGAAATTCTCTGAAACTTAGGTAAAGCCAAATCTCTACAAAAGGAGCTGTATGTTTTATTCTTGTTGACTGGGTCTTGTTGACCAAAGATAATTTTAAATTAAATTCTCCCCTGAGATTCACCCCCCTCTTCAAATAGGTAACATTATTTGTATTAAAAAAGTGACATAAAGCTTTGTGTGATCATAATTCTCAGGCGTACAAAGTTTGTGGGTTTGATTCTCAAAATGCATCTGTTTCCCTTTTCCTGCATCAAGGCTGAGACAGGGAAGTCTCTTTGCTATCTCCTACTATGTAATGGGTCTTAGTTCTCCTTCATCGTTATATAAGAAGGCAGTCTTTTGGGTTTCCAGCTTTTTGTTGAGATATATTAGATCCCCTATGTCTGTCTAGCTCTAGGTCTTAACTCCTATCTTCTGTGCCTCAGGCAGCGTTTAAAGGAGATACTCCAGGTCATGAGAATGCAGTATAAACCCTCATGATGAAAGCAATCTTGGTGCTTATGCAACTCCGGAGTTCTAAGTTCCATCTTACTTCAACACTCTTTGATTCTTTTGTGTATTTGTGTGTGTTGTGCCAGCAGTGCATTTGAATAAGTTTTTAGAACTATTTTTATCCAGCATCTTATTGTTTCAATGAGAAGAGTCATTCAGGATATCTAATGGATCATGCTAGTGGAAAATGGAAGCCTCATCCTATCTCCTTAGTGAGGGAACCTAGACTATGGTTAGAAATGCATAAAACATTTGCTTTAATGATCCATTGCAATGGCAGTCCTATAACTAACCCCCCACACCTCTCCCTAAAAAGAGTCTTGTGCCACCAGCAGCCTCTACTATCCTGAGTATCAAGAACATCCTTTGATTCTTTGTAATGACCTCTGTATTACAAAATCCATTTACTTTGAAAGAGGAAAGAGCAGGTACTTTGATGTCAAGCAAACTTCATATCCTGGTACTATCCCTTCATGTTTTAAACACTTTTCTCAGATTAGACTAATCCATTTATAGAGGTGTCACAGCGACACAGTAGATGCTCAAATACAGTAGTAATTGAATATCAATAGGCTCTGCCTTTACCTTATAAACTTCACAATATCCTGCCTCAAGAAGTAGAACACCATCCTTTCACTACTTGCTGAAATTTAGAACCTGAGTTTGTACCTCATCTTCTCATCAGAGCATTTAGTCTATTTGCTTGTTATTCACACTTTATTTTCTAAAAGCTGCACATAGCATATGATGCTTTGCAAGGAGAGTTATGCTCTGAGGTTATATAACATTTCACATAGGAGAAGTTTTCCCATAATTTTGCCCTTTCCTTGTGCAATGTTAGCACACTGATCTTAGATCACAAGCCTATATGACAAGAAACATGCTCTGAAGAGCCAAACAGTGCATTATAAGTTAGGATTTAGGGTGTGCCTATTAACTGTTCAGTGGCATTACAATAGGATATCTAAAATATAGTTTCGCCCCTCAATCTACTATGGGCAAATTACATTTACATGTATAAAATTATAGCTAAACATAAAGTTTATATTTAATTAATGATAAATGTACAACAGGGACTAAGGAATTTGTGATGGTGTTTGAGGCATAAAGCCATGCCTTAAAACAAAACTTAAAAAAAATCCTCAGTGCTTATAAGTAATAAACATAATTATTTAACTCACTTTTGAACTATAACTATGTAAGCAAAATGCTTATGAGATAAAAGGAGAAAAAGCATGATTCATTTTAAAAAACACAGATGTACTAATTAACTACTTATCAGTAGGCATTCATGTACAAGAACTGCTCTGAGTGAGCTCTGCCCAGGTACCAAGACATTCCCACTAAGTGGAAGGCAATTCAAAAAGCATTTTTCTCATCACCCCATTTTAAAGATGAAGAAACTGAGGCCAAGAGAAGATTAATGGAAAAACAGAACCTGAAGCTTAATCTATCATTTGAGCACCAAAATAGTAAGAAAAAAATCTCCTTATTAGAATTTTGTTAACATAACAGTCAATGAACTAAAATGTATTCTGGAGCTCATTTCTTCTCTTTTTTCCTTCTTACATATGTTCACAGAAAATTCTTCATCCCTCTAATGAAGCAAAGGCTACAATTTTAAAGAGCAGTATCATAAAAAGAGTCAATCTTTGTTAAAATGTTCTGCACATTAATTATTTCAATGATAACACTACGCTTCTTGAATTTACCTTAGAAGAGTCTTCCTACTTAATTCAATAAAGTTAATAGTATAGTAAATCCTTAATTTAAAGATGCTTGCATTATAACAAAGGAAAACTGATGGGATAAAATTCAGTCTACTAAATACATATAAAACATAGCTATGTGAGTTTCCCATTAATATATAATTTAACCCACGAAGGGAAAAGGAATAGCAAGTGCACCACACAAGTACACATTTCAGATTCTACCCTTAGGCAGTCTTGTTAAAAGTAGGAGAAACAGCCCACTCTTGTTGCTTTCACAGAAAGAGCAGCCATCATCCACTCACCTCCCGCACGTCTTTAGGAGAATCCTCCTTTTACATGAGTACAACCACAAGTGTTTTCACATCATGATCTAGCAATACCATACATATCTGAGCATTTGCTCACTCAAATTATTTGAGAGTAATAGAACTAGACAAAACTCTCTAGTTTATGAGGTTGAATAGAAGTTGTAGGAAATAAAATAACTCAAATCACTTTTTCTATTCATTATCATTTCTTGTTATTAGTTAATATCTTTCGGATTGTTTTCAGAGAAAAACCAATTTTTTAATACCTAAGCACAATCATACACACACAAACAAAATTCTGAACTTCCATATTCCTCAAAAAAAGAAATCATGGGAGGTAGCAAGAAACACCAAACATTTTAAGGGATGAACAAATATTCCTCTCAAGTACATTTGGGCTCTTCACTATGTCACTGATAACCGCTCATGCTGATGCATCTTTTTGTGTCTAGGGTAGCTAGAATAATGGCTCCCCAAAATGTCCATGCCCCAATCCTTGGAATCTGTGAATATACTGCCTTACGTCACAAAAGTAAATTTGCAGATATAATTAAGGACCTCAAGACGGGGAGATTATTCTGGATTCTGGTGGGCTCAATGTAATCACATGAGTCTTTAAAAGTGGAAAACATTTCCCAGTTGAGGTCAGAGAGAGGTGACAGCATGAGAAGATGGCAGAGAAAGTCTGCTGCACGATGACCCACTCTTGTTGATTCTGAAATGTAAGGCTATGTACAAAGACCTCAGAGAGGCCTTTAGAAGCTGAAAAAGGCAAAGAAATGGACTGTTTCGCTGATCCTCCAGAAAGGAAGATGGCCCTGCCAACACCTCGATTTTAGACCATTGAAACCCCTGCTGAACTTCTGACCTACAGTAGTATAACAAATCTGTGTTGTTTTAAGTCGCTATGTTTTTGATAATTTGTTACAGCAGCAATAGAAAAATAAATTCAGCACCTGATTCCCCAGAACAACCTTGTGAGGAGGGAGAAAATAGTTGGTATCTCTTTTACAATTGAGAGAACTAGTGCTCAGATCCTTGAGAGAATTTCCCAAAGGCCCCTCTGCTAAACCGTGGTGGTGTTAAGGATGCAAAGACCTGCCCCCTAAATCCAGGTCCACCGCACTGCCCCTCAGATGCATCCCTTTATGGAAGAAGTGTTGAGGCCATGAAGACTAATCTAAACTACTCCCAAAACACCAGGTCACAAAGACAACGAGGCTGTGAAACACAGGTATGGGACAAGTGAATTATGGGTAGTAGAGGCAGGCAGGGCACAGTCTCAGAGGTGTGGAAAATCATCCTGTTTTCGAGGAAAACCTGGAGGAGATCCAGTGTCACTGGTCCTTGAGAAATGGGGACAGGGGTGGAGTGGGTGGTGTTGATGCAAGTCAGGTTGGACGACACTGAATGCCGTGATGAACATACATGCTATATTCAACAGACAACGGAGAGGCATCAGTGGCTTTTGAACAAGAATGTGCCTCCTTAAACGTGTGCATTAAAATGACTGACCTACTGGCACTGTGGAGCAAGAAATGCAGTAGGAACTGACTAAAAATAAGAAACCCCCAAACAATTGCAACACTATTTTATTAGCTCCAATGAACTGCAATGAAAACTGAGACTATCACTAAAGTAGAGGAAACGGCAGTTTTGAGATCCAAATAAATAAATAAAGAATAAAAACAAAAAATTGGTTTGAAGAGGAATGCTGAATGCAGGGTGCAGGGGAGAAATGGCATTTCATAACATGAGACTTCTACCATCATCGTGTGAGTATTAGTCAGGTACTCTTTTAAGCAGCTTAGATTCTATCAGTAATTAACCTTCCATTAAGCACTATGCTTTGGGCTCTGCATTAAGTAAATTATCACCTTGTATTTGCCTCACAACAAATTTATGAGAGAGGAACTCTTAATATGCCCCTTTCATACATCTTGATACTGAGTAGATAGGATACAAAGCACGCTCATGATCACGAAACCAGGAAATAACAAAGACTGGACTCAAACTCAGAGCTATCTGAATTGAAAGTCCCAACCATAAAACTGTAGATATAGTCTTCCGATTCCTGACCCAATGTTGTATTACACTTTGGTAAAGCCCCGGTTTCAGAGGAAGTTAATTTTATTTTTCTGAATGTCTGTTACTGACGCATCACAAATATTTTTTACTCTGGTTAATTTGCCAACTGGGGGAAAACAGCAGTTCAAGCTGGAGGATAATACAGATTCCTTCATTTTTAACAAATGAAAATAGCCTAGCAACTCATAATAGCTAAACTGCAAGATCGGAAGCTAATGAAACCATAAATACATATATACCACTCCTGTGGATTCTAAATTCTGTGCTAAATTAAGTCAAAACGCTAAAATTGTGGAATTGGCCTAAACTGCCAAGTTTTATTTCTCCCAGAGTAAGACTCTTTAAATACTCACTAAGCTGCTTAGTATCTTTTGAATGAAAGAACTTTTACTATACACTGAAGTGATAAGATGGGATGCGTAAGAGCTAAAGTAATAAACTACATGGATTAAATGTCTCTCAACATACTATCAGGTTTAAAAGCTAAGGGGAACGCACTTAAATGGAATAAAGAACATAAGAAAATGTAACTAGGATTGGCCAAAAGCCAATATCTGAGAAATAGCATGAGACATGTTTCCACAGTGAAAATGTGCTAGATTATCTCTCATTAATTAACCAAAGAAGTAGACCTTTAATTAAAATACACTTTGAGCATGGAGCAAACATGCAGCAGGAATGAAGAGAGGATGATTGAGGTGTAGATTTAAAACATACTGAGCAGTTCTATTTTTAATTTTTTGAGGAACCTCCGTACTATTTTCCATATCGACCGTATCAATTTATGTCCCCATCAACAGTGTACAAGGGTTCCCTTTTCTCCACGTTTGCCAACACTTGTAATCTTTTGGATTTTTTTTTTTTTAATAAAAGCCATCAAAACAGGTGTGAGGTGATATTTCACTGTGGTTTTGATTTTCATTCCTTTGATAATTAGGGATGTTGAGCACATTTTCATATACCTGTTGGTCATTTACACGTCTTCTTTGGAGAAACGTGTATTCAGTTTTTGCCTGTTTTTTAAATTATTTTTGTTAAGTTGTAGGAGTTTCTTATATATTTTGGATATTAACCCTTTACCACATACTTGGTTTGCAATTATTTTCTCTCTTTCACAAGCTGACTTTTCATTTTGTTGATGGTTTCCTTTGCTGTGCAGAAGCTTTTTAGTTTGATACAGTCCCGCTTTTCTATTTTTGCTTTTGTTACCTGTGCTCTTGGCATCAAATCCAAAAAATCGTTGCTAAGACTAACGTCAAGGAGTTTTTCCCTATGTTTTCTTCTAGGAGTTGTAGTTTCAGGTCTCATATTTAAGCCTTTCATCCATTTTGAATTGATTTTTATGTATGGTGTAAAATAAATTTTTCAATTTCATTCTTTTGCACGTGGATATACAGTTTTCCCAATACCATTTATTGGCGAGACTATCCTTTCTTCACTGTGTGTTCTTGACACCCTTATAGAAGATTAGTCGCCCACTAACGCATGGGTTAATTTCTGGGGCCTGTATTCTCTACCATTGGTCTATATGTGATACTTCTGGGTATATAACCAAAGGAATTGAAATCAGGATCTCAAAGAGACATCTGCACTACCAAGTATGTTGCAGCATTATTTACAAGAGTCAAGATATGGAAGCAACCTAAATGGAATATTATTCAACCTTAAAAGGGAAGAAAATTCTGACACTTGACATGGATGAGGCTGGAAGACATGATGCTAAGTGAAATAAGCCACACATAGCAGGACAAATACTACATGACACCACTTATATGAGGAATCTAACATGGTCAGTCTCATCCAAGCAGAGAGTAGAATAGCGCTCGTTAGGAGCTGGGGGGTAGGGGGGAGAGGAAAATGGGGGAGTATTCGTCAAAGGTTGTAAAGTTTCAATTATAAAAGATAAGTCCTAGAGATCTGCTGTACGGCATAAAGCCTATGGTTAACAATACTGTATTAAATACTTAGACATTTGCTAAGAGGGTAGATCTTATGTTAAGTGATCTTATCATACACACATACAAAAAGAATAATAAAGAGGATGGGAGAAAACTTTTGGAGATGCTGGATATGTTTATGGTCTACTAAAGCTATTTTCATATTCTCACTACTGTGAATAACGAGATACTGTTGATTCTCACAAAGACTTGAAATAATATTTTGAGAAATGAATAATACTTTGGAACCAAAATCTGGCATGTGATTGTAAAATTCCCTGTATATAACTTGGTTACTCTGTGCACAAAGTCTACGATAGATAAGAAAAGCAATAACAGTCAAGCTAGAATTGCTGAAAGCTTCACCTTATTCAATAACCTAGGATTCTGTTCTTCTGTAGCAGAGTAATTACAGGAAAAGCCAATTCAATAAATGCTGAGAGTTTGATTGGAGGATTCATGCAGTTCTTCACGCACAAACAATTATTATAAAACAATCACAACATTTATGGAAGGCCACGGTGCCAATAATCTTGTTGATTTTAAGATCTATGCGGGTGACATTCCCAGTATTCTGGCTGCCAAATTCCTCATATTTCTCAACTCCAACATCTTCCTCTCCATTTTCTCCTCTTTACCTTGTGTTTCAGAACAAATCCCGCTTGCTTGCAAACCCATTTCTGTCCTTAAAACTCTTTCATCAGGGGCTTCCCTGGTGGCGCAGTGGTTGGGAGTCCGCTTGCCGGTGCACGGGGCGCGGGTTCGTGCCCTGGTCCGGGAGGATCCCACGTGCCACGGAGCGGCTGGTCCCGTGAGCCATGGCCGCTGAGCCTGCGCGTCCGGACCCTGTGCTCCGCAACGGGAGAGGCCACAACAGTGAGAGGCCCGCGTACCGCAAAAAAAACCACAAAAAAACAAAAAAAAAAACAACTCTTTCATCAAATCTCTTCTGGGAACTCTGTCCCTTTCCTCACTTTTGTCTTCTATTCCTCCTTCTCAGTTTTCCTTCTCAAGTCTCCTGTACTTGAGAAAATCTTTCCGTGTTAAAATTAACTATAAATTCCTCCACAGTAAGATACCTTCCTTTGTAAAATCTATTTAATGCTATCTTTTAAAAAACACTACCGTAATAAAAGTGAAAATGCACATGACAGATACAAGGAAATGTAGCACTTAGTAGTGATGGAGCATATCATTGCAGTGGTAGGATTACTAAAGATTTTTCTGTATATTCTAAGCTTTATTTCAACATATATTCTTTATGTCTCAAAACATTCCTTTGATATGTTACCCAGTATTTTTCTACAATCAAAATTTCAAAAAATAGTCTATATTCAGTGGCTTCCACATTCGCTATTGGCCTGACATTCACCCTTCAACCTATTTTAGTCTTGTTCCCTGTTTTCCCTACTTAATTAAAATAGCTCTTATGAAGGCACCCAATGACATTAAAATCCATGAGATTATATATATATATATGTTTAAAATTTTTCCTTTATTCTTAATATCTTGGCTTCAATTATTATAATAAAAAAACTGTCATCTCTTTGAAATCTCTCCTCTCTCAACTGTCTTGTATAGCTCCAGGATTTCCTCTTTTCCTTATTCCTGTTCCTTCCCAGTTTCTTCCTTGCCTAACCATCTATCTCCCCATTGGATGTCAGAAAATGACAAGGTGCTACTGAACTCCTTTCACTGTCTCTTTTTCTCTACTTTGTCATTTTTTTTTTTTTTTATCATATTCCCCAGGTTCAAGTCTCACCTCCTTGCAAATCACTGTTCAATGAGTCTCTGCGAACATGTTGGTTCCCTTGAGCTATATACATTCAATTGTCTGCTGGACATATCCTACAGGTGCCCTCATCGCACCTAAAAACCCCACCACCTAATGCAATCACATCATCTTTCTCCTCAATGCAATCCCTCTTCTTTCTTCTTACCCTTATAATAGCATCGTCTTTTAGTCACTTATCGAGCTCAAAAATATCAGGGTTATGTAAGAATCCTTTTCTTGCCCCATACATTCAGGACATTGTTATACTGTCAGTAAAGTCCCATAAGGTTTAATGTATTTTAGCCACACATTCCTAGTATTTTTATTTCCTTTCTTCACTCACTGATTTTTCTGCAGATGCTATATTCCACCGAAAAGCTGTCTATATACACACACATACAGACACACAACCACACATCCAGCTTTCTTGGGTTTAGTTCTTTCAGTTATGTTTTGTCTCACTAGCACTTTATGAACTTTTTGTCCTACTGTTCCCTTCCACAAGAAAATAAAACAAAAAAATAAATGCTTTCTGCCTCCACTTGCTAACTAGTCACTCATTCCTTAACCAATTGTAATTTGTTTTGTTCCAGGATTGCAAATGAAAAATGTCCTTCCTCTAGTAATTACTGACTTCCAGCACAGCAAGACTGAATTTTCCTAAGTCTCACCTTCCTTAATTGTTCTGCAGTATTTCACATTGCCAGTTATTCACAGTTTCCGAAATTCCATGACTGACCTCTACCACAGGCATTTCTCAGCTGGTCCTACTAGGTAAATATATCTCTCTACATAGATTACTCACTCTCTCCTGGCTCATAATGTAGAAGTTGTCAAAATCCTTTGTTTGAATAGTTTTTCTATAGTATCTCTCAGATATCATGTTTCTAAGTTTTAAACTAGAATACTTATGTGTATCATCCAAAACTCTTTCTCATTTTTGACTGTCATAGGTGTGATCACAGGTACCTAACAGACACCTCTGTCTTAAACTCAACACATGCAAAACCAATTTTACATTCTAGGCTAAACCCAGTAGCCAACTGACTATTGGTTACTAGCCTATGTCTATTATTCCACTGCCAATTCCAACACCTCTATTTTTCCAGTAGAAACTGTTGTCACAAATACTCCATTTTCCTTGGTCCCATGCACCCCACTTCTTGCTAAGCCCTAAGCATTCAACATGTCCAATGTTTATTTCATAAATCCCTCTTATCCATTGCATCTTCAGTGCTACAACATATTTTTCCTCATACCAGAATAATCTTCTAAAAGCACTCTTCTGTTAATATATATCTTTTCAAAAACCTTTCGTGTCTTCCTATTGCTTGCCAAATCAAGGACAGATTTTTTCACTTCTCACCCTAGGATTCAGTATCTCTGAAAACCTTTGTGTGGACCTCTGTTCAGCATCCTCTGGGTCACCTCTTAAGTTAACCCCATCCAACCCTGACTTTTAGAATCAGACTTGCCTTTGACAAAACCAAAATACCTGTAAGTTTAGTAACTGCCTTAGGTGATCATTCTGGGTGTCCAGGTTTGGGAACCAATGGGACACAGTTTAACCCCAATTTATCTTCCCTGCTTTATGTGCATTATTTCCTTATTCATGCCTCCATTCCAGAAACTCTGCAAGCTCCTCAAAGACAGGGACATATTTAACTTTGTACATTATATGGCACATAGCACAGTGCCATATATATATATATATATATATATATATATATATATATATATATATATGGAGAGAGAGAGAGAGAGAGAGAATTTATTAATTCTTGAAGAAAAATGGAATTACTAAATTTAACCCATTCACTCACATAAAGTCATTACAATTAAACATATTAAAATACAGTCTTTACTATTTGCCATCCAGGAATATATCCCAAGTGCTCAGGGAAAGAAGGGCATTTTCCGTACAAAAATTTTATAACAACATATTTTCTGCCTCTTTTATGGTTCTTAAACTTTACTGTATTATAATGGCACAGAAGAGGCCATATAAAAAATGTCCCATGGAAAATTAAATAGAAAAAAACTAAAATTTTAATTCAAAAACTCACAATTTCTATCCAAACTAGAGAGTATTTCCCCTTGGATGCAAAATTTCAAACTGGCAGCCCTCTATCTATCATAAGTTATATTCTTTATTAGTATTATAATCTTGCTTCCATAATGAGTATCATCAAAATCTAAACTTACAAAACTATTACTAATAACAAAGTGAGGCTACCTTTAATGCCTTTAACAATTCAGTGAATATGAAGCATACCAATCTTCTTTATATGTATTACTCTTTATGGACACATATATTCTGCTTTTTGTAAAGCTGTTGGAAGCTGAGATATTTTCTACAGATAAAGTATAAAAGCCCAAGCCAGAATTCATCTCTTCATAAGGAATAAACCCGTGTGCTTTCTCAAAAAAGGTGAGGAAAGATGAACATGTGATTTTGACCTTCAAGATTTATGTCTCCTGGTAAGCTAAAGTATAAAAAAAATTTTAAATGATGTTTTAGGTGGAGAAAATGGTTTGAACAGTGTATAACAAAACACACGCTGTCCTTTAAGCCTTGGATAGAGAGTAGAGAACAGATGGAAAATTCCATTGTGTGCTTTCTCTGCCACCTGTCACCATCTGAATGGTAGCCAGCATTATAACTCTACCTTATTTAGTCGTATGATGGAAAGATTGGCACTACTGAGGAGCTACTCTACTAGAAGATAATGAAACTTAAAAGCTTGCAATAAGTATAATACAGACTGTACTTCTAATCAAAACTTGGCAATCCAACATTCTTCATTCAAACAATAAAATTTTAAATGTTTATAACTTTTGTGTTAGCTACAGAATATGTTTTAGAATTTATGGAGAGTACTAAGCTAAATGCAATTAGTAAAGCTTACATGGACAGACCCCCTATATGCTTATTATCTCAGGCAGACCACATTGATGGAGGATGAAGAAGAATATTTAACAAAATTGAACATGAAGTATGTGAGTGGTTAACATTTTATCAGTACATACAGAGACATGCATTATACCCATATTGTGTGGTGGCTCCAAGGTTAGGGTCACAATGGGCAATTGGTTAAATAGGAAGAGATGAAGGAGGATATAGCACTCACCTTTCTAAGGAATATATAGTAAACATAGTAGAAACGAGCACTTGATAATATACCTCTAATTGAGCTCTCTCATTGTTTTACTTGGAATCATTCTTTTTTCCCAACTGTACCTTCTGGTTATTAAGGGCATATCAGTGACTTTAAAGGCACAGCTAGCATTGTGCTACATATCCAAAGACATGACTAATAAAGTTCAGGTTGAATTAAATTCTTATTTGCCTGAAGAAAGACTGTGAAAGAAATAGCATTTTAGGAAAGATTTGCGTGAAGGAAGGAAGAACTAAGATGTGGGGAACAATAGCACTGGAGTATCATTGATTCAATGATGCTTTAGAGGCAGAAATGGTTGGACAAATCTGATGCTGAAAAGTAAGTACGCAACAACTCCTTAGAGGAAAGAACCAGACAAGAAGAAGAGCCAGAGAAGGTGGGAGAGTTAGGTTGGCCTGATGAAGTTCTGGGTACGTATAGACATGATCTAAATTCCAGGGTAACTTTGAAGAAGGGAACGATCTGCAAAGCCTAAGACATCTAAAAAAAAGAAAAAAGATAAATGACATTAAGAACTGACAATTCAAGGCAAAACTTGTGTTGATTAATAAACAAAACACTTTAAAAACAAATGGCTATGCTATCAAAGATTTGTGGGTGTTAATATAGTATAACAAGCAAGAATAATTTAGCAAATAAATAGGGAGCCTTTAGAAAATCTCACTTAGGTTATTTCAGAATTTTTGGAGCGCTGTATACTTTTGCTGGGTATTTAGAGTTGACATCACATAAAAATAACAAGGTCAGGGCTTCTCTGGTGGCACAGTGGTTGAGAGTCCGCCTGCCGATGCAGGGGACACGGGTTCGTGCCCTGGTCTGGGAGGATCCCACATGCCGCGGAGCGGCTGGGCCCATGAGCCATGGCCGCTGAGCCTGCGCGTCCGGAGCCTGTGCTCCGCAACGGGAGAGGCCACAACAGTGAGAGGCCCGCGTACCGCAAAAATGAAATCAAGCAAACAAACAAAAAAAAACAAGGTCATAAATTACAAAGGTCCTGGGGACATGGAGAGTAAAACCTATACGGAATCAAAGTATGTCATATCTTAAGATTTGATCTTAAGATTTGAAGAGATAAAGATGACTTGTTTGGACCCATTTTCACTATTTTCTTCTATGTAAGTGGGAAGTCTGAGGAAAGGAAGACAAATAAAAGTAAACGAGCATATTCCTAGCTCCTTCCAAACCCTTGGAATGGGAAGATGGGTCACAGGCAAGATTTCACTCCTCTTGCTTTGGCAGCATCCTAGTCACCATCAGGACTCACTGTAGGGAACACAACTGCAGAGCTAGGACACCACCTGTGTATCCAGGAGGCAATGGATCTTGTCAAGGAGGCAATGGATCCAACCAATTGTGTTTCAAATACTAGAGCAGAAAATGTTATGATATCACATAACGTTAGATTGTACAGAATTCTCAAAATTAACTCAGGGAGATCAGCTCAGTGCTTTGTGACCACCTAGAGGGGTAGGATAGGGAGGGTGGGAGGGAAACGCAAGAGTTCATAAGTCTTCCAACTATTAAGACCGAATAGTTCTTTCTCAGACCCAGACTGGCCCACAAAGCACCCCAGTTCCTCAGACTTCTGCCCTCTTCTATTTAAAGCTAACACCTAGTCTATTTCTTGTGTTTTCCTTCTCTAAAGAATCAGCATGGAGAAAATGTAATCTCCCTATTTTTACCATATAACATAAACTGTCATAAATTAGTTACAAGGTGGAGGATTCTATAAGGATTCTTAAGTTTGTACAATAAGGAGACTGAGGGTACCCCTGTGAGCATCATAACATAACTGGAAAATAGTAGTTCCAGTCTCCTCAAAACATGATTACTTTTCCTCAACAATTATGACATTCATGCAATGTTATGAATTATGACATTTGTAAGCAGTGCTACTGGAGAATACTTTATGTAAGCAAATTTCAGAGGAAAATGCATAGATTTAATTAGGAAAAGGGGAAGTACTGTTAGGGTAAACACGGACTTGGGTTAAGGATCAGTGTCTCTTCCTTTAATCGTCATACAGTGTCTTTTGCATTGTGCTTCAGCTTCTAAGGAACTGTTCATTCCTCTTAATTCAAATTGGCCCATTCCTTCTGCTAAATTTGTATACATATTTTATCTCAAAGGTTCTGCTAATGTGTAGTTCTGTCTTCCTTAGCACTTAGGCTTGTCATCATTTTTCATGGTGTATGCTCTATTACAGCTCTTCTCTCTTTATTTCCTTTTAACTTAACTTAGCTCCTACTAATAACCATTTCATTCACTTGGCATTTTCTAGTTCATTCAACAAATATTTTCAGATCGGGTCATCTTATAGGCCACTGAGTAACCCATGGATGAAATATCTTTGAGCCACTTGCCCACTGAAGTCTAGACAATCGCATCCAGAGAAAGAGTTGGGAAATCAGAAGACTCCAAGACTGGCATTTCTAAACACCACCCTGAGAAATTGGGCAGGAAGGGAAGAAAATTCTTGCATGCCGACAGATTTAAAGACGTTTGAGAGCTTTTGTCTAAATCATATTTGCCTACAAAAATGAAGCTAAGGAATTTTGATATCTAAAATATTATATTGGGGCTTCCCTGGTGGCACAGTGGTTGAGAGTCCGCCTGCCGATGCAGGGGACACAGGTTCGTGCCCCAGTCCGGGAAGATCCCACATGCCACAGAGCGGCTGGGCCCGTGAGCCATGGCCGCTGAGCCTGCGCATCCGGAGCCTGTGCTCCGCAGCGGGAGAGGCCACAACAGTGAGAGGCCTGCGTACCGCAAAAAAAAGAAAAAAAAAAAATTATATTGTAACTGGTTATGGAGGTTAAAAGAGGGAAGGCAGAGAAGGTAGGGCCTAATAAAGAAATGAATAAATGTCTTTTATGTATTTTTGAATATTCTTTCCAGGTATATGTTTCTGTGGAGATATATATACATATATATATATATATATGTATATATATCTTTTGATAGATCGATCTTTGAAAATACTTGGAAATCATGTGAACACGATATACTATTAGAAAACTAATTGTATGGTTTTATACATTATGAGACAACTTCTCATTACCTATTTAGAATTAAGGCCCCAGACCAGAGATTGTCCAGTAGGTAGCCCATATACTGTGAAGACTAGGTAAAGTGAATCTTCAACTTATTGGACTTTCTTGATAGTGAATAGCTGCCTGCCACAATCATATCCATTCATCTTTAGTCATGAGTTAGTAACTTGTGACACGCTTGCATTCCTCCATTTGTTTTACCTTTTGTTACTTTTCTGCCATCTTGTCTGCCCGTCAGAAGATTTTTATCTTTAATTCTCTCCTCTGAGCTAGACTAGAGCAGAAAACAGGTTGAAATATTCTGGATACCGCTCTATCACTACATACCTTTTCCTAACTCTGTGCCCCCTATGATATAATAAATATACCTTCAATTGTGCTCTATTTATTACTTGACTAATAGCATTATGTGGTCTCTCAACTTGTAATATAAAGGTTTGCTTATTAGAATGTCTTTCCCTATATTTTTGTGATAAAAAGCTGCCCACGGTAGAATAAATGGCATATTAGACAACAGACTATGTGTGTGTGTGTGTATATATATATATATATTTTTTATATATATATATATATAATATATATATACTTTTTTTCTATTGTAAATTACTTTGCACTGGTGAATAGTTTTAAAATATCACTTAATGGTAAAATGATTTTGTTGTATATTAAAGACTGATTTCAGTGAAAGAGTAAGGGCAATGGACCTATATTAAACACATAGGTAAATGGTAGGAGGGATGTTTTCTAGAATGCAGGAGCTCTCACTCAACAGGAGTATATAACAACAGGAGTATATAACAACAGGAGTATATAGCGGGCTTATTAAGAACTACAGCAAGATTGCAGCAAGTGGGAGCCAAGTTACTAGCTACTACCATGGTTAGTCTCATATCCATTTTCTTTGCTTCCTTCCATCACAGGATTACTTGTATATTCATGTTGGCCCAGAGGCTCACCTTCCCTCAGCTATGAGGCATTACCTTCTAGGATATAAGAAGTCATAATTGAGCCTAGGTTGGTCACTACAGGGATAGACTGGTGCCTGGGAAACTGAGTCTACCCAAAACAGCAAGTCATTAGTGAAAAGCAGAAACAAATGAAATCTGTGGCATCTTTGGAAAACTGGGTGGTTTATAACTATTTATTAGAGGTAAGAATGCTCTATAAATCTAAAATCATAACACTGGTATTAATACCACTTTTTTATGGGTGTTTGAATCTGCAAATATACTAAGTGTTTCACAGTAAAAAATAGATTAAAAGAAAAAAATAGTCTGAAGCTTACAGAAACACAGAAGCACTGAAATCCTTGGAGGAATGTGTGTAAATGTAAATGTCAGCTTCAGTATTAGAATAGTTTTGCAAAACAGCAAAGTTATAGTTCTACTTTCCTTTAAATCAAATACATGAACCATCTCATAGGAAAACCGTCAGCTACACAGGCTCTAAAATGCAGAGAAAATCAGTCCACAATCAACGTGAAAAGGATACAGACAGAAATATGTGATTGGTCCCTCTAAGGGGCATAAATACACTCAGTGAGGAGGTTTGCCTTTCAGGCCATCATATGGAGAGTATTATTTGCCTCTGTTTTTTGACTTTCAGGAGAATAGTAATAGTGAATCTTTCAAACTTGAAGAGACATTTCTCTCAAAGAGTTAAACACACAAGAATAAAAATGTGTGGTTTCAGCAGCTTCACCTGTGAAATGGAGGTTATAAATCCTCTATTTCTATTTCTTACAGGGTCATTGGGAGAACTCAAAGATATTTGTAAAGTGCTTCTTACAAAAAGACTCTTGTGTGTAAGTGCTAAATTCATCATAAGTAATAACACAATAAATAAAATTGAAATTCCTCCCCAAATACCTCCTAACATCTTACCTGGCAGATTTATTAGCATTACTGAAAACAATTCTTATTTGTTAAAAGAAGACACCACATATTCTTGTGGTCAACAAAGTAAAGAGATTGGCCCTTTGCTGTACCAAAGTCTAGACCACAATACAGCTATTTGTCAAATAAGGGATGCAGGGAAACATCGAGTCAAAAATAATAAAATAAAAATAGAATACAAAGAAGAGAAGGGAGTGGAAGAAGAGAAAACATCAGAGGTTTAAAATAATATGAGCAGGAATTAGATCTAATCATTGGGAAAAACTGTGCCTTTGATAATAGTGACACATTATCTGTTGTTAATGATTCAACAATTGAATTCTTAGAAGGTGAGCCAGGTCTTGACGATCTGAGAGAACACATGTTCAACTGCAAAACTGAAGCACTTTTGCAGGAAATAAACCTGTTTTGAAGAAACAGTACTTCTTGGAAATTTTTGTATTATATAAATTGTTATGAACAACAACAAAAAAGACTGACCGAAAAGGATACCAAATTCCACTGACTTACTTCTAAAAGACATCTTAGTTTTGGGGTTCTCTTATAACCTATCAATATATTCAACAAATAAACAGGTGGCTCCTGGAAGACTGTCAAGTTCATATAAAAGTAATTTGAAAAAACTCACAAAATATCCATTGACCTAACAGCTTACATAGGAAAAATACAAATTGAAGGTTATTCCAAAGCTTTCAATAGAAAAAGAAAAAAAAAAATCCCGCCTCTGCTGGAATCGAGAGTATCCATTCTCGCCCATCACACCTGACTTATTCTTTGACACCTTCAGTTAGTTTAGTTCTGCTTTCCAAGTCTCCTAACATTTTACAGCTAACAGAAGACACAAAATATAACATGTTTCTCCATCTGTTTCCTTAATAAATAGCCTCTGCTAGAATGACCAGTGTACAAACAGCAAAATAGAACCACTCATCATACCATATACTCACACCACCAGAGAAAAGAGCTTTGCTTTGATAAGGGTTTTCTGGATGGTGTGACATAATTCTTCCTATGCCTCAGAGGTATTTGGGCATCTGGACAAAAAATTATTCAAGTGAAATGGAAAAAAAAATCTCTACAAACTAGTAGATGGCTTATATTTTATAGGGATATTATACACACTTGAAAATAACCAATAAAATAACTTTATCTTAAATTTTATATGTATATATTTTTCCATATTCAATTTCTTTGCAAAAATATTATATGACGCAATAATAACACAGGCTTGGTAATACTAAGTTTCCAAATTACAAGTTACAAAAAGAAGTAATTTACTTTCTAATCCTTAACTCAAGTTAAAATTAATGATAATTCTAAAAGACTTTCTTTGAATGGCAGGGGGAAAAATCATGTTTAAAATGTATTATTTTAGAAAATGGGGGCAGTTAGTAATAATCAAGTAGAATAGAAACATTCTTATGATTTCAGATGATCAAGAAGAAAACAAAATGAAACTTTTATACAGACATCGTATAATAAATGACTAGGAAAGGAAAACTTATATAGATACGGAATTAAAATGTTGCTGCCATTTTATACCATCCTTAAAAAATATAAAGTACCATTAAGGTAAATTTAGCAATTCTTTCTTGGAGAAGTCTAGCCTCCTAAAAGTGAATAAAAAGTTTTGAAAGTTATAAGTTATAAATTAAGAGAAAATTTATCACAACAAAGAGTTGGAAGCATCTTAGTTGAATATCTTATGATTTCATCTCTGTTTTTTATGAATAGACAGCTCAGCACAAAGCATCCATATTGAATGGCCAAAAAACATGTACAGAATGAAAGAATGGATGAATGATTAGGTAGCTCTAACTACTGGATATGCATATTAGCCCGGGGGGAAGTTTTTACTTTCTTAATTAGCTCAGGACCCAATGTAGTACTTGACTGTAGTATTTGACTGAGTATAATGAGAAAAATGGCTTATATTCCCAAGTCAGACTTTATTCTTGTTCAAGGAGTGTCCACATCCTACAATACTATACCTAATATTCACAAACACTGAAAAGGTATTGTGCAAAACTAAATATCCAGAAAGGATTCAAGCCTTATAGAGATTTCAGAAAAGTGGGAAAGATACCACTTCTATTAATGCCAGTGATCCATGCCTTAGGGAAATGTTTTCATATAATTTGAAAAGACAAAATTCCTTAAAACCTTTGGACAGAAAAGAATTCAAAAATCATTCTCTAGGTATATTTGTTCAGGGCTCAAGAGAAGGCATCTGAAAGACTGCTTGCTATGCTGGTCATCAATCAGAATTGCAATGATTTTTTTTTTTCCAGAACAATATTTCCAAGTAGATGTCTCTAAGCTGTTTCTGCAGAGTCACAGATTGCTCACTAGCACTTAGAAACAACACAAGAATGAGAAAACATGTAATTCTCAGAGGATTCTACTGTCTTAGGCTGACTAAACTGATGTTTCAAAAAGACACAAAAGCAGCCTTCATTAATCAATATATGTTTAAATGACTTATATCTCGTGTATGTTGGCAGAACCATTCCCATAGTGACTTTGGGTTAAATAATTCGAGGTATGACTATGTTTTAGTACAATTGTGATGTTTGGTATACTACCAGCTTATTTTTGGAAATGAAAGTTATCAAAGGATCACAGTTTAACTAAAAGAATAATATTAAGACTAAAGAGTAATTTAACCTTACTCAAAATATAGATACAAACGTGCACATGTGAATGTACGCACATATACGTATGTGTGCATAAATGTAGTGTGTATGCCTGTGTACATATACACTCACCAAGAAGTGTTAGCCCTCCAACAGTGTCTTACTCCTGACTATGACAGAATGGAGTATCAATTAATAACAAACTCTAAATTCCCATACTAGTAAAATTGTTTTGTGTTTTTTTTTGTTTTTTTTTTTCTTGTGGTTCACGGGCCTCTCACTGTTGTGGCCTCACCTGTTGTGGAGCACAGGCTCCGGACGTGCAGGCTCAGTGGCCATGGCTCACGGGCCCAGCCGCTCCGCGGCATGTGGGATCTTCCCGGACCAGGGCACGAACCCGTGTCCCCTGCATTGGCAGGCGGACTCTCAATCACTGCGCCACCAGGGAAGCCCTAAAATTGTTGTTTTATATTCAAATCAGACTAACAAAACTATGTCCTCCCCACGTACCATCTCATTTTAAGCATTTTTCCTCTGCATTTTCTTCTGGACATGAATATACACAGGCAGAAAATACTCTCACCCTGTATCACGCTACAGACCTCAATATTTTCAGTGTCTTTTTCGTCTACTAATAGGTGGTAACTATCCCAAGTCAGCAGATGATTCACCGGAAGCAAATGTTCTAATTAAATCTCAGTAGGGAAACAATGTCTACATGGGACCACAAAAATAAAACAACATTGAGTTCAATTTGTCCATGCAAGTTGCCAGAAGAAACAAAAGAAACTAAAGTTAACTTTGTATTTTATATAGAACCTTCAGAATGATCCATATAGAAACTTGTTTTAAGTCTATTTATCTGTAAATGTCAAGTCCTGAGTAGAATTAAATCACAGAAAAATACTTAATGAAATTCTTGTACATGGCTTTACAAGAGCAATATCTTGTGTAAATGATAGGACAAAAGAGTTCAGGAAGGGTGGGAAAAGGATACCCAACTGGAAGACAGATATGCACCCTAGATTCTACTCATTTCACTTATTCTGGGACCTTGCTTTAGTGATTCTTCCCCTTTCTCCTGCATCATCAATCGTTTTACTTTTTACTAGATCTTTCCAATTAGCATACAAACATACCCTAATTTCTCCTCCCAAAAGGAGCAACAGCAGCAAAGCTCATTGTTGTCCCCATTTTCCCTTCCAATTATAACATCATTACTCTCTTTCTCTATAGAAGTAACTGTCTGTATTCTCTGTCTCAAATTTCTTTCTTCCTACTCTCTTCTGAACATATCAGTCAGGCTTTCACTCCCACCATGGAACAAAAAGTGCTCTTGCCATCATCAGTGATCGTCACACACCAAAATAGTCAATTCTTAGTCCATATTTTACATGACCTAGCAGCAAGTGACATAGCGACTCTGCCTTGACACGTCTTCTTCACCTGGACTTCCCTACACTTCACTCCTCTGGGTCTCTTCCCACCTCACTGGCCTCTCCTCATCAGACTCCTTTGCTGGTTCTACCTCATCAACTTGACCTCTTAATGTGAGAGTGACCAGAGCTCAGTTCTGGGAGATCTCACCTCCTTCCTACCTGGACCTGTGGTCTTCCTATTTATATTTTCACTGGGTGTTCACTCACCTCATTCCTCTCCTACGTCAGATCTTTACTCAAATGCCCCCTTCTCAGTCAGGCATTCTCTGACTATTCAATTTAAATTTGCATTCACTCCCATCAATACACCCGACTCTTTCCCTTTTCTCCATAACACTAAATACCATCTTACCCACTTTCTCTTATTATGTGTGTCTATGTTGATACATACATATGTATATATGTTTGTATGTATTTAGTTATATAACTTACTCAGTATTTAGCTACTTTATTGTCTGTTTTCCCCAAACTAAAGTGTAATATCCATGAGGACAATACTTTATATATCTTTTGGTTGACTGATACAACTAATACCAAATGAAATGAGATAATAACATAGGTAAATCATGAATGCAAACCCACCCCATCCCGGGCCCTACAGAAATCTTGTCCTTGTCCCCTTTGACATGGAGCAAAATTGAATTTAACAAAAGAAGGAAATAAAACAAAACATGAGTGACTTATTCCATAAGAGTATATTTGTCTTTTCCTTATTGAAAAGAAGTTCCTTAACAATCAGGGAGAACTATTCTTCTGCACTTAGCATGTTTTTCATATTTCATGAGGGTAGAATATCTTTACTTATTTCAAAGACATAACTGATAATTGCACTTTGGCAGGATGGCAAATTGCTATCATGACTGCACCTGTATTGACTTGTCAGCAAGGTATTCACCCCGTATCAAGCACTTGCCTTTGCTTGTTCCTCTTGCATCATAACGCAGATGTTCTAACAGGTTTATTTAAACCTCCTGGACTTAAACATCCCTCATGAGCTGCCTATCCATATAATTCTTTATGGGACAGGTAGGAGTTAGCTGTCCTGATGGAAATATATAACGCTAAAACAGGAACCAAGGTCTTGTCTCCTACCCAGGCTTATCAGACGGGGTGCAAGAGAACAAATGTTCCTCTAGGATATATTAATTTCTCAGTGAAAAGGTACACAAAATATCTGATTGATTCCTGTCCAAGAGTATATTTTTCACAGAAGGCAATTTTGTAATATAAATATAACATCGAGCAAATAAAGTAACCTCATCAACTAGTACAAAAAGGAGCTCATATTCTTCCTAATGATAAAAATCTATTTAATTCTAATCAGGTATAGTAGCATTTCTGTAATATGCATCTTATTCAAAATGAATCCTTCCTATGAGTACCCTTAACAGAAGAGAGAGCAAAGAAGATAAAGATGGCATCACATTTCCAGGTGGTAATAGCCTCTACATGTATGAAATTGAGGTGCATGGAATTCTATAATCCACCTTCTAGTATCATTTCTCACCCTTTACACCCAACAGCCTGCTCTGTGATGTTAATACAGAGTGCTCTATACAAATCAGTTTTGCTGGGTAACAAAACCTCTTATTGACAACTCTCTCTTAATTACCTATTTTTTAATTTAAAACCTAATTTCTCCCCCCCCAGTTTCTGTTCTTAGCACTTGGCTGTAGTCATACCCATAAACATTTCTCTGAAGAAAATCTGTGTTAATTATTTTGGTTTCTCCCTAAGAAAGATTACTTGTTTTCATAGATCAGCCAGATTTTGAATCTAAATCATTCGGCTTAAAATTATTTCCTTTGAAAATTCATTTATTTTATATACAATGGAGTATTAGCCATAAAAAAGAATGAAATAATGCCATCTGCAGCAACATGGATGGACTTAGAGATTATTATAATAAATGAAGTAATCCAGACAGAGACAAATATTATATGATATTGCTTATATGTGCAATATTTGTAAAAAATACAAATTAACTTATTTACAAAACAGAAATAGACCCACAGACATAGAAAACAAACTTACAGTCAGCAAAGTGGAAAGGGGGTAGGGGGATAAATTAAGGTTTGGGATTAACATATATAAATTAAGAGCTTGGGATTAACATATATATACTATATAACATATATATATACTACTATATATAAAACAGATGACCAAAAAGTACCCACTGTATAGCACAAGGAACTATACCCAATATTTTGTAATAATCTATAAGGGAAAAGAATCTGAAAAAGAATATATGTATATATGTTTATATATATATTCTTTATATGTATATAAAACTGAATCACTGTGCTGTACACCTGAAACTAAGACATTGTAAATCAACTATACTTCAATAAAAAAAAAAAGAAGAGGGCTTCCCTGGTGGCACAGTGGTTGAGAGTCCGCCTGCCGATGCAGGGGACAGGGGTTCGTGCCCCGGTCCGGGAAGATCCCACATGCCGCGGAGCGGCTGGGCCCGTGAGCCATGGCCGTTGAGCCTGCGCGTTCGGAGCCTGTGCTCCGCAACGGGAGAGGCCACAACAGTGAGAGGCCCGCGTACCGCAAAAAAAAAGAAGAAGAAAATTCATTCTTTTAATCAAATAAATATTTATGGACCTCCTATTATATTCTGGGAATTATTCTAGGTCTGTTTGAATAAAACCAAAGCTTCCTATCCTTAGGAGGCTTCCATTCTAGCGGGAGAGAGACAATCAACAAATCAACACACATATATAGGTACAATTCTTTATATATAATTTGGGACAAACTTATTAGAAGCAATCCATCGATGTAAATGAAGAGGCTTAAATATGTCATATTCTTTGATGACATAATTAAAATTCTATGATTTTAGGAAAAAATCAAGAATGTACACAAGATATATACAGGCATACCTAGTTTTATTGTGCTTTTCAAATACTTTTTTTTTTTTTTTCTTTAACCGATTGAAGGTTTGTGGTAATCCTATGTTGTCAGATGATGGTTAGCATTTTTTAGCAATAAAGTATTTTTTAATTTAGGTATGTACGTGTTTTCCTAGACATAATGGTATTGCACACTTAATATAGTAGAATATAGTGTAAACATAACTTTTATATGCACTGGAAAACCAAAAAAAAGTGTGTGACTCTCATTACTGCAATATTTGCTTTATTGCAGTGGTCTGGAACAGAATCTGCAGTATCTCTGAAGTATGCCTGTATCATACATACGCATACATATAAATGTGTTAATCATCACAAAATACTTATATTAGTACAATTTTATAAATAACTTACATGGCCAGCAAAAAGGGGATGGGAAAATAGATGAGGGCACATCCAAAATAAGATGGTAGGGGAGGAAGCCATTAAACTTGGTGCTCTACATACTTACTGTCATGGAAAGATGCTAATGAGACAATGTTACATGAAACAAAGAATAGCACATACTATTTTTTTGCATTCCTTTATCTTTCATATCTACAATTTACATTTCCTCTCATTTACTATGTTCTTTAATTTGTTCAGGTATCTCGTCTTTCAATTTAGGTTGTAAATCGGGTGTAGGAATAAGTAGGAACATCCTGCTCCTGAATCATTTCACTGATACTGTTTCTAAAACTTCGAAATATACTCTACTTGAAAGCTAACCTTTAGGACTCAGGCATTATCTCCTTCCTGTAGGTTCCCAAAGTCCCCCCTCATAGCAAGATTAACACTGTATTTCTCATGTTTTTTTAAAATTTATCTTCTGCTTATATCCTCTACATCTAGCAGATTCTTGAATTACAGTGCAAATTCAATACAAGTTTGCTGAATGAGCTAATAAATAAACTGGCCTTACATTATTTTTAAAATCTGAAACAGAGATCTAGAAAAGATCACTTTGCCTACCCAATTTATGCCTAGCCCCAGGAGTTACACTTGATCTACTTGTAGTGTCAAGCAAAAAAGAAAGTCTGTCTAGGTGATTTTTCACAGATCTTACTAATTCAATCTATGTCATATTAAAATCGATCACAGGTTATGTCAAAGCAAGTCAACTCCCTAAAACAGTCAGTAAACCCACTGAAAAAAAATATCAAACAAGGTGATTTTTATATCATTATTTAGTTATTTGTTGGTGGTGGACTAAATTTCTCCTTTCTAATAAGTTATTTTGTTGTTTTATGGATGCAGCTCCGGACACTGTATGAATGTGCATAGAAAACAGGTGTTTTATTAAGAATAAAGAAATGATTTTCATTCTTTTTTGCAAAACAAGATGTTGAAAAGTATCATTTATCAGAGAATAAATTCATGATGAAACTCATTTGTTTCATCATCTTTATCAGCCATGCAAGAATAAATTCAAACTAAATTGGAAATACAGCAAAAATTTTCATTTAGTTTATTTTTTATTTTTCATTTGCGTAAAAAAACCTGCACGAATAGGAAAACAAGTTCCATGTTCTATGCCATTTATGTTTTAAGCCCTAATTATATTTAAATTACTCTTCAACTCTTACTACATTAACATAATTGTGTGTCAACTAGCAAGATGTACTTATTGAATGAGGTATTTTTAGAACATTCTACAAGTCAATAATGCCTTTTCCATTTTTTTTACGTATCACTTTGCCAATTATCTTTTACTAGAAGAGTTCCTCTTTTTCCTTTTGTTCCTCTGAAAATGGAGCTTTCAAAACTTTCAACCAAGCTATTTTCTACTCTTATTCCATAGAAATGGTGTTAATGGTATTATGTGAAGCTCAATTGATTTAGTTTTTTTTTTTTTTTTTTTTTTTTTTTTTTTTTTTTTTTTTTTTTTTTGCGGTATGCGGGCCTCTCACTGTTGTGGCCTCTCCCGCCGCGGAGCACAGGCTCCGGACGCGCAGGCTCAGCGGCCATGGCTCACGGGCCCAGCCGCTCCGCGGCATGCGGGATCCTCCCAAACCGGGGCACGAACCCGCAACCCCTGCATCGGCAGGCGGACTCTCAACCACTGCGCCACCAGGGAAGCCCTGATTTAGTTTTATGTATATCTCAGAAACTATTAGCAGGAATATCTTTGTGTAAATTTAAGCTTTACATCTGCCAGCAGAATTTTTGCCAAGATGCAACATTGTCTTGTAATATGTGACACAATGGAAGACTAAGTCCAGTAGAATCATTTATTCATGCAGTTGAGACTGTAAATTGGAATTCTAGGATAAGAAAGTGATCTAACTCGTCACACTTTCACAGTAGCAAATGTCTAAAATACTTTTGGATAAACAAAGCAAATGCAAGAAATCCACAAATATATATTATTTAACAATAATCTTCAATTTTAAAAATGGAGTCATATAGGATCTTACAGTTGGTTTTTAGTGTCACCAAAAAACAAAAAACAAACCTGAACAAAATTTTCTTTCCTACCATGGATTAAAAAAACAAATCAATTACTTTAAAATCTAAAGTGTTTTCATTGTGTAGTTGTATTTAAATTTCAATTATATAATCAAAACTGTTTTCATTTTATCCTTTAAATATTGATCTATTTCTCTCAAGCAAATATTTATCCATGATTTAAAGCTACATGTAATATCAAAATGTAGTTTACAAGCCACATTCTCCTATCTCACTCTTCCCATCTCCTTGACTGCTTCTATAAAGCACCATTTTCAAGTCTTTGTTTCTCCTGATATTTAACTAAATGATTATAAAGAATATGCTTATACTGATATTTTCCGATACTAGTTTTGGGTACTTATTTCCTATTTATTTATTGCCTATTTATTTCCTGTTTATTTCCTTTTGCCTTTCCTCCTACCATTTTCCCACTATGGTTACATAACACATTTTGGCCATATTGACATCAAATTTATAAATTTTATATTTATTAACAAAAGTTGTTCATTGTCAGGCAAAATGGAATAATATACAGTCAAATCTTTTTATTGACCATAGTTCCATTCTATAAAGTAGCTGCAAACACTGAATTAGTGAACACTGACCCATTGCTCCCATGTGAAACACAGGGTTAGGTTCTTACAAGCCTTTTGCCACAACACAGTAATCAATCAATCGATCTAGAACCTTATTTACGTGTTTCTGTTTAAAGACACCTTATTTAATAATACTGTTGAAATATGAACACTTAAGTCACATCCAACAGCCCTACAGCTTACTCCTGAGTGAAGCTTATCTAACACCTGCATCTTCTCCACAAAGCACAGCCCAACCTTCCTGCACTTAGGAACAACTAGACAGCACTTCAATACTATTGCATATTTGGAGGTCATCTGAAACAGTGAAATCACAAACAAAAAAGTATAAAAATTAAAAAAAACACATGGCACTAAATAGCGAAAAGGACACAAATTATGGGAGCAGAAACAGGCAGGCAGAGTGTCGACTTGTTTGGCCTCAGATGGGATTGTGCATGTCAAGCAACTCAAACTTGCTGCTCTGAGTATGTCTGTGAATGACTGCAAATGTGCCATGAGTATTGATTTGGGGGTTACAAATAAACTGTAGTGTTAGGCGAATCTGCAAATACAGAAGTAGTGAATAATGAAGACAGACTGTACTTATAAGTCTTCCTGAGGGACTTTACTTTCCCCTAGAGTTAACTGGTTTTCAATCCTTAATTCCTTTCAAACTTTCACACACATCTCTAAACATCTCTAACTCCTAATCACGCTCCAATCTAGACTGGGTACCAGTGGTGTGGCCTGGGGACTGCATTTCACCAACCTAATGGGGGTGTGGGAGTGATCATCTAGTTCTTTGATCTCAAGTCTTTTTGCCTGATTTTGTGAAGACATCCTCCAGTGGCTTCCTAAGAGAGAACACTTTATAGGTAAACATTTTCAGACCTTAGATATGTGAGAAGATCTTTATTACACTCTCTTAATGATGGTTAAGTTGGGTATAAAATCCTGTATTGAAAATAATTTCTCTTTAGTTTAAAATTTTTGTTTTGTTGACTTCTAACATTCAGTAGAAAAACTAAATGCTATTCTAATATCCAGTCAAAAACACTGTTTTTGGTTACAATCTTTGCTTTTTCCCTATGGACACTTTTAAGATCTAGTGACTCTGAAGTTACAAAATGATGTACCGTGTGTAAAGCTTTAAAATCTCTCATATCTTATCTATTCTCTTTGTTCTGGTGGGTGTGGTGTTAATGTTAGGGTTCTATTTCTTTAGTCAATTTTAATGGAGTTTTGTGAGGGAGAATAAAATTTAAAATGTTTGTATACAGCTATAGTTACCTGAGTCCTGTAAACAAGTTAATTTTAATATAGCTCATTCATTCACTTACTCAATTACTTGACAGATACTGAGTACCCAAAGTAGATTTCTAAAACAGAGAATCTGCCCTCAAGAGTTCTAAAACAGAGAAAGGATAGAGGTATGTAAATTACTGTAATGAGAGGTAAAAAGTGATGCATGCCATAAGAGATGCAGATACTGTGAGAACTGGAAGAAAGTGATAATTAACAGCTGGGGTGATCATTAAACATCTCATTAAGGTTGATGTGATGTAAGATCTGAATTTGAAAAGATAGGCAGGACTTGGATATGGAGAGAGAAGACCCACAGGCAGAAGGCATTACGGCTTCAAGGAGTGTGAATAAAGGCACAGAAATATGCAGTTATCCAGTGGTGTAAATGTTGAGTAATTTAGTTTTCTTCATGAATGTGCCTAGAGCAGAGCTATTAATAAGCTGATTTTTGTTCTCTCCCTTTTTTGCATGAACGCCATTCCTAAAGTCTTTACTACACTAAAGAAAAGCTAAAGTTTAAATTTCATGATCTTGAGTATAATTAGGAAATCAAACAAATATGCAGTAAAATAATCAGAAAATCAAACTTTAAACATTGTGAGGACCATTTAAATTCATGGTCCAATGCCTCTCATTATGTGAAAAAGATATTTCTGCAGAGAAACTAATGTTAAAACTTGAATCAATATTCATACTAGATCTTTTTTAAAATAATGTATTTGAATTCTGAGCTTTAATAATCATCAAGACAAGATATTCTGATTTATAATTGTGGAGAGCTAAAATGATGACTAGGAAAGTACACAAATGGCTTGTTGCAGATACCATCCCTGTTCACCAATACTGAAGAGACCTTCACAGGGCCTCGCCGCGAGGCTGTCCTCCCAGGAGCTGACAGGGAGCCACCTCCCCCACGCCCACCCACCCCCACCCCTGTGAGAGCGTCATAAAGCAAAACACTCTAATGCTCCATTAACTAACATTACTGAGTCATGACTCAAGACTGACCAACTAAGTACCGTATATAACGACTACCGTTTATGAAAGCCTCAGCATTACTGCATTTCAAAGGCATCCACTTTTCCCTCTTTATTTGATTGTTTCAGTTGAAATCATTAAAAGTAATTTAAAAGAGAATCATACATTACTTTTTAAACAAAACTAGAAAGGGGGATTAATTTTTTTAAAAACTGTGTTTAAAATAAAACCACAAATAAGGACAAAACAATTACAATGAATGGTTTAGAAAAGTTACTGCAAATGTCCCTAGAGAACTGCACCAGGTCTAAAATGTAATTTGCTTTAACGTTTACTTTTTAAAAGCAATGTGCTCCCATGTGTATTTTTCATACCTTATTAAAAACAAATGGTCATGTTCTATTCTCAGTCAATAAACTGTAAAGCCTACAAAACCGGGTTAAACGAATACAAAATATTCCATGACAGAAGAAAGCCCGTTACGTCTTAAGCATGTTTTAAGCACGACTAACACTGCATTTGAACAATACCAACCATCCAAAGAATAGTGAACACATCAAATTGATTTTCAGAAATGGTGAAACATTTGTACACATAACGTTATTTAAGCAAAAGCTCACATTTTATTGACTTTTTATATTTTTCATTAAAATATTTTGTCACTGTGCAGACAAAAATCCAAAGATCAATCATAGCTTCAGATATGAATAACAATCTCCTCTTTTCACTGATTGAAAGTACCAGATTTTCTATCTAAATTCAAATTTTAAATTCTTTGCTGGCAAATCATCCTGTTGGCAACAGGCTATTATCCTATCAAGACCTCAAAGAGGCCCTCAGTCAATGTGTGAAGAGAGCAGAGAACTCCTAGACATTTCCAAGACCTAGGAGGACTGCACCATCAAAAAATTTAAGTGAATTAATTTAGAATAAACCCTTATCTTACCCACTGCCAAACTCAGTGTGTGTGACAGTGTCTAGCAAATATTAAGTACTCTGAAATGTCGATGATTTCTCCTACCCCAGAAGAGACTACAAAGAGTCAGGAAAACAGCAATTTTTTAAAGAATATATTTGAATGACTTTAAGATCAAATCCACTTCAATTCTGTAACATTTTCTGAATACTTACTATGTGCAAAGATTTAAAAGTTTATTTCCCATGACAGAGGCTATCCTGTGAGAAACCAGGTCATTTCATTAGCAAAATTTGGGGATTTTTTTTGAAGAATCAAGGAAAATTCAATAAATGTTGATCAGCCTCTAATATTTCTACCATTATAGTCATATTTACCATGGTGTCAGCTTCTAACCATATTCTACATAATTTCCCCCTGCATGCAAGGGAATAATATATATTGGAATTTCCATTCAAATACAGTTTCTTCAGAAATCACAAAAAAGATAATAGAAATAAAGACATATTTGAATTAAATATTGTGTAGGATAAAATATGTATAGTATAGCACAAACATAACAATATTACATAATATTTCTAGAGTTGTTGCAATTTAATTATCTATTAACTGGAATTATATAAACACTTTTCCATATATAATGCACACATACATGTCTCTAAGTCATTGAAAAGTTTGTTTAAATCTCCAAATAACCACAACAAACCTATCAATATATGAAAAGAAGACTATGTTATGGATAATTCACTTTTCTGGCACCCTAAATAAGAATTTGTATTCTACTGTTCAGATCTCACCATATCAGTGGGCATTACATGGATAATCTAAATTTCTACTGCAGAATGTGGGTTATTTGCTCATAGAGCTTAACGCATCAACAACAAAAACAAATACTGTACTACTAGCTGAGTTATATTAGGTGCTTAATACAACTCAGGGGCTGGACTAAAAATCTTGAAACCACACAACTATGTTATGAATCAAGTGTTATTAATATTCAGATTTTACAGACCAAGAAATTGAGTCTGACATGCTAAAAAAAACTACCCAAGATCACACAGCAAGCAGCCTAGTAATAGAGCGAGAATTTGAATCAAGTCTATTGCACCCTAAAGCTTGAGCTTCTGTTTTCCATGTTGTACTTGCCACATTTAACACAGGAACACCCATCAAGACGAAATCTTTATGAACATTTTTCTGGTATTTTAACCATACATTAAGTAAATTACCCCAAAACAAGCATCCAAGGCAAGTCTAAGGCTCATTAGCCAATGAGTCACCCTATAGAAAACAATGTATGGAATTCGAATGCACATAACACAATTGTAATATTTTATTACTTATAACTGAAACTGGTCAACTAACATGCAAATTATTTGTACTGTGTTATGTTGCTTACCCTATTGTTCTGGTAAGAAATAAATATTTATTGACTTTATTGAAGTCAAAACAAAAAGAGGGTTTCTTTTACTTAATGTAAAACAAGTAGTCCTTTACCACTGTCTTCCAAAAAAAAAGAAAAATGGTAAATTATGCAATTAGGAAAAATCGATGTTTTTTAATTCATTTACTCATTCATTCTTAAAATATCTGTTGCACATAGTTATGTATCAAGCACTGTACAGGTAGGAAAAAGAAAATTTAAATAAAATGGAGCCCCTGCCTAGGAAGTACTTTTAAGGAAATAAATAAAGTAAAAATATAAAAGTTATGTGGCAATACAGAGAAGGATCTAATTAACCGCATCTAGTGTAACTGAGTGAAATAGTTTAGAAACATATACTTTATTTATTCCCCCAAATAGTTAGCAGTTTCCAAGGAACAAACACAGCGTAGGATCCTTAAACAAAGTTTAAGTCTTTTTAAAATTAATAAGAGATTAAGAATTCCTTAACAGATTTCCTTTAACAGATTTATAACAAAGTTCCTTATTATTTTAAAGTAATATTTGCTTATTCATTTAATCAGAGAACATTCTGGGAGCACTGGTGTGAGCTAGGTTATATGTATAATATGTTTCATTTAATTGAAAATCCAGGGTAGAATATAATTGTTGCAGAATATCCAGGGTATCCTATAATTGTTGTCCAACATTTAAAAAAATGACTACTACAGTTTTGAAAATTCCTATAAAAGCAAAACACCATATCAGGATAAACTGTGACCTTTTTCATGATATTGTCCATATCCTATTTATCTTAACAACTAACTTCAATTAATATGGTTTTCTGGTCTATAGTCTATTCTCAGTATATCCTTTGGAAAATTTTCAAATAAGCTAATACAATGCAGTGTATAATTGTAAAATGGTTGACTAGGATGTTTCTTTTTGTTTTTGCTACCTATAATGAATCAATGTCATAATAATAATAAAATTTGGCATATAGTCATTTTTTCCTTTTTGGTTTTTTTTTTTTTTTTAGGTATAGAGGATAGGCACTTGATAGGCTTAACATAAGTAAAGGTAATGATATTAAAAATCCCTTTTATAATATTTCCTATAGCGATTTAGCAAGCATTCTGTATTATTATAGTGTTATGCTAAGGAATTCTACTCTCTGAAAATTAAGGAACATTCCACATTAGCTGCAATTGGTAAGCCATGGATATAACCTGGATCTAAATTTCATGATTTCCAGATCATCCTTGTCCAAGAGAAATTTCACTTTTATCAATATAACTGAAATATGCTGTCAATCTAATCATGAACAATTTCAAGATCACATTAGACATCCAGTCTGATATTAGAATATACTTCCTGATTAATAACTGTACTCTGACAGTTTCATCACTGTTTCATCACACATCTCTTCATACCATATTAGTATAGTTATCCCATTTTTTATTTTATCACTTAGCCCAAATGAAGGGAAAATAAAAGATAAGAATCAGGTCTGCTTTTAGCAACATTTATGTGTAACTAACATTGACCACTATTATACACTTTTAATATTATTCACACTTAATGGGCTAATCTAAAGAATCAATAATCTCTTTGGACCTATGGGTCTCAAATGGAAATACTGTGTTTTGTTTTTTCACTTTTCTCTAGTCAGTTGTGCCTTTAAAGTGAGTCATTAAAAGTGTCCGTCTGATTTAAACCTAAGAGATCTGCCATATTCCTGGTCCCCATATATAAATGGTGTATTTCTAGATGTTATGCTGCCATTGGCCTATTTGTTGCACTGTGTGCCAACACCACTCTGCTTCAGCTACGGAGGAGTAAGAGAGGAGAAAGAGATTAAGGAGGGGATTTTGGTTTGTTTTTTTAATTTTTTAGTAAATTTATTTATTTATTATTTATTTTTGGCTGTGTTGGGTTTTCGTTGCTGCACGTGGGTTTTCTCTAGTTGCAGTGAGCGGGGGCTACTCTTCCTTGCAGTGTGCGGGCTTCTCACTACTGTGGCTTCTCTTGTTGCGGAGCACAGGATCTAAGTGCGCATGCTTCAGTAGTTGTGGCACGTGGGCTCAGTAGTTGTGGCTTACCGGCTCTAGAGCGAAGGCTCAGTAGCTGTGGTGCACAGGCTTAGTTGCTCCGCATCATGTGGGATTTTCCTGGACCAGGGCTCGAACCCGTGTCCCCTGCATTGGCAGGCGGATTCTTAACCACTGCACCACCAGGAAAGCCCAAGGAGGGGATTTTGTATGTATCTATAAACTCATTTTTCTTAACAATAAAGCTACCTGAAGCAACTAAATTTAAATATCACTACAGATATCTGAGTGGTGAGTTTGTGATAATGTTATGTTGTTATTTGGACTATTCAGTGTTTTAAAATATTTAATATTGAAAAATTTAAATATCCAATTTGGACTGAGTTAGACTGTATTAGGTTAAAGCTTAAAAAAATTGTGACAGTTTGACCACCATTTTTGGCATACATCAGAGATTTTTTGTTAAATTTTAACAATTCTCAAAGATAAATACTAAAAAAGTTTTTAAAATTTTTAAATTATTAGATATCTTTATTTTAAATCTACTTTTTACATGTTTAGTTTTAATTTATGGTTGCCAGTGAATGTGATTATATAGTTTCTGTTTTGCAGAAACTTTCCAGGTTTTCTTATATTCCACTAACAGATATGTCTTTGCATTTTTTCCATTGACAATTCTTTTAAAAAAAGAATAATTGTTAAAGTATAAAGTTTAACATATATTTATATAATCGACCTTATTAACTATATAATTAAAATTATTTAAGAATTTATTTTGTCTTCTGGTCAACTTGATCTTTCAAAGACTGAGTATGGAGCATTTAACTCCCCCTACCATTATGCTTCTGAGAATTTCTACCCCATTTTTAAATATATATATATCACAATACTGTATCATAAAATGTATAAAAATTCTTAACAGTTCTCCAATGTAGTTGGTTCCTTGGTCAATACAAAATTCTCCTCTTTGTTACATTTAATGCTATTCTTGAATCCTATGTTACCTGATACTAATATATCCAATTTTCATTTTGTGTTTGTTATTATCTGCTATACATATATCATCACTTATACATAACATTTGTCATTTTAATAAGTGTCTTGTAAATAGCATAAATAGTATATATATTTTGACCCAATCTGTAAGTCTTTGACTTTTAACAAAAAATGTAATGTATAACCAGATGTTTGTTCACCTTACCTTGTTTTCTATTTTTATGTTTTTCCTTTATGTTTCTTAACAATATCCATATTATTGGGCCATTGTGAAGATTAAATAAGCTGATATTTACAATTCCTGGCAAACAGGATTCACTTAATAAATGGTACTAATGTATCTGTTTGCCTTTTATGTCCTTTCGTACCTATTCTATGCTTTGGTCTCTGATAGCCTAGGAAGGTATAACTGATGTTATAAATTCTACAGAAGGTAACTTTTAGTTTTAAATGATATATGTGTTTTCAGGTGAGGGCAAATTATCAATATGGAAAAACTGAGGCTAGATAGAACTTCAATAGTATTCAATTACGTGTGTGATTTATTCCCTTTGCTATCAAAATCATTTCTCCACCATAACATAAATTAATATAAAGCTATTTTTATTTACCTGCCTTTTTTCCTGATTTTTCCTACACTAAGTTTCAATGATTTATTACAGTAATCTTTTACAAGATGCCGAGTGTCTCTTACTTTAGAACTTGTGTTTTAGTCTTCTGCCCTCATTTGTCTTGAGACAAATATAGACAATGTGTAAATCGGCAACTGATTGCTCCTTAATCAGACACAGGATTGTTGAATTCTGTAGTTTAGGTGCAATAAGAGCAGCAGAATACTGATGCCAGGCCAAAAAGTTAAATACATGGTTTGCACCGGATTTACTTTTGTATTGGAGCCGAGACTGTCATAGTATACATAACACAAAATGGTACTGATCTCCTGTTGAATGCTTGCTTATGAGTTTATGATTCACTCAGAAGTGAGCCCATCCTTCTGCAAAATCATTTAGGGCTTTTACACATCTATTAAATGATCTTATTACTATTTTTTTAAGTGGGCTCAATGTGTTACTTTTTGGGTATCTCATTTTTCATGGTACTCAAACCTACTAAACTGGCGCTTCAATAAAGAAAGAAAAGAGTGTATAATGTTGTGAGTGGTTATAATTTGCCCAGATTTCATACTGTATCCTCTAATTCTCACTATGGCCTTTTCAGAAAATGCTTGCCCCTCTGCTGTTAGCAGGAATAACTTGGATATTCTCTGTAATAGGAAATTTCCAGATGTAACCTTGGAACCAATCCACATCACCCTTATATTCTAATGTCCTTTCTATTTGTGCAAATTTATTTAGATTTACCTATCAGGGTTGAGACGGGCAGAATTTGCCTTAAAATTCTGTGAAGAAAAAATAGGAAAATTAGAATATTTTACTAATTAATATTTTGAATGTCACCTGAGAGCCCCCAGAGGGCACAGCTACAGGGGGGTACACTTTGGAACTTTCGATGACCTCTCTGATACTCCCATGAAATTGCATAAAAACAGTTTTAACATGGCACTCTCAATGACAACAGCCTTTTACGGCAATGCATGGTTTTTCCCTCTTCAGCTATTCTCTGTGCTGAAATCAGACACTGGATGCCACTGATAAGCTCATGGGTAGAAGGGCCAGAATAAGGAATAATGGTCCAGCACCATGTGACCCCTCAACAAATCAAATTAGCAATCTATACAATTCTAAGTATTCATATTCCATAGGATATGCATTTTAATATCTCTCAAGATACCAGACAAGTGGAGTTGGAAGGGAAATTTTAAATCAAACCTAAAATTCTACTTTCTTATTCTGCTTTTAACATTTGAACAGACATGACACACTACATGACAGAGCTTACTTAAAACTCCGACGAATATGTCACACGCCCATAACGCTGTTTTAGATGTTAAGCTCGTTCGGTTTTTCCATAACATTTTATGGAAAAACCTCAGCAAAATTTTTGGCCAAAACAACACAAAGACACATTATCCCTTCATATCTCTTGTAGATGCCAAAATCACTACCAATTATTTTTTTATTTATACATTTATTTTTTAATAGATCTCTATTGGAGTATAATTGTTTCACAATACTGTGTTTGTTTCTGTTGTACAACAAAGTGAATCAGCCATATGCATACACATGTCCCCATATCCCCTCCCTCTTGAGCCTCCCTCCCACCCTCCATGAACCCTCTAGGTCATCGCAAAGCACCGAGATCTCCCTGTGCTATGCTGCTACTTCCCACTAGCTAGCTATTTTACATTCGGTAGTGAATATACGTCGATGCTACTCTCACTTCACTCCAGCTTCACCCTCCCCCACCCCAGGTCCTCAAGTCCATTCTCTATGTCTACGTCTTCATTCCTGCCCTGCCACTAGGTTCATCAGTACCATTTTTTTTTTTTTAGATCCCATATATATGCGTTAGCACATGGTATTTGTTTTTCTCTTTCTGACTTACTTCACTTTCTGTGACAGACTCTAGGTCCACGCACCTCACTACAAATAACTCAATTTCGTTTCTTTTTATGGCTGAGTAATATTCCATTGTATATATGTGCCAAGTCTTCTTTATCCATTCATTTGTTGATAGACATTTAGGTTGCTTCCGTGTCCTGGCTATTGTAAATAGTGCTGCAACGAACATTGCGGTACATGTCTCTTTTTGAATTGTGGTTTTCTCAGTGTATATGCCCAGCATTTATTTCCTTCCATGTCTTCAGCTAAGAAAATCTACAAAAAGCCTACAAGAATACTATATGTAACCATCTCACAAGTTTCTCCTGAAGCTCTTGTGATCCTTGGTAGGTCTGGAAATCTTTTTCCTTCATTAAAGAGGAGCTGTTATCATTTGTTGAGCACCTATTGCAAGCAAGAAGGCACTGTCAGGCATTGTAGAAATAAGGTGTTCAGCTCTTCCAACAAGTTTGCAAGGCACCGTATTTGGCACTATTCTTTAGAATGACACAACTGAGGTGCAGAGGTCTTCAATAATTTAAGTTTTCACAGCCAATAAATGATGGAACCAGAATTCCAGTGCAGGCCTGTCCAATTACAAAGTCTGGACACCTTCCCCTCAGGATAAGACCTTTTACCCAAATTGTCTTAAATCCAGTTCTCTCAAGGATTTGCACTATGTCGGGGGAAGGGATAAATCAGGAGCTTGGGATGAGCACACGCACACTACCAAATATAAGATAGATGACTGACGGGGACCTACTGTATAGCACAGAGAACTCTGACCAATATTCTGTGATAGCCTATATGAGAAAGGAATCTAAGAAAGAAAGAATATATGTATACGTATAACTGGAAAAAAAAGAAGAATGACAGTTTAATGGATGCATGTTCCTTTCTTCACTCATTAAATAAGTTTTTGTATACTTAATGGTCTTTGTTAGGTCCAGTGCATGCAAAAGAGAATTGGACCTGGTCCCTGCCCTCTAAGGACTGTAAGCCAATTGCTGTGGGAACACAGAGGAGAAACTAAGGTGGTCTTGGGAAGAAGAAAGCTTAACAGAGGAACTGGTGTCTCAAGTGAGCTTTTTAGAATGATGTAATGTATTGATGGATGCTAACCTTAAGGGATTAATGTGTAATATTAGGAAAAATCACATTCTTCTTTTTTGCAGAGACATTCTAGAGCCCCTTAAGTCAAAATAATGACCCTCCATGTTAAAAGGTTCATATTTTTCAGGAATACACATTCTTACGGAGAAGCGTATTTCAGTGTTTCCCCAGTCATACCATTCACTGCCACTTTGCCCACGAGCGAAACTAGCCTTGAATAGTTTTTTACAGGTAGCATGAAATTTATAGCTAACCACATCTGTTGATAAAATATGCTTTTAAAAGCTCAAATGTTAATGGAAATTTGTTCCAACAAAAGTACCAAAGGACAACTGGCATGCAGAAAATAAATAATACGTTATTCTGTTTGAAGTAACTCTTTTCTCACGTTCATAGAAAACAAGTCAATACTTTTAGTCCCAAATTGAGAACATTTCGGTTAAAAGAAATCACCTAACAACACAGGCAGACCACTTAGGCACCATTTGATGATTCTTCTTTTATTTTCCCCATCTTTGTAGCACATGCTTGAAAAGATGTGAGGAATAATATTGTTGCTCTATGTACACCCACAGGAGTGAAGTGCTATCCTTCCAACTTTTCTGAGGTTTTAATTATGAGAGTAATTATGTTGACATAATGTACAAAATATTGTGATGTTTCATTTTCAATTATTTAATACCATTGGCAGACTAGGGCACAAATTACAGATACGCATACATCCATGTTTGCTAACAAAACATTGCCAAACATTATTAAATTTTTAAATTATAGTTAACAACAATAGGTAACTAATTTCCCTTAAGTACCTCTCCTGCTAGGATTCCTACTAATTAGAGTCACTGGAGCTGCCCTGAAGTTTAACACTAATATATGCCTTAAAGTGTTTAAGTTTTATTATTTATCTTACCAAAGAGTTAATTCATGGGTCATTATATTAAAAATTACAAATACCTTGTGTATTTTTTAAAGGTATACTCTATTTGATTGAGCATTTGGCTCGTCTCTTTTTCCAGCACTGGAAAGCAAAAGAACCATTAATACAGATTATTTTATGTTTCTATGTATAAGTTATGTAATACTTTAATCCCTCCCCCACATATGTAATCCTTAGAGTAAATAAAGAAACGGATCCAGTTAAAAGTATGTACTAGTATATAAAAAGGATGTTTTTTAATTCATGCTTACAACTTCATTACGTAGGTATATAAAATAAAGAAGTGTAGTTTAGTCTGTTTTATTTGAAAATTCCTGTAACTTTTCAAAGCAAAAACTAAACCAAGAACCACTGCTGACAGCCAACTTTGACCCTGTCCTTGTGATCTTCTTGGCAACATAATTTGCACCCTGTAGAAACGAAGATGACTTTTTCCTATGACAAGGCTGTGCTCAACACTGGTTAATTAGCACACAGATGGCAGGGAGGCTGTCCATTTTACCCCCTACTATACAAACCACACATTTATATGCAGCACATATTGCAAAGTGGAATATTTGCACAAGTCATATGGCAGTAATCAGGTCCTCACTTTTGAAAGTTAGAATAAGAAGAAGGTAATGATTATGAACTTCAAAGTACAGTGCACTCAAATAATTGGACAAGCCTCACTGAGAAAAGACGAGGCACAATTTACTGTGCTCTTCTTATAATTTAATTCTTAATTCTTGGAAAAGGAAAGGTACATATGAAATTTACCTAAGATACTCTTGAATTGGTTGGCAACATAAATATAGCATGGTTTAAAGGAAAAGTGGAGAAATACCATATATACTTGTTTTAGAGATGCATTTTGAGGGTTTTGGTCAAATGTGAAAATCTGAAAATAGCAAACACACAGGACTTCAAACAGGGAGGCTTCATTGGGAATGAGGGACACTGAACAAAACAGAGTTAGGATCCCTTGCCTCAAGCAGTACATTTTTTTGTCCCTTACTCCATACCCGAGATAGATAAGATTTCCCCTCAAACTGATGAATGGCTATGAAAAATTTAAATATTTACGCTCTTACAAAAAATATTTCTGAGCTTAAGGAAATGACTATAGGTATAGTTTCAGAAGCTTTCTTCTGAGCTATTGGCTGCCTTAGGCAAGTAAAAATAAATAAACAGGTGGTAAGTGTTCATTGACAAGTTAATTCATAATTTACTTTATTTAACTGTCATCTGGATGTGGATAATCAAAACCTGATAGAGCCTGTATAAGACACGCAACATTCAAATCCTGGCTATTTGTGAACAAGGTCTCGTTTATTGATTTTTTTAAACTAACTTTTCTTGTATTTTCTATCTTTAGTTAAATTTTTTAAATCACTTAAAAGAGGATTTCAGAATGTTAAACGATAATATTTATACAAGATTTGACGCAAGGAATATTTATTTCAAGACTATTTCTCCTTGAACACATTTGTTTTGGTTGAACCATCACTGGTACTATGAAATACGTTTTGGTACTCTATGCTAAAATAGTGTCTCAGCAATTAAATCTAAAAGCACTCCTATTTCTTGATTATATTCCAAGCACCAAGTTAATTTTCAGATCATTTATTTTCTAGTTATTGCATTCAAAATGCTAAATTGTACAATCTCATCCCATATTATACAATTTTACAAAATGTGATCTGTAAACAATTAAGGAAAGAAAATCTTTGTGTAGAAGTGCATATTAATACTTTTTCCTTCATTTTTTTGCTGCAATAAGACCAGACCTTCCTGTAGGTTTTCCAAGACAGCCTTTGAGACTGACTATATCTTCATGCTTCCCTGGCAATGACACTCTTCACTTTGAAGATGTCAAACAAGGAAAAGCAGCATCACAAAATTTAGGAGTGAGAATGAATGTGAGCCCTGAGCACTGGTCATCCTTGAAGCAGAAAACTTAATGTGTGTTCCAGATAAGAAATCTGCTGCAGAGGGCTAGGACATGGGACCACAGCCAGAGCTTACACTCCTCTTTCATGATTCTTTAAAAAATGCACTGTACCAACTCGTTTGGAAGGAAACTTATTACTAATGGGATGGATTTTTCTTTTCCTTCCTTTTGTTTTCCTGGTTTTTTTTTTTCTTTTCAGTTAACAAGGATTATATACAGCTACTTTTTAGAAGAAGTACTGTCACTGCTACGACTTGTGCAAAGTAAAATCCTGTCATCTAACTAAAATTTTAGTAGGAGGCTTTGAAAAATAAATCTAAAAATAGCATGTTAATGAAATAAATTGTAGGAAACCTCACGTGTTGTGCAGAATACATTTGTAAGTAAAAAGAAGCTTATAAAATAATACAAGCTAGAGGATGTAGATTTCTACTTAGGATATAGAGAGCTGCAAAAGTGACCCGCCCCACCCAAACAATGAAAATAGGCCAGATATTCTACAGAATTTTTCTTGAATCCATCAAGAAGCTGTAGTCATAGTGCAACCAAGAAATCTGAATTCCAAGGAGCGACAAGTCCCTCCAAGGAAATACAGGACTCACAAACCATCTTGCCTATCGAAGAACATGGAAAGATGAAGCAAGGGCCTCCATAAGTGAGACTCAAAAACAATTAGCTACAAATTTAACAAGATGCTCAAGAAGTTTGGGCTAAGTGTATCCATTTGGAATAGCTGCAGACCCTACACACGAGGGGACTTCAAATTCATTTGCATGCTCTCTGCAGCAGTGTTCACCTGATGCTAAGAAGAAAGATTGGGGGCAGGACAGGAGCCTGAAAAGAGATACCCTAGGTGAGGCAGGCAGTCTAGAGGAGATTGGCAGCTGTGAGTACAGGCACAAATGCCTTATAGTTTTCTGGACTCTTCTCTCATGCAAAGCAAAAAGCCTTAAGACATAGGGAAGAGGCAGCAAAGATGCACTGTGGCTGGAGAAAGACTAGAAAAACAAAGCCCAAGGGGCTTAGGGGAAGGACAAGAAACTGTCTTGGACCTAAGATCCTACAACCACTCAAAGCTTGGATCTCCTATCACTAAGAATAGAAACACCCATTCAAGGTCAAGGTCAAAACCAGATACATGCAAGGCAGGGAGAGTTTGATTGCCAAGCGGAGGAATGGCAGGCATGCTGAGACTTCCCTACCCAGAACCCAGGGTGCATATCTTCCCCCAAACTCTGGCTGAGGCAGAACAATAGAGAATCCCCATTTCTCCATGGGCCTATCATGGAGTACCAAGCAAGAGCCGTCTACTGGTGGGGAAAGGCAAGAACATTAAGGGAGCCCAGCCTCTGCGGTACAGACCTGCAGGGATGACAGAAAGTTGAGGGTGGAGAATTAATACTGAGAAAAACCCTCCATCATCCCAGCTTTCACCTTAAGCACAAGACAAAGATGGCCCCATCTCTAGAGGAATTTCAAACTTGTAGTGTACTACCAGGAAACACAGCAATGTCAAAACCCAAACCCAAGCAATTCCTGACCAGAGTGACTGAATCCCCCAAAATAGTGGCCTGGTAGATGTTGAAACCTGCCCATTCCCGTATGTAAATGCTATATGCATCAGTAGCTACTGAGTTTCTACAGCCATACAATAGAATCAGCAGTCATGCAATAGCCATCATTAATTAAAATGAAGTACTGATAAATGTAGCAATATGTTGTATCTTAAAAGCACTGTACTAACTGAAAAAAGTCAGAGGTAAAAGACCACATGTGTCATTCTAAAAACACAAAACTCTGTACAAAAAATTGACCAGTGGTTGCCTGGGATGGTAAGGGAAGGGGTACTGATTACAAAGGGACATGAAGGAACTTTGGGGAAAGATGGTAATATATTTGTTTACCTTGACTGTGGTGGTGTTTCCATGACTGTATACATTGTCAAAATTCATATAATAGTACATCCTAAAGGGTGATATTTTACTTTATGAAAATCTTAGTGAATTTGAATTTAAAAATGAGTACAAAGAATGTAGTATACATAAAGCCATATAAAAAGGTAAGAGAGAGAAAGAGACAATAGAAGTAAGGAAGAAAGAAAGAGGGGAAGGAAATATATTAACATTTCTGAATTTTAGACAAAAAACATTTATTAAAAAATAAATGTGGTATTTAAAAATAAAAGCTGGGTATAGAATGTGAGTTGTAAAAATAAATAATTCTCAAATAATATTTCTACCTTTTAAACAAACACATTGCTAAAGAAAGTTCTAAAGAATATTGACAAGGACACAAATAAGCTTACTATTCTATAGTCAAGACATCTTTTATTTTTCATCTTATGTTACAGATAACACCCTTAATACTTTTACTTACTTAAATCAATAATTCTTGAATATTTTTCTTATGTATGCCTATATCTCATGGCAATGAATTCAGGTCTAATTTATCTTTGTGTAGTAAAGAAAGTCCACAAATTTTAGCCCAGTTATTTATGATAATGAGCAAAACTTATTAATAAAGAAAGCTTTTAAATATAAACTCAATAACACCATAATAAAATATATTTTACATCAGGCCCTGTTTGATTGTCTAATAGAGAGTTCGATAAACTTTGCAAAAATAATTAACATCAAAACGTATGATTTCAAATGCTTTGTGAAGTTACACAGTAAAAACCTTCAGTAAAAGTTAATGTAAAATTGAATGTGTGAGAATGCTAGTGTGAAGCAAAAAACAAAAGTATGTCTGACGAAGACGCAAAGGTTGGGTATATGAACAAACAAGTTGAAACCTGTTTCAGGATTAACAGGCAGTAGAAACATGGTAGTTGAAGGCTCAAACTTAGTGGTAAAACCAACTCTGTTTAAAGGATTACTGAGTTACACTTGCATTTTTTACAATCTCTTCAAGTATCAGTTTCCACATCTATAAAATGGGGAATATAATAGTACTTTTCTTGTTTATAGAGTTGTTATGATGAATAATGTGTGTAATATAAATAACCTGGAAAACATTCAATGTATGTTAATTGTGTTATTTATGATTAATACTTTTGCTAACATATAGAATGACAGTCAAGTGTTGTAGTTCAAGTAACATTTACTTGTTTGACAACTGCTTATCTGTTCAACTGATAAATGAGAAGAAGCTAGTATTTCAAAAATACATTTGAATATAACAAGACTGGAATCTCAAATCAGGGAACGAGGTTTAATCACCAGTTTGTTAGAAAGAAACAGCTTTTCTTAAATTCATAATAATTTTTAGTGACAGATATGTATATGTGTTCACTAAGGACTGAACACATTATGATACAAATTTAAAGGAATATTATATATTGGAGAAAATATGGTTAATATAAATGTTTCTCAAGTAAATAGGAAGTAGCAAATTCGGTGAGAAAAGAGTGTGAGAGTGAAGGAAAAGGGAGATGAATATAAAACACACACAAAATAGCAGTTTAAAGTTATTTAACGAAGGAACAAATTAACTGTATGACTCAATAGCTCATAAAGCCACTACAGATTTTTGAGATCATGCAAAAATTAACCTCCATTGGTAAATTGTTAGGAAAATAAAATAGAAGGGGAAAAGTGAGAAAACCTTGCTTGACCCAAGTCCCACCCTATCAGTGACTTCACTGGAAAAATCACTCAGCTCTTTGGGATTCAGTTTACTCAAATGCAAATGAGAAGTCTTCAGGATTCCTTCCAAGAAATACATATTTGCATGAGGAATTCTTAAATCAAACGCTGAGCAAGAAGTGTTTGAATGATCATTTGCTATATCTTTCGGGCAAGATACTGAATAGGAGGGGGAAAAACATTGAATTTCTTTCACATTGTAAACAGATTCCAACTTGTATACACTTCACTGAGTTAACTAGTTTTATGAAAATAATACAAGTTGTCACGTTTAAATCTGACAAAGTAATCTTTAGAATCGATGCATTCTATGAAAAGTGATCTAGGTTTAATGAGATCCCACAAAATTAGCCAAAATTAAAATGGAACTGATTTGCTCTATGATCTCTATGGAACAGGAGCATTTTATTTGTAGAGGCTGATTTACCTTTAAAATGTTTTTAAAGGAAGACAAAAGGGCTATTCAAAAGAATGTAATAAATATAGCAAATATTTATTATTATTTAACATTAATTATACATTAATTTTATAAATATTTAACATTATTTAAGAATAGGACCTGGATAATAAAAATGTATTCCATCTATTTGTATTTTTACATATAAAGGTTCAAAATTAAAAAGTTCAATAACATTTTAAGGTAAATAAAATAAAACTTTCACTTCTAATCCCCACAGTCTTATACGTAGGGTACCCCTTGACATATTCTTTTCAATATTTTAGAGGCATCTCAAAGTATATATGTATAAAGTTATATCTAACAATTCTTGTTTCTCATCCTCCAGCATGCCCTATTCCAGTAAATGGCATGAGAGGTTATCAAAAATTGAAAGTAATTCTTAATTCCTCTCTTTCCTTCCCATTATATGTAGTAAAATGGAAACCCTATTAGAAATATCTTGTAAATTAACCTAGTACTAGTGCATACAGAAATAAAAAGACAGAAGATAACACGGTGTGTTATGAAAACCTCAATCAATACTTAAGCCACTTTTGACCTAGGACATAGAGAACATAAAATGAAATATGAATAAATATTGATTAACCCAAAAGAAGGCAGGAAGGGAGCAACAGAATAAAAACAAAAATTAAATAAAAACAACAGGGGATATATGAAAGTCAAATAGTAAGATGGTAGATTTAAATCCAACCATTAAATTAAATGTATATGTAGCAACACACTAATTAAAAGGCAAATACTGCCAGTTTAGATAAAAAAGGAAAATAAAATTCCATGTTGTCAACAAGAAATGAACATTAAATATAAAGAAACAGATATGTTGAAAGAAAAGGGGAAAATACTATAGAATGCAAAGAGTAAGCATAAAAAATGGTCAGGTTATATTAATAAAGTACTTAAGTAAAATCAAGACAAACATGAGAGAATAAGAAATAATGAAAAGAGTGGCAATTAGTCATGAAGACATAATACTAAATGTGTATTTAAGTAAGAACAGAGCTTCAAAATGCATTAAGCAAAAACTGACAGAAATAATGAGAAAAATAGAAAAAATCATGACTACAAATGGAGATATTAAAATGCCTTTCCCTGCCACTGACAGAATACACAGACAAAAAATCAGTAAGGGTATATCACATCTAAACAGTAATATCAATCATCTTAACCTAATTAACCTTCATAGACCACTACATGCAACAACAGCAGTATACACATTCTTTTCAAGTATAAAGAAAATGTTCACCAAAATCGATCATATGCCTGGCCATAAAATAATTCACAATTTCAAAAGACTGATATCTCCCAGAATATTTTCCTTGATCAAAACAGATTTTAATTAGAACGCGCAAACAATAAAATATGTAGAAAACTATCATATAACTTATAAATAACATAGTGTCAAATAATCCATGAATCAAGGAAGTAATCACAATGAAATATTAGAAAATCTTTCCAATGGAATGATAATAAAAATACAACATATTAACAATACACAATGTTATGAAAATAATGCTTAGAGGGAAGCTTATAGCTTTAAATGCCTAAAGTAGAAAAAGAAAAAAATATTAAGCAATAACCTATTTTAATACTATAAGAAGAAAGTAAAAGAAGAACAAAGTAGTCCAAAGTAAATGAACAGAAAGAAATGATTAAGAGCAAAAATAAATGAAATAGAAAATAGGCAAACAATAGAGAAAATATAGCAAAAGTTAGTCTTTTGAAAATATTAATAAATTTGATTAACCCCTAGCAAGAAAAGAGTAAAAGCAAAAATTACCAATATCAAAAATAAGGAGGGAATCCACTTTAGATCTTACAGATATCTAAAGGGTAATAAAAGGATATTATGAACAGCTTAGGCCAATAAATATGATAACTTAGATATAATGAAAGATTACCTGGGGGTGGGGGTGGGAAGCAAATTAACAAAACTAAGAAGCAATAAAAAATTTCTTTAGCTCTCCGTATTACCAAAATTTAATTTTTAATCAAAACCCTTCACACAAAGAAAACTCAAGGTGCAGATAATTTCTCTTGTGAATTCTATGGAACATTTAAGAAGAAAATATCATTCTTACACAAACCCTTACAAAAAACAGAGGAGGGTCACACTATATTGACTCTGATACCATATCGGTTAAGACATTACAAGGAAAGAAAATTATAAAACAATATTCCTCATGAAAATAGACAGAAATATCCTCAACAAAATACTGTCAAATACAGTCCAGCAATATTCAAAAATGATAATACATCATGCCCAAGTGTGGTTTATCCTATGAATGCAATGTTGACTCAACCCCCCCCCAATGCAATTTACCAAAAGAGCTGAATGAAGTACAAAAATAATATAATCATTTTGATAGATGGAAGCATTTGGCAAAATTAAAAACTATGCATGAAAAAATGTCAGCAAACTAGGAATGAACAGATGTGAAGTTCCTCAATTTCATAAAAGCCATTTGCAAGACCAAGGGCTTGGGGGTGGGGGAGGGAACGACTAGGAGTTTGGGATTAGCAAATATAAACTATTATATATAGATTGGATACACAACAAGGTCCTACTGTATAGCACAGGGAACTACATTCATTATACTGAGATAAACCACAATGGAAAAGAATATTAAAAAAAAGAATGTCTATGTGTGTATAACTGAGTCACTTTGCTGTACAGCAGAGATTGCCACACACTGTAAATCAACTATACTTCAAAAAAAAGAAAAAAAAAACAAGGGCTAAATTCAAATTTAATGGTAAAAGACTGAATGTATTTCTGGGATGAAAACAATGGTGTCTGCTCTCACAATGTCTATTCAATATTATACTGGAGGTTCTATTCAGAGCAGTAAGACAAGGGGAATAAAAGCATAAATTTTGAAAAGGAAGGCAGAGCACTTTATTCTCCAGTGACATAATCTTCTCTGTAAAGGAGCCTAAGTACTACGCAGTACTAACAACTAGAATTAATAAGTAAGTTTACTAGGTTGCAGAATGCAAAGCTAATACGTCAAAAAAAAAAAATGCCTTTCTATAAACTAATGACAGAAAAATTTAAAATTTAATAAAAATACAATTTATAACAACATTAAAATATGATAAATTTAACAAAAGATGTGCAAAATCTGAACTCAGAAAACTACAAAATATTGCAAGATTCATACTGTGCTCATGGACTGGAAGCCTACGTATTCTATACATTTCCAATTAGAATCTCCACAGGTTTTTGTTTTTTTTTTAATAAATCAAGAAGTGGATTCTAAAATTCATATTAAAATCCAAATGGCCTTAAACAGACAAAATAATTATTAAAAAGAAAAAATTAGAGGACTTATCCTTCCTGATTTTGACATTTACTGTAACACTAGTGTTGGCACATGGATAAACATAAGATGGTGGAAAAGAATAAACAGGAATAGACCTATACATATACAGTTGATTAATTTTCAATAAAAATATCAGGATAATTTAATAGGAGGGGGAAAAAAAAGAAATTTCAACCTCTAATCCTAAATATGAAATATATCACAGACCTAAAGAGAATGTTTGACTCCTTGAGATAGGCAAAGGTTTTTAGAAATGATACCCAAAAACACTAACTATAAAAGAAAGAAAATGATATATTAAACAAGGTGAAACCACCTAGTTGAGAAACAGCTAACAAATAAATACGGCGTAACATAATCATACACATACACACAGACTAAAAGAGATTTAAAAACTCACTTTATATATATTTACCAGAATGTTCAAGGAAAGGTATAATATTACATATTGTTCCAGAATTTGTGAAATAATTGATTTATATAACTCTAATTATATAGAAAATTAATTTTCAAGTCTTTTTGCATTAACTTAGATACAAGTTTATTTAATTTTGTTGTTTTTAAAATTTAATTTATTTTTTTATACAGCAGGTTCTTATCAGTTATCTATTTTATACATATGAGTGTATATACGTCAATCTCTATCTCCCAATTCATTGCACCCCAATGTTCATTGCAGCGCTATTTACAATAGCCAGGTCATGGAAGCAACCTAAATGCCCATCGACAGACAAATGGATAAGGAAGATGTGGAACATATATACAATAGAATATTACTCAGCTATAAAAAGGAACAAAATTGGGTCATTTGCAGAGACGTAGATGGACCTAGAGACTGTCATACAGAGTGAAATCAGAAGGAGAAAAATATTGTATATTAATGCATATATGTGGAATCTAGAAAAATGGTACAGATGAACCAGTTTGCAAGGCAGAAATAGACACACAGACGTAGAGAACAAACAGGTGGTGGTGGGACAACTTTATTTTGAAATTTTTTACACACTTTAAAAATGGACACAACTACAAGACCTATATGAAAAAAATAATAACACTCTGATGAAAGAAATAAAAAATAACTGAATAAATGGAGAGGTATTCCATGTTCATGGTTAGGAAGACTCAATACTGTCAAGATTTAGTTCTCCCCAACTTGGTCTATAGATTCAATACAGTCTCCATCAAAATCCCAGAAAGTTATTTTGTGGATATTGACAAAATGATTATAAAGTTTGTATGGTGTGGGTGGCTTACAAATAATACAAATTTATTCCTCACAGTTCTGGAGGCTGTTAGACAAAGATCAGGGTATTATCACGGTTGGATGAGTGCACTCTTCAGGATTAGAGACTTCTCACATCCTCACATAGTGGAAGGGGCAAGAGAGCTCTAGGGCCTCTTTTATAAGGGCACTAATCCCATTCATGAAGGCTCTATCCTCTTGACTTAATCACCTCTCAAATGTCCCACCTCCTAATACCATCACCTCGAGGGTTAGGTTTCAACACAAAGATTTGAAGGAGACACAAACATCCAGATCATAGTATATTAAGAGGCAAAAGATTCAGAGTAGCCAACACAATATTGGAGGAGAAGAACAAAGTTGGAGGACTGACACTTCATAACTTTAGAAATAGATCAATGGAACAGAATAGAGGGCCCAGAAATAGACCATAGTCAACTGATCTTTGACAAAGTAGCACAGGTAATGCAATAGAGAAAAAAATAGTCTTCATAACATATGGTGCTAGAACAGCAAGACATCCACAGGCAAAAAAAGAATCTAGACAGAGACCTTACCACTTTCACAAAAATTAACTCAAAATGGGTTGTTTATATAAATATAAATGCAAAACTACACAACTCCTAGAATATAACATAGGAGAAAATCTAGATGACTTTGGATTTGGTGATGACTTTTGAAATATAACACCAAAGGCATGATTCATAAAAGAAAGAATCGAAAACATTAAAAAATTCTGCTCTGTGAAAAACTATGTCAAGAGAATAAAAGGCCACATACTGGCAGAAAATATTTGCAAAAGGCATATCTGATAAAGGACTGTTATTGAAAATATAAGAATTCTTAACACTCAATAAAAACAATCTAATTTTTAAAAAATGGGTCAAAGATCCTAATAGACACCTCAGCAAACAAGACATACAGATGGAAAATAAGCATATGAAAAGTTGCTCCATATCATATAGCATCAGGAAATTGCAAATTAAAACAGTGAGATATCAATACATACCTATTAAAAATACCAAAATCTAGAACACTGACAACCCCAAATGCTGATGAGGCACTGGAAGTCTCATTCACTGCTGGTGGGAAGGCAAAATGGTAATGGCCACTTTGTAAGACAGTTTGGCAGATTCTTACAAAATTAAACATACTCTTGCAATATAATCTGGCAATTGTAATCCTTGGTATTTATCAGAGATATTGAAAACTTACATCCACACAAAAGTCTGCACATGTTTATACCAGCTTTATTTATAACTGCCAAAACTTGGAAACAAACAAGGTGTCCTTGAGTGGGCAAGGTACATCCAGACAATGAAACATTATCTAGCATTAAAAAGAAATAAGCTATCAAACCATGAAAAGACATGGAAGAAACTTAACTGTATATCACTAAGTGAAAGAAGTCAATCTCAAAAGGAATGGAATTCCAAAACCCTAGTGTGATTCCAACTATACGATGATCTGGTAAAGGCAAATTTACAGAGACAGTAAAAAGACCAGTGGTTCCAAGCAGCATAGCGGGGAGAGAGGAATGAATAGGTAGAGCACAGAGAATTTTTAGGGCAGTGTAAATTATTCTGTCTTACACTATAATGGTGGATAAATATTAGTATACAGAGAATGCACAGCACCAAGGGTGAACCCTAATGTAAACTATGGGGTTTGGGTTACGATGATGTGTCAGTGTTGGTTCATCAATTATAACAATGTTGATGGTTAGGGAGGCTGTTCACACAGAGAGGAAAGAGGGTATATGAAATCTCTGTTTTCTGCTCAATTTTGTTGTATACCTAAAACTGCTCTAAAAAATAAACTCTGAAAAGAGAATTTTAAAAATTGACCACATATCCAACAAACAGTGGAGTAGAATTGGCAGGACAGGCAGTGTCAGAAGTACTCTCTATTAATGTCTTAATCTTACTTGTAATTTTTCTTGTCTCTCACCCTGTCATCTGAGAAGATTGTTAAAATAACGATAAAATATGGTTAAATTTTACAATGAATCACTTAACACTGTATATGCTTATCAACAATCCGGGTATATGCTTATTAACAATTTGCAGTTCCAAAAAAACATGCCATACTAAAAATATTTAATGAAAGAGGAAATTTTAAAATGTCAATTATAGGACCACTGTAAAAGGAACTTATTCTTCCAACAAATGTCTTCACAAAACAACCTGCTAGACTACTTGACAAAATGTTCCGGTATGTTCAAAACTGTTAAGTGATGTCAAGTTTCCAAAGACAAGGTGAGAAATTCAATCAGCCATTCAAATGGTATGTCTACAAAATGCCAAACGTCTGCATACACGACGGAATGCCTGACTTTTCATCTGAATGATTAAAATCATCTAACACAATTACTAACATTTGGATTGTGCTTTATAATTCACCAAGTGCTTTACACACCTCAATTCACTGAGCCTCAGAATAACCCTGCAATAGATAATAATTATGCCTCCTTCCTAAGAAACTGAAGCTTAGAATGAATAGGGGAGTTCTACTAACTCAACGTTAAATTTATAAACTGGAGATGGTCTCCTTGAAGAAAAAGGCACAAGAGGAACAGCCAACAGTGGGCCTACAAGCCAAGATCTCAACTGCTTACTCTTTCTTAAAATAGTAAAGACACACTTTCATGTGTCTGTGTGGATGTGCAGGGAGTTTGGGAACAAGGAAACAAGAGTCAGTACATTTAGAATAATTACCACTTCTAGGAAAACTGCTCTCCGATCCTCATTGTTTTAGTAAAAGGAGTATCTCCAAAAGATAATATAGACATCAAAGTACCAAGTGTCCATAATGTGAAGGCTCATTGAGTTCCCGACATTCTGTTTTACTATGTCTGAGTTGGAAGAACAATGATGAAAAGCTTTCCTCTCTCCGTGTGCAAGATTCAAAAGGGCAGTAATTACCACAAGAGAGGAAAGATATCCTTGTTTCTGGCACTTTGCCATTATTAATTTGTCTTAGGACACTTTTGTGTCAAGTGCTTTCTAATCTTTTTTTAACATGGATAACCAAATTTGCACAGTTAGCAATTGTTTTTGCAATATTAACAAGCAAAAGGAATCTGGTCCCATATGGCGTTCCATTTCTATGGGTTTCTATTTATTTAAATTGTCAAAGGACACAGCTGGTTCAGAGACAAACCCCTTAAAAACCATTCCTATTTTTCACACCAAAATCATGTTATATATATTAGCGATTTATTATATTTTTCTCAAAATCTCATGTTTTGTTACTTGTGTGATTTCTGATAGCATGAAATATTTGTTTTGTCTCCTTCATGTAAGCACCTTAATGAAAAAGAATTCCTAAGTGTGAATACTTGCCACTGACAAAAAAATGATGACATGGCTGTCACATGAATCAGTGATATGCTAGGAAACCTGATGTTTAGTTAAAACATTTCTCTGAATACTCTAAATACTTCAGGAATAATGCTTTTTAAATTTTGTCCAGAGCTCTTTGTAAGTAGCTGTGTTTCCTCTAATCAAGCTGTTATAGGAAGAATCAGGACAAAGCTCAAGAGATTTTTCTATAACTGTTAAATATTTAATTATATTGAACATGGCATTTAAGTATGGATTTTGATGACTCTGAGTGAGCCATTAAAAGACTGGAAACACAGCTATAAATTCTATCAAACTATTGACCAATAGGCAGCATATTGGCTTACAGTATTCTCTGGAGGACTAGTTTCCAGAAAACAGATAAACTTAAGCAGGTATCTCAAATGCATAAAACCCTTGATTTAGTAAACAATTTACTGCAAACACCAATACAGAAAGCACTCTGTCAAGTAAAAATTTACATGGTACTTATGATGGTTTTTTTGATGTGTTAACTTGACTAGGCTATAGTCCTCAGTTACTGAATCAAATACTAATTGAGATGTTGCGTGGAAGTACTGTGTAGATGTGATTAAAGTCCATGATCAGTTGACTTTGAGTTGGGAGATTATTTTAGGTAATCTGGGCTAGCTTGATATAATCAGTTGAAAGGCAAAGCTGAAGATTCTCTGAGAAAAGAAATTCCCCCTGTGGACAGAATCTTCAGCTACTGCCTGAAAGTACTAGTCTGGCTTTCTTGACAGCAAGCCCTATATATTTTGGACTTACCAAGCCAGCAAACACAATTGCGTGAGCCAATTCTTTATAATGAATCTCTTAACATATTGTCTGCTGGTTTTGCTTTTCTGGTTGAACCTAATACAAGGCTATGGGACTAAATTCAGGCCAAGTGTAGAAACAGTGAGTTTTAACATACTTTTAGCTCTCAGACCTAGAGTCATGGGACATTTTTATTTTCTTCAATGATTACACTATTAGTATGTTGTCTGAATTATGGTAAAAGAATAAGGTTATTGAATCTATGGTGGGGAGACAAAGAAAGCCATGATTATCTATTGGTTCTATGACATAAGAGACAGGTAATAATATGCAGTTTCATTTTGAGCATGTTTCAGATCAAATGGTATCATTCTTATTGAATAAAGATCTTGGTTAAGGAACGAAAATAAATAAAACAATCATGGAAATAGTTAAGGACATGTAGACCGAGAAAGAATTCAAAATGGCTCAGCGAAAATTCTTAGAAGGAGGATCAAGAGGAGTTAAATGGTTTGGGCAGAGGAAAACTGAACTTGAAAATAACTGTTGTGTGGGATGTAATAAGTGATTTCACAAGCATGTACTATGAGTGGCAGATTGAGGCTAAAAAGGATGAGGGGCAAGCAGTGGGATGGTTGATAGAGAAACAAAGTCAATTAAGCCGTTTGGTATGCAATAATACACTTTTTGAAAAGTGGTCCTCAAACTTTCCTTGAAAAGGATGTTAAAAATGCAGTTTTCTATGCCCTGCCTTTAGAGATTCTTATTCAGCATGCACGTAGTAGGGCCCAGAAATCCTCAGCTTTTAGGCAAATGCCATTAATGATTCTAATGCAAGTGGTGCAGTGATTATACTTGAAGAATCATAGCTTCAAACCTTCTGCTTTTATTTCTGTATTACAAAGAAAAGCACGCAGATTGCACTTAATTTTTAATAGTTTTTCATAGGATTATTATTACTCTTGGTGATATTTTCACATTCCTTCACTTTCCTACAAACATACGTTTTGGTCTCATCATAAACTGCCCTATCTACATATTTGGACTGTGGCAATTTCAACAAACAAAAGAACTAAAGAATGAAATAACCGTTTATGAAGTAACATAATGGTTTTACCTAGCCATAAATTTTAAAAAGTACAATATTTAAGGATGCAGAATAAAAAGAGAATGATTGTAGATCATGTTGGTTTTTCTGAATCATCTTTTTTTCTTACAGTTTCACCAAGATATAACTAAAAAGAGCACTGTATAAATCTAAGGTGTACAGAATAATTATTTGACTTATGATAAGTCATAAGTATATCAATATGATACTTATAATATATATATAAGTTTAGTGAACATCCATCATCTCATACAGATAGAAAATTAAAGAGAAAAATATTTTTCTCTTATAAGAACTCTTAAGATTTACTCTTAACAGCTTTCATATATAACATATAGCAGTGTTAATTATATTTATCATATTGTACATTATATCCCTAGTACTTATTTATCTTACAACTGGGAATTTAAATCTTTTGACTGCCTTCACCCATTACTCCTCCCCTCACTTCTGGTAACCACAAATCTGATCTTTTTCTATGAGTCTGTTTGTTACTGAAGTATAATTGAGCTACAACACTATGTCAGTTCCTGCTACACAACATAGGGATTGGATATTTCTAAACATTTCAAAATGATCACTAGGATAAGTTTAGTTACATTGTGTCACCATAAAAAGACATTACATAGTTATTGACTACATTCCCCACACTGTACATTTCATACCCAGGACTCATTTATTTTGCACTGGAAGTTTGTACTTCTTAATCTCCTTCTCCACTTCTTTCTTCTCCCAAGCTCCTCCCCTCTGGTAACCACTATTTTATTCTTTGCATCTGTGGGTCTGTTTGTTTTGTTATATTCATTCATTTTGTTTTTTAGATTCCCCATATAAGTGAAGACATACAATATTTTTCTTTGTCTGACTTATTTCACTAAGAATAATACTGTCCAGGTCCATCCATGTTGTCACAAATAGAAAAATTACATTTGTTATGGCTTAGTACATTTCACTGTGTGTGTGCATGTGTGTGTCTATGTGTCTGTGCAACATCTTCTTTATATATATACAACTGTTGCTGTTGTTATATATATACAACTGTCCATCTGTTGATGGACACTTAGGTTGCTTCCATATCTTGGCTATTGTAAATAATATTGCTATGACCACTGGGGTGCATGTATCTTTTCAAACTGGTGTTTTCATTTTCTTCAGATAAATGCCCAGAAGTGGAATTGCTGGATCATATAGTAGCTCTGTTTTTAATGTTTTGAGCAATCTCCATACTGTTTTCCATACTAGCTCAAACAATATATATTCCTACCAACAGTTTACTAGAGTTACCTTTTCTCCACATCACTGCCAACAGTAGTTATTTCCTGTCTTTTGATTATAACCATTCTGACAGGTGTGAGATGATATCTCATTGTGGTTTTGATTTGCATTTCCCTGATGATTAGTGATGTTGAGCATTTTTTTCATGTGTCTGTTGTCCATTTGTATGTCTTTGGGTAAATGCCTATACAGGTCCTCTGCTCATTTTTTAATCATTTTCTTTTAAATTTATATTGAGTTGTAAGAGTTCTTTATATATTTTGGATTTAATGCAATCCCTATCAAAATACCATGACATTGTTCACAGAACTAGAACAAATAATTTTAAAATTTGTATGGAACCATAAAATACCCAAAGCAATCTTGAGAAAAAAGAACAAAGCTTGAGGTTATCACACTCCCTGACTTCAGACTATACTACAAAACTATAGTAATCAAAACAGGATGGTACTGGTACAGAAACAGACACATGGATCAATGGAACAGAATCGAGAGCCCAGAAATATATCCATATGCATATGGTCAATTAACCTATGACAAAGGAAACAAGAATATATAATAGGGAAAAGAGAGTCTCTTAAATAAGTGCTACTGGGAAAACTGGACAGCTAAATTAGAAATTTTTCCCACACCATATAGAAAAATAAACTCAAAATGGATTAAAGACCTAAATGTAAGACCTGAAACCATAAAACTCCTAGAAGAAAACATGGGCACTACACTCTTTGACACTGATCTTAACAATATATTTTTTTGTACCTGTCTCTTCAGGCCAGGGAAACAAAGGCATAAACAAACAAATGGGACCTAATGAAACTTAAAATCTTTTGCACATTGAAGGAAACCATCAACAAAATAAAAAGGCTACCTATCAAATGGGAGAATATACTTCCAAATGATATGCCTGATCAAAGGGGTAAATATCCAAGATATACTATAAGTGTTATTTGTCTTTCAACAGAGAATTATAATCCAAGGGGAAATGTTTGCCATTATTTTCCATATGTCTTCCCTAAATTATTTGATGTTGTTATTGTTTCTATAATATATCTAATACTGTCATGCAAGGAACTCACGAAACTTAATTCCAAAGAACAGGAGCCTCAATAAGCAAACAGCTACTTTTAACCATATAAAGAAGAAGATGTACAACTCTGGACAATCATTAAGAGCTTTCATATATTGTATATAAATAATAAGTACATTTACACACATGAAATACCTATTTTTGAAATATATTAAAAGAAAAGGACTGCTACATTCCTGAATCTTCTAGAATAATTTTCTAAGCAAACTGCTCACTGAAATAATCACACAGATTAGACTTTTCAGATTCATTACAGCACAATTAGTGCAGAAAAAATAAAACAGACACTAGCTACAATCTTTTACTGTTCATTATATAAAGTCCATCTTTCTTTGAGCACAAAGGATAGTCTTTGTATCAGCATTTATTTTTTTATGTTTCGAAGGGAGATTTTTTTTTTTCCTGTTAAGATCCCCGGGGCTTTGTAGCTGACACAGAGTACTTCTATGACTTCTACAATTCAAAGAATTCCCCAAAGAACCAGAGCTCATCATTTTAAACTGCATTATGTGAAAATTGAAAATGTTTTGTTTTACATACGGCACTAATGAAATGATTTACTTGCATAAAACTATTGTAGGATAATGATATATCTGAGAGTTTCATAACGTGAAAGAGTTCAATTCAAGTTTAAGATATTAAAATATAGTAGCATTTTGCCATGAATTTCATTTCAAAGTCAAAGGGCCCTGGAATAGCCCAAACATAGATATGTTTTACACTCAAATTGTTATGCTGGAAACTAATGCACACAAACACTGAGTAAATGATGTATTTCAAGATAGGGGGATTAGCATGTCATAAATTTTAATATGAAGAAAATGCTTTCATTTTTTCTTCCAACCAATGATAGGAATAGATGTACATTGTGTAATAATTAATTCAATTTTCTACTAATTAATCCCCTTGTCCCCAGTCTATTGCTCCATCCACTTAAATCCATGGTTAACAGTTATTGAAATATAATTACATACGCCTGTATCGAACAAAAATTTACTTTAGGTTTGCCCAATCCCTTTAATTTTATTACTGAGAAAAGATGTTTTGTTAGAGCTTAGATTTATTTTTCCCAAAATTAAAAGGACATCTCTTTAGGCTTGGCTGTTAAAGTATAAACCTGTATAAGTTGTTTCTGCCTCCAGAATTAAATCAATTCATTATGAAAATAAGCGATCTTATGGTGAATCCATTAGTGTAGTCTTATTACTTCCCTCAGCACTCTAGGAGAGCTAGTCCCTCTAAGAAGGAAAGTATGGCCAGCACAGGATACTCAGAGTTCTCTACCAAGACACCAGTGGTGGACGATCAGTGGATCAAGGAAGCCTTCAGATGGTGGTAAGAATAAAGCTAATTATGGCTGATTAAGAGGCCCATTTTTAGGACGTAAAAACAAAATAAAACAAAATGTTGCTAGGAGGAATTTGATAGACTAAGACATAAGGAAGAGTTTGAAAATCAGGCATTTATTTAAGAGTTTTGTAAGCATTAGTGGAAAATGAAGTGTAGGCAAATGGCTACAAAAAAAAGGTTTGGGAACATTTGAGATCCTAAAGATTCCAAGATAGAGATATCATCCAGTTCGTTGAAGCCTTGACAGTAAAGAGGAAACAATGGACATGGAAGCTGAAGAGCAGCAAACGTTTGAGACCAGGATGCTTGACATACCCCTGAAGTAGCAGTTAAATTTGATAAATTAGATTCCTTTCAAAATTTATAATAAAATAGTGTCTTCTTTGCATAATTTGATCATTAAAAGATAAGAGACAATGACTTTTCATCATTCTGTGAGCATCTGGCCATTTCTTACTATCTGATGAGCTCTTTCTTCTCTTGTTTTGATGATCTGACAGGATATGCATTAGGCCAAAGTACAAACAAAGTCATTATCAATCTGTATGTGTGGTGGCAGATGTCTGTATTCATCACTACTTCTGCAGTTTTAAGTGACAATCAAACACGCATTTTTAAAAAACATTTTCTATACTGAAGGTGACAGTGTAAAATTTCAATCTCGAAAAAGTAACAGGGTTTTCTAATGAGACACATGAATCTGCAAATGAAATAATCTACCACATTCTGATGTTTTACAGTTACGTGGAAAAACTTGTAGGACATGAAATTTCCTAGCTGAAACCCAGCATCTCAGTTAATTAGGAAGGACATAAAATGAACTCTTAGGGCTTCCCTGGTGGCGCAGTGGTTGAGAGTCCGCCTGCTGATGAAGGGGACACGGGTTCGTGTCCCAGTCGGGGAAGGTCCCACATGCCGCGAGGCGGCTGGGCCTGTGAGCCATGGCCGCTGAGTCTGCGCGTCCGGAGCCTGTGCTCCGCAACGGGAGAGGCCACACCAGTGAGAGGCCGGCGTACCGCAAAAAAAAAAAAAAAAAAAAAAGGCTTCCATCTGCTAAAATGAACTCTTAAAAACCATCAAAAGATGCTACATCAATAATTCACAGCTTCGAAAGAAAAAGAGACAGTGTTTAAGAAAAGGAACTTTAGGGGGAAATTCTAGTAAACACTAATCTGAAAATTAATGATTATCCATCAATTACTAAATATAAATTTATGTCTCGAGAAGACTATTTTGTAGAACATAACTGTTAATTATGCCATGCAAGAAACACATATTCAAGGATTAAGCTTTCAAGTGTAGTTACCATGCTCAATACAGAGACTATATTCCATCTAATAGCTTACTCTTAAACTGATATTTCTGAAGCTCGTTAACATAAATTATGTCAACTTGTTGCTATACTTTTATTAGTAATAGAAGGATAGAATAAACAAAATATATAAGCACTAAATTAGGAAAAAATATAAAGAAAAGATTTATATTTGTGTGTGTGTATTTGAATAAGACCATGGAAGTGTAATCATTACTTTACTCCTAAATTCTCACTTTGCTTATGACTGCAAGTTCTGATGTCTATTTTCTCCATCCATTATATCATCTGATGTCTGTTTTCTCCTTCCTTTATTATATCATCTTCTTTTATGCCAAGATCTGCAAGAACAGGATCTTTGATTGCTTAACTCCAATGTGAAAATCTACCTAGGAGACTCTCACCTTGACACTTCCCATAGGGAGGTCAAAACACAGCCAGTTAAAACTCTCAATCTATATTTTCCAAAGGCAGATAAAGGTCATTGGACTGGCACTAAAACGAATAACGATTAAGTCCTCATCTTGCAAAATTATCTCTTTTACATGTTTAACATGTTGATTCCAGTAATGTCTACATTTCATAGTTGTAATAAATAACATGGAATCTACTAATAGACTTAGCATCTTAGTAAACACTAAGATAATAGAGCATATTTTCAGACTTCTTATAAACTAAACATTTCCATACATGCATTTGCATGATCTACACTTCCCTAATAATTTTTTAAGTGTTTAGAACAGTGCCTGGCATAGATGTCCATTATAAATGTGTGTTATATAAAATATAATAACCATCTGCCAACTGAGTTATTTTCTCAATCAGGTCTATAAGTTTCAAGTTCAAAATATTAAAATATGGATATAGATATGTCTCTCTGATCTTAGAGGAGGCAAGGTTTGGGGCAATTTATTGGCTTCTGATCAAGCAAAACCACCTAGAACTGAAATTTCCCAAATGCAAAATATAATTAAATTTATTTTCATAAAAATCACTTGGATAATAATAGTAAAAAAAAAATTAACCCAATTCAGCAAATATTTATTGAGGACCTGCTATGTTCAAAATATTTTACTGCTAACTTCAAAGAATACACAGTTGCATAAGATGAAGTCCCTTTTTATGGTACAGTACAGTAACAATTATGGGTTATTTTCTGTAATTCATAAGAAAATAGTGATTTTAAAAAAATATTTGCAATTATAAAGTGATTCATTATTATAAAGCTTAATTATATATTTATATCTTATTTAGATTGATCTATCAATTAATCAGTCTATCAACCTACCTACCATTACCTACCTACACATATCTATCCATTTATCTATGAGAAGAAAAAAAAATCCATCTGAAAAAATATCAGACAGGGCAGCAGGAAATTTATTCAGAATCTGTGGCTCTAGGCACTGTGCAATATTTAAATCTCTTGCTCCTCTAAAGCTCTTACAGAAAATAAAAGTTCAGTTATTGCCAAAATTAGGCATAGTTAATTATTAAAAATGACAACTAACATCTTCAAGTGCCATCCATCATTTAAGAAGGATTCCAGTTGAGGGGCACTTTGATTCCAAGAGAAAACTTCTTTGATGTTTGCACATTGCTTCACAAGCAAAGAAACCAATATAACAGTCTCAGTAACAATTCTCCTCAGAAAGTAATACTGTGGATAAAAGACCCAGTATCCAGGGCCTACCCTCAGGTAAATCGGTAAAATGGAGAAAACATGCCTTGAGTACCAAACCACTCTCCCTGGGCTCCCTCCAGTTGTCTTCACTGCCTTTCTACTTTCTTGATCCCCACCCCTTTTCCCTCTTGTAACTTCTCTGGTTCTCGATTTAAACTCTAATTACCAAAGTAATTAAAACCGCATAGAGCTTTACATTTCTGTCGATTGCTTTTGCATGCCTTTATGTTATCCGCTCCTACAACAAAGACAGGTGCCATAACACGTTAAGATATTAGCTAACTTAATGTCATTGTACTTGAGTTCACTTCTGATTCCAAATTCCTCACTGCTTACACATGGGATAAAATGTTCAGTTTTAAACAAGACAAGCAAGGTCTGCATAGCCTGTATTAATGATCTTTTCCCCATTTGCCTTCTGATGTATTCACGTCTGTGATCCATTGGTCTTACTGAGTTGTGCTTAGATCTGATCATGATTTGCCACAAATCTTATATATGGCCTGAGAGCTTAGTACATTAATTCCTCACCATGATTTTGAATTCCTGATCTAGGAATTTATCATTTTATTTTTATTTTCAAGTTAACACTCCTATTATCTTTGCTAATTTTGATCATGTTGTAGTGCCTGTATGGTACAGCAACTTGGGTCCATGACCAACATCTAAAGCAAATGCACATTCCCTCCCCAAACATAGTACTATGCCTGATACAGATCATTTAAGGTCTTAGTTTTGTATTATATTGGAAAATCTGAATTCATTCTTTGTACTCTAGTCAGAATTGGGTCTTTTCTCTTTGAGTACATTGTGCTCAAATTATTTCCGAAATTACTCTTCCAATCCAAACTAGCCAGTCAGGTAGAGTATAAAGTCTACAGCCAGACTGCCTAGGTAAGAATACTGGCTTTCTAAAGGACTAGCTCTGTGACCTTGAGAAAGCTCTGTGACCTCAACCACACTATGTCTTAGTTTCCTCATCCATTACATGGGGCTGTTTCACAGTACCTTCTTCCTAAGGATGATGTGACAATTAAAAAGTTAATGTATGTGACACACTTAAAATTATGTTTGATATGCAATGATCTCTAAACAAGGATTAGCTTTTCCCATTTAATCCAGATACCCATAATAATGTATGATATATCAGTGGTGTATGTGATAATATATTCATGGCATACCTATTTGTTTTAATGAGAAGTTCTGAAAATCTGTATCTGAGCTGCATTATCTGATGCCAATGGTACTCACTTCCAGAACTGTGGCAGAATTACACCAGAAGTGTAAGGAAATCAGTCTTAAGGAAATCACACTGTGTCAGGAGCTGCCAAACTCTAAACTCACAGTTGTGTAATTCATGCTCCAGACCTTGTTTTTCCCTTATTAGGAAATGTCTAAATTTCATATGTGAGATAAAATTCATGTTGCTTCTATCTATGCTTCTTGAATTTACGTATCTCCAAAGATCACCAAATTTGTTCTGATTTTTTTTATATTACTGTGAATTTATGCAGTAAATTGTAATTGGTCTAAAATTCTCCTGGATTTGGATTGCAAAGGTTTGTAAAATTTCCAAAAAATATCTTGGGAGATCTACCTAACATTACTCGCTTTTTATTTTACCAAGATAGAGCACTTAAAGCAAAATGTGAAGTCAAAACAATAAAACAAGGAAGAAATTTTATGCCACAGAGTTTAAAAACTATGTAGAAAAGCATTTTAAAAAAACAACTTAAATATAAATCACACTAGGAAACACTTTTCCATGATATAAGACAGGCAAAGTTTGTCTTAATAAACATTGCATACTAATGAAAAAAGACAAACACAAAAATGAAAAACAGGCAGATATGTGAATGATAAATTGACCAAAGAAATCATACAGAAAACAAATGAAAGGTATTCAACCTCACTGATAATCAAATTCTAGCTGAATTATAATGCAACGTCATTTTTCCCCTATCATACCATAGAACATAGACATATTATTTTGTTATAAGATTATGTATTAACATGCCCCAAATTTTCATGCTTATCCTATCTCCTATAAAGCTATTAATTATTTTTACTAAATCTAGAATGAGGAAGGGAAAACATTTCAGGTGACAGCACTATTTAAAAGCATTACATGTTTCCCCCTAAGACCAGAAACAAGAAAAGGATGTCTGTTCTCACCACTGCTATTCAATATTCTACTGGAAGTTGTAGCTAAAACAATGAAGCAAGAAAAGAAATGAAAGGTATCTAAACTGGAAGAGGAAAAACAATCTCTTTTTTTAGAAGACATAATCCTATATACATATATATAGTAAATCCTAAAGAATCCAAAAAAAAAAACTAGCTGAGCTAGTTGTTAAAGATTGGCTGGTCCTGAAATCCAAACTATGACCTGCAGAATTTCTGGTGAGAAAGGAGCACGAAGCAGCAGCCCTAGCACCTAAGAGAAATTTTTAAAAGCAGATTATGGTAACATAAATTTACGCATGTGAAAAACAAGAGAGAGAGAAAAACAAGAGTGAGAATGAGAATATACATACACACTAGGGAGAACAGGTTTTGTAGACTAACAAGTTTATTTAGCAGATTGGAAAACAATGCTGAAAACTCTGTCAGGCCAGAATGAAGAAAATCTGGAATGACAATTTAAAGAATTTGGAGTTCATTCCATAAACAGAAGGGAAACAGTGAAAAATTGGGGGCTTGTGGATAAGTCTATTATTAACTTCCCATTGTATAAAGGCAAAGATATGTAAAAAGTACACGTACATACTAAGTGGGTGGTCACTGAAATATGTGAACCAACCAGACCCCAAATGTATGCAACTGTCATTTTCCCTTTAGGTACAGATAGTCTGGTATAGACAGGATATGCAGGTCCTGTCATGTATTTTAAGTGCTTGTTTTAATTTCTGAATATATTTGGGGAGTTCAACTATTTAAGTTTATGACAAACTAAGCAAATCTGTTTTGGAATATCATTTCAACTGTCTTAATATTGACTTTGGCAATTATAACAATCCCTGCCTGAAGCATAATGTTTTTATTTGTTTTTTCTACAAATGGTAATGCCTCTTTATAGATGTGCTGTCCAGTATGTGTGAGTGTATTATCTGTCACCCAGGGTGAACTACAGGTTTATACAAGCACTGCACAGTTGTTTATTAGATGAGAACCATACAATAACTGCTGCTTAATAGAATTCAAAGCGCCAAGAAAATCAATTGTGTTAATACAATTCGGTGCACATATTTTAATAACCCAAGTTACAATGACGCTTTGAAAACACTTTCTATTTATTGCTTCAACTGAAAGTGTCCTTATTTCATTCAGTCAGATACAGATATTCACAAGGTAAGAGAAGAATCATTCTACTCATTGGAATTAAAATCCTCAGATTTAGGGCTTCCCTGGTGGCGCAGTGGTTGAGAGACTGCCTGCCGAGGCAGGGGACACGGGTTTGTGCCCCGGTCCGGGAAGATCCCACATGCTGTGGAGTGGCTGGGCCCGTGAGCCATGGCCGCTGAGCCTGTGCGTCTGGAGCCTGTGCTCCACAATGGGAGAGGCCACAGCAGTGAGAGGCCCGCGTACCACAAAAAAAAAAAAAAAACACCTCAGATTTAATTGCGAATCACACATATGTGGCTCTTCACTCTTATTTAAGTGATGACATGTAAGTGGTTATAAAGGAGGTAGAGGGATAATCTTTTAGCAATATTAGTAATCTGCGAAGGCTTTATAGGAGAGATTAATTCGTCACTAAACTCATTTTTTCTTCCACCTGGTGGCCAAACTTGCCTGCATTTCTCTGATTTCCTTTCTAGTTGGTGTGGACGTATAGCTATATTCTGGCCAATCAAATGTGGGCAAAAGTGGTACTTACGTCTAGACTTGGCCCATACACATTTCCCAATACAATCCTGTCCTCACTCTCTTTGCCCATCCCATAATTGAATGGACAGGACTTACTGGAATTGGATAAGGTTACTGCCTGATCAAAATGGATGCTGGATCCCAGAACAATTCTACAGAGAAGAGTACTACACCTGCTCTGGTATAACAAGAAATAAACATGTACTGTGTTAAGTCACTGAAATTATGGGGATGTCTTTTACAGTAGTTAGCCTGTTTTGGCCGTATATTCCTGCAAGATACAGGGTGTGTCTTCTTTACTCTGTTTTCCTTGAATGTAGAAGTGTGTGTTGGATTTAAGCAGGTACTTGATGAAGTTTGATTTAAAATGTTGACTAATCCTTTCAGCTAAAATCTCCTTGTAGTATGAAGTTGGGACGGACAACCCCTGAATTTCCTTCCAAAGCTAAGATTCTTTAACACTCCATGAATTGAGGATTCTAATTAGCACCTTTCTGTGTGGGAGCTCTTTTGTGGAAGCTTTTTAAAGCCTACTTTGTTTATTTATTCAGCAAAGATGTCATTTTGCACATATCAAATATTTCTTTAAATTCTATAAAGCCCATGCTCAATTTCCCTCTGATTATTACAGAATAGGCTGCAATGACACTAGAATGTAGAAATAGGGATAAATACTTTAATATAATATCCTTTTTTGCCTTAAAATGACCAGATAACAAATCTCTATTGCATGTTAGAAATAAATATAAACAAGATCAAATTCTTAAACCTAAAAGTACAATTTCTATCTTGTGTGACCCCTTTGCATCACTAAACCTAAAACTATTAGTCGCTTATATTCATAGGAATAGCTATCACCATAGTATTGATAATTATCAAGATGTCACTCTGAGGTGAAGTTTAAAGAACTGAAAAATGGGAACCATCCATTAGTTATAATGTTAATATTGCTTGCTCTATTTTATTGCATTAACCTTGAAAAACTTTAAAAAATATCATAAATATTCAACTTATTTCACTTTCCTCATACTTTCAGAGAAAACAAGATGAAATAATACTATGACTATAATAAAATCAATATTTACTTACATTCAGTTTTAAGTATAATTCTAGAAAGAATATGATTCTTTAGCAGTGTTAGAAAGATATACCTTCCTTTCTTGCCTCTTTGCAGCTTTCTATTTGAATTTTCCCAAAAGGTCTATAAGTATTTTGCTAAGAATCTACTTGATATTTTGCATGCATAATGTTTTTTGTTCCTTTGAAGTAGGAATAGCTTACCTCACTTTATATCTGCAATTAGAATATTAGCTTAAAGCTGCTAGAGAGTGAAACACAACAGCATTTCCAGTAAAACTCCCAGTCATGTGTTAAATGTAATATACGTAACGTATGCAGTAAGTCCCCTACATATGAACAAGTTCCATTCCGAAAATGCATTCGTTAAGTTCAATTTGTTCGTTAAGTCCGACAAAGTTAGCCTAGGTACCCAGCTAACACATCGGTTACATAGTATTGTACTGTAATAGATTTATAATACTTTTCACACAAATAATACATAAAAAAACAAACAAAAAATAAAGAAAACATTTTTAATCTTATAGTACAGTACCTTGAAAAGTATAGTAATACAGTACAACAGCTGGCATACAGGGGCTGGCATCAAGTGAACCGGCAGAAGAGTTACTGGCTGGAGGAGGGAGAGGAGGTGGGAGATGGTACAGCTGAAGGATCGTCAGCAACAGACGATCAGAGATGGAGGGCAAGCTGCAATTTCACTCACGCCTGACGTTGATGGAACGCACGTTCACATCTTTGAAAGTTTGCAACTTGAAGGTTCAGATGTAGGGGACTTACTGCCGTGTGTATGCCAATATATACATTGGCACGCTAAATGTACCTTAAATGAATGTAATGTACGTTATGATGATGTATGTTAAAATGAATGAGTAGAACAAGGCTGTTGGTAAGTAATGTTAAGAATCAACCCAATCACTTTTAATTTATATTTTAGAGGCTAATCATGCTTTTATGAAAGCAAGAGATTCCCAATTGTAAATGTGCTTTACAATTTCATGCAATTAGATAATAGGAAATATGTTATTATTTGGGGCTAGACTGACATCAATTTAAACTGAGAGAGTTTTAGAGGAGATATTATATAAATTCCAATCATATTCTACTTTAGTTATAAAATCAATTAATGGTTTGAGCTAATATAATTTTCTCTTGGATGTAATTCCAAGAGTGTATTTAGAAGAAGCAATCTTGCTCACATGATGTAACATAAGGAGTCAAAGTTTCAGCCAAATTCTGCTGTATTCAAATTATTCCTTTATTAGGTATTAAACAACAGAAACTGACTTCCGAATGTTAAAATCAAGATAATGTTTTGTAAGTGCTTTGAACTCTAGCAAGTAAGTGAAAAACAGATTGCTGTACACACATACATTTCAAATCTCATAGCAAAAACATGGGCTGAATTCAAGGCAAATCTAATGTACCAAAAGGAAACCAAGCAGTGATTCCACAAGCTTGTGCAGATTCTCATAGGCTTTTGAACTTTTTTGACTTTCACCCACAAGAAGAAACACAGTTTAGATTGCAACCAGGTTATTCTATTTACCCTATTCCAGTGTTCTGCTCTATGTTATTCTATCCTATCCTATTCCATTCCATTCTATTTCACCTAAGAAAATACAGGTTTAGATACATTAATTTCAAAATCCAGTAATAGATTCCATAGCACAGTTTTTAAAAACCTAATACATATTATTTAAAGAATTCAAAAGCAAAAATATTAAAATCAGTGTTCTGTAATACAAAAAAATGTTTCATTTCTCTAATAATATTGGTTCTATCAGGAAAAGTTAACATTGTTTTATTAGTAGCACTATGGCAAATACCTTAGTTTTATAATTGCCTGAAAAAAGCGATCATTTTAGGAAAAAGTTATTCTAGAAAAGACCTCAATAAACTATAGAAATAAACTCTCTAATCCATTTATTTTATTCTTATGCCAAACCCTGCCATTTCACTTCAAATTACTATGACTAAAATGAAGAGATGAAAATCTCTAGGTCCTAAACTTTTAAAATTGGAATGATATGCTAAAGAGCAGAATCCAGGGGAAAATCTCAGTGGGTTTCTGACAACAGAATTAGCTCTCATGATAAAAAATAAAGTTCCTAGACAACATGTCTTTAAAAAGGCTTAATATTGAATGATACAGATAAGGCTGTAGAAAATGTGAAAAACCTATATTTAATGGCAAAATGCTAATCTAGTGGTAGTCTTTATTTTATTATTTTTATCTTTCTGACATAAATCAAATTTCCTTAAAAAAAAGAAGCCTGACATTATAATATTTTTCTTTAAGATAGTGACAAAGCTTCCAAAGAAATTCCACCAAATTTCCTTCATCATGGTCAAAGGTCAGCTTTGAATTAGGAAAAGTTTATGAAGTACTTACGAGTTGACTGTGATTAGTTCTATCAGCAAATGATCCAGCAAATGATCAGTTTATTGAAAAAGACAAAATATGTGACTAAATTAGTTTAGCTAGGTATAAACACTCTAGGTACCACCAAAGGTGTATTAAGAATACCCGTGGAACTAAAACACTTATTGTTCTCTTGCAATTATACTTTTGTGGTCTAAATGCATATATTGCTCATAAGTCGTCACTTCTTTATGGCCAAATTCACTCTATTTACAGAAATTATCAAAGGATTTCATAGAAACCAAGAAGCCACAGATCTCATTTAAGATAAAATCAGTTCACTGTGTAAGCAGGACGTGATACAGAAAAATGTTCTATAATGAGTTACTGCACGCTTTCATTGTCCAACTCTAGATATTAAATTTAATGGTTTTGTCTGGTCAGACATCTTTTGCCACACACCAGAGATATTTCTCCCTGCATGCTTTCTACTTAGGGGAGATAAACGCAAGTTAGGCTAAGTAAAGAGAGCTGTATACGGAAATGACATAGCATCCTTTTTTTTTCTTCATTCATTCAACAAATATTTCTAGAAAGTATACTGCTCCAGGTGTACTGAACAAGACAAAGTTCCTGTTCCCATGAAATCAGAGCCGCACAATAGAAAAAGAAACAAGAACAAATCTAAATAATGCCAAATAATTCTGTGAGGGATCAATAAGCAGTGTAAAGTGATGGAGTGCAAAGAAGGGAGTGGAAACTATGATATGATAAAGCAGGAGAAGGCCATGTTTGAGCTGAAATCTGAGTGAAATAAGGAAACAAACGAGGTGAGGATTTACAGGAAGTGAGGAAAACGTAAGAGGTTGAACTTAGAAACTAATTTGGCTGAGTTTCCATTCTTCCAGGAAATCGTTCCACCTTTCAACCCTTAAATGACAGGCTACAAAGGAAATTATTTTGAATATACTTGATAAAATTTATAAGAGGCTGTTACTACTTTTTATAATCTGCTTTCAAGATAAAATGGTATCAGGGCTAATTTCATGACACTTAAATATGTATAAATCTAATTGGTCAGCAAACAGGCAATATCTATGAAATTCATATTATTCAAAGAATGGTTTATGATAAATAGCTATGCAATTCTTAACGTGCAATAATAAATTAAAAATAAAAACAAACTTAACAGACTTTAATCCTGTTATATGTATTATTTAATATTTTTTACATAAGAAATTATCTGTAACCCATTGGTAATTGTAATTTTAACAGTTTTTAATATTCCATATATAACCAAAAAAGTTCTGTTTAAAATTCAGTATACACACAACAGTATTCCTAACTACACTGTTACATAATTCTGAACCTTGATTTAAGCTAGGATAAACGAAAATCAAAATAATTCTATTGCAGTCACAACACCCACAATGTCGAAACATTTTTAGAAATTTAAAATATGATTACTCTGACAGCACCTGTACTAGCCAGCTACATGTGACCTATTCCAGGTAATTAGTCTCCCAGTTACCCTATTGGGTTTTACAGAGAATTATGGCCAGCATACATGGCAACAGTAACTCAGACTGACAATGATGTAATATAATCTTATGTGTTATTATTAAAATTTTTAAATATTCAACTTGCATAAATATTATAAGACAGAGCGTATACTAATTATATTTCACGTCAAACTCTTCACCTCTGATTCAAATGTAATGACAGGTAATGTGGCACTGAGGCAGAATAAATGCTTGATTTTTCTGTGAGCACCATACAGGACTGTGATTCTCAGAAGAGAAGGAAATGGTTAGGAAGGCATCTCTATGGTCACATGTACTCTGATAAATATTGCCCTGCAATGTTTCAGGAGGCCGAATAATTGAATAAATTGCAATGCATCACTGAAGTCAAAACACGAACTGACTTTGAGAGCTGGAGGCTACATTTTACTAACTTATTTTCAAACGCCAACATATTGGGAATGTGTAACAAAAGAGCAAATTGAATAAACTGTAGAATTACATCCTTTCATATTTTCTCCCTATTGGAAGTTTTCATTCAGAATTGAATATTCCTGCCTATCAGCAACATTTTATTAAACCTATAATTAGTGATTCTAGTTTTTCCTCTAGGGACATTACGTTTGTAATTTGACAAAAGAAAACACTATTATTAAAGAAAGCTTGATATATCTAAAAGCCTACTTTTTTATTTCAAAGTGTTTAAAAATTGTATAAGGCCCCAATAAATGCTTTTTGCCAACATTATAAAGATAAGATATGCCAACACCATATGGACATAGGACACAGGCTATAACTAAAGTATTATTCTTCATTTGTGAGATTCTTAGCCTTAAAGAAGTAATAAAGGAAATCTAGATTTTGCAAGGCATTAATGATAATTACTGAGAAACATCTTCAAAACCCCACAAGTTGACTGGGAAAGAGCACCTTCTGCTCATGGAACTCATTTAAAGGAGTAATTAAGTCATCGCCTTAAATCTAACATTCTGTCACAAATTTATGATAGTTGAGTTCAACCCATTCTTTTATCAATGTAGGCAAATTATGAAGAATATGAGATGTACACTGTACCTTTAAAACAAAAACAAATTTAAATAATAGATATTTTCAATTTTCTGGTTTCACAGTGACCTTTGTGATTTATAATTTTTTTCACTGCACCTCATAAATTTAAAAAAATCTAACAATTTAGTTTAATAAGTACTGAAGTACTGTTTAATAAGTACCCAACAACTTAACATTACAAATAATTATGGGTTAACCCTTAGCAACCATTTGAAAAAAATAATACACATGAATGAAGGAAAAAATAATATGTTTTACTTTGTTCTTAAATAACCACAGTTACTCACTAATAATATATGTGTGCCAGTTGGGCGCCATGCAGCTTCTTAAACCTTAGAATCAGATTAGACACCACCAGCCTTATAGTACATTCCACACCGATTTTCCCATGGTACTTGCTTTTTATCACAGGAACAACTGAAAATCCAGCTTCTCAAAACCATGACATCGTCAAAAGGAATTACTCTGTTCTCATGTTAAACCTGAACTACCTGGAGGTGGTAGTTTGTGTGGTATCTCATAGGTGTTGAGCATCACTATTTTCCTTGAAAATTTTGTCCAAAAATCTAGGGTGTTCCTGTGAGCTCCCTGTGGTGTCCTTGGGTGCCTCAACAGGCATGCTGTTTTATCCTAGGGTTTCTGATTTCCACAGCATAATATTAATGTATATTAAAAGTTTACTTGAAAAGTTCATTTGAAGTACTGAAATAAAGGCACTAAAATATCTGTTAAAATCTTTTCTACAATTCTGTCTCTATTGAGGAGTTTTCACAAAACCCCTTCACACTCTACAGAACTTTTTACATACATTACTTTGTACAGGTTTAAGGAATAAAAAAGAAAAATCCAAGTACTACCTGGTGGTACCCGAGTCAAAGAAGTAGGACTAAGGATTCAGTCCAGTCATGCTAAGTGACTTCGAGTTTGTTTACAGTAGCCTGATTATTCCATTTATCTCCCTTCAATTTCCAGTTCATTTTCTCTTAATTCATCATCTGTATAAATGGAGACTAACTCTTCTTTCTCTTCAGTATTAAAGCTGTCCTGTAACCGAAGATCATTTTTACCACTCTCCAAACTAAATGACCCTATTTCCCTTTAATCTTCACTCACAGGTTCTACTTCTCATTCCTTTAATTACGTGTTTCTCCTTTTAAGATTACCCTTAATATCACCAAATTTCTTCAACATAATGGATCCTCAAAGAGAATTCGCTAGATATAATAGTAAAATTATAGAATGCAGCTCTATGAGATTGACTGAAAAAAATGATTATGAAAGACTTCCATAAGCCAATGAAGTATCTTACCTTTACATGGGTTATAAATATGAAAAGTTCTTATGTCAGAATATTTTGCTGTTTAGAAACAGTCATATGGAAAATGTTTGGCCTATCCTAGTTAGGAGTATCGTTATGAAAATTCTTGCATTTTAAAATATCTATGAAAAATATAGAGTAGTAAACAAGAAGAACAGCAATGAGACATACTTGTTGGCCTTTTGCAAAGCTGACCTTAACTATTTAATACATTGCTTATGGACACCTTTTAGAGTCACAAACAAATATCAAGCAACACTGTTCCTTATATTTCAAGCACGTTTACCAGAAACTTTTATTTTAGCTTGCCTTTTAATCACAGTACATTTCTTTACTCGGTGGGGGGGGCAGGGGGGAATCACCTGCTTTCTTTTTTTTTCGTTAATATACTTCGGAGTCAAAATTCTTATTACACTAATTCACACAGATTAATGAATATTTTGTATTAATGCATATGTGATTTTCAAGCATCAACTAATGTTCCAATGTTAACTGTGTAAAAATCAAAGACAGCATACTTTGTTTGATGTATAAATGTGATCAACGTTTTAGGAAGCAACCGTGTAACAAGGGTTGAATCAGAAAACGAGGCTATGGCAAGCTACACAGTATACAACCGCAACACAGCCGGTACAGCCAAAAAAAATTATTTCTACTAGATTAAGAATATTCCTATTTAAATAATAATTTCATATGCATTATAACTCTGCTTAAAAGGATTTCATGTCTGGGGAAGTACTACCATATTGACTGTTTAAACATAAAGGATTATTAAGAAAAAGTACCATGTGACTAATATCCCTAAATGCTACTCCAAAGGCTGCAAACTGGCAGGTCACAGACAACAGCTGGCCTTCAGTTTGGCCTTCACTTCTTATGGCTTTTTCCAGCAGTATTCCTTTATGTGACCTGCCTGGCCCACAGCGCTTTTGAGTTTGTGATCAACATTCATCACCTACCCTACTTTGAAACGGAGTCTAGGCTTCCAAGTGTCATAAACATTCTGGAACTGGAATGCCTGAAAAGTTGTGGAAAAGTGAGATGTCATTTACAACTGGCATCCAGAATAATTTCTACTCCTTTTTATGTAATACACATGCATAGTTCAACTCCTCTATGTTTTACCTTATCTGTACCATTTTTTCCTGTTTCTGTAAAAACAACAACAATCCTTCATTCATTCATGTTTAATGCTATCTCACTCAATGAATATCTACTTCTTGATGCCACAAAAATAGAACTATCCAAAGGAAATTGAATTATAAGTGGATGACAAATCAGATTAAAGATAGCAGTCCTCCACCATCCCATTCTAATAGTCCTTATTCCTACGGTGTGCTTGCTATGTGTGTCAGTGCTATATAAGTGTCATTTCAACTAATCCCCACATAACCTTATCCCAATATCAGTCTGTCACCAAGGACACTGATGCCTAAAGAAATATGTGACCTGCTTGAAATCAAATAAGTGGTACAATTTGTATTTAACATCAGATCTCTCTGACCTCCCCCAAGAATAAATTTAAAATATAATTTTTATTTTCTAAGGCTATCCCCAAAAACTTGGAGTCCCTGTTAAACTTCAAAGAATTTTAAAATCTAAATCACAGAGACGCATTCCAAAAGTTGGTGTTCGTATACAACATGTCCTGTGCATGCTGATTTTTCAATATTTCAACTACTTTAAACTTTAGGTTTCAATTTATGAAGTGGAAACCTTCATGTCATTGTTATTCCCAACAGCATGAGTATTATCATTAAAATACATTTAAAATATCATTAAAATAGCAGACATTTTAAAAGACAAAGTCAGCTTGCTTTTGGATTCATTTTCTTTTAATGTGGTGATCTGTAATTTAATAATATAGGAAAAACGTCAGCAGGCCTTTCAAAGACAACCCCATTTAGTGTAATCTAAAACTGTTAATAGAGTTCAATTAATAATCAATATATAGAAATTTTATACTTAAAGCCTTATTGAGAGAGTTTTACAGAGAACAATTGGACTCTAGATTCAAAGAAAGGAGTTTCTATTTGTTCATGTGAAATCCCAGGGGAAAGCAGATACTTCATAGATAAAACTAAGATTTCACTGCAGTTTGATTATAAATTTGAAATTTCAGATATTCCCAAAACACCTATAAAGATATTCATAATACATAATAGACATTCTTACATAAATTTCCCTTCTCCTGAATCTGAAAATTCTAGATTTGGTAGTTTAGAATCAACATAATAAAATTGCTATCCTTTGTTTTAATTAATCAAATGTAGTCATCCTACTGGGCAGTGTATATACAGAAACACTGGTTTTAAATGAACATTTATTGTTTCGGGGTGCGCGAGGACAGGGGATTCAGAGCATCGCCTAAACGTGCTCCACAGATGGGCGCAAATCACAGCTATCAGCGTGCACACCAGAGATGGGCATGAAACGCTAAGGCTGCTGCTGCAGCCACCAAGAAGCCTGTGTGCGAGCACAGGTCACTAGCCACACCTCCTCTCCCGGGAGCCTGTGCAGCCAGCCACTGCCAGGATCCTGTGATCCAGGGACAACTTCCCTGGGAGAAAACACAGAGCGTCTCAGGCTGTTGCAACGTCACGCCGGCCTCTGCCATCACAGGCTCGCACCGCATTCTGTACCCCTCCTTCCCCCCAGCCTGAGTGAGCCAGAGCCCCCTAATCAGCCACTCCTTTAACCTGCTCCTGTCTGGGTGAAGAACAGATGCCCTCAGGCGACCTACACTCAGAGGCCGGGCCAAATCCAAAGCTGAACCCCAGGAGCTGTGCGAACAAAGAAGAGAAAGGGAAAGCTCTCCATGCAGCCTCAGGAGCAGCGGATTAAATCTCCACAATCAACTTAATGTACCCTTCATCTGTGGAATACCTGAATACACAACGAATTATCCCCAAAATTGAGGCGGTGGACTCTGGAAGCAACTGTAGACTTGGGGTTTGCTGTATGCAACTGACCAGCTTCTGATTTATATGTTTATCTTACTTTAGTTTTTAGCGCTGGTTATCATTCATGTATTTGTTTATTGGTTTCGTTGTGCTCTTCTTTTTTTTTCTTTCTTTTTTTCTCCCTTTCTTCTAAGCCATGTGGCTGACAGGGTCTTGATGCTCCATCAGGTGTCAGGCAAGAGCCTCTGAGGTGGGAGAGCTGAGTTCAGGACATTGGAGAATTGGACAACCAGAGATCTCCTGGCCCCACATAATGTCAATCAGAGAGAGCTCTCCCAGAGATCTCTGTCTCAACACTAAGGCCCAGCTCCACTCAAAAACCAGCAAGATCCAGTGCTGGAAAGCCCATGTCAAACAACTATCAAGACAGGAAAACAAGCCCAACCATCAGCAGAGAGGCTGCCTAAAATAACACTAAATTCACAGAAAGCAAAAAAACCACCACCAGACTCAGTCCTGCCCACCAGAAAGACAAGATCCAGCCTCAACCACCAGAACACAGGCACCAGTCCCCTCCACCAGGAAGCCTATACACCCAATGAACGAACCTTACCCACTGGGGGCAGACACCAAAAACAATGGGAACTACAAACATGCAGTCTCTGAAAAGGAGACCTCAAACACAGTAAGGTAAGCAAAATGAGAAGACAGAGAAACACAGAGCAGATGAAGGAGCAAGGTAAAAACCCACCAGACCAAATAAATGAAGAGGAAATAGGCAGTCTACCTGAAAAAGGATTCAGAGTAATGATAGTAAACATGATCCAAAATCTTGGAAATAGAATGGAGAAAATACAAAAATGTTTAACAAGGATGTACAAGAACTAAAGAGCAAACAAACAATGATGAACAACACAATAAATGAAATTAAAAACTGTCTAGAAGGAATCAATAGCAGAATACTGAGGCAGAATAACGGAAAAGTGACCTGGAAGATAAAATAGTAGAAATAAATACTGCAGAGCAGAATAAAGAAAAAAGAATGAAAAGAATTGAGGTCAGTCTCGGAGACCTCTGGGACAACATTAAATGCACCAACATCGAATTATAGACGTCCCAGAAGAAGAAGAGAAAAACAAAGGGACGGAGAAAATATCTGAAGAGATTATAGTTGAAAACTTCCCCAAATGGGAAAGGAAAGAGTCAATCAAGTCCAGGAAGTGCAGAGAGTCCCATACAGGATAAAGCCAAGGAGAAACACGTCAAGACACATATTAATCAAACTATCAAAAATTAAATACAAAGAAAAACATATTAAAAGCAACAAATAATATACAAGGGAATCCCCATAAGGTTAACAGCTGATCTTTCAGCAAAAACTCTCTAAGCCAGAAGGGAGTGGCAAGACATATTTAAAAAGATGAAAGGGCAAAATCTACAACCAAGATTACTGTACCCAGCAAGGCTCTCATTCAGATTCGATAGAGAAATTAAAACATTTACAGACAAGCAAAAGGTAAGAGAATTCAGCACCACCAAACCAGTTTTATAACAAATGCTAAAGGAACTTCTCTAGTCAGGAAACATAACAGAAGGAAAAGACCTAAAATAACAAACCCAAAACAATTAAGAAAATGGTAATATGAACATACATATCAATTACTACCTTAAATGTAAATGGATTAAATGCTCCAACCAAAAGACAGACTGGCTGAATGGATACAAAAACAAGACCCATATATATGCTGTCTACAAGAGACTCACTTCAGACCTAAAGATCATACAGACTGAAAGTGAGGGGAAGGAAAAGATATTACATGTAAATGGAAATCAAAAGAAAGCTGGAGTAGCATTCTCATATCAGACAAAATAGACTTTAAAATAAAAACTATTACAAGAGACAAAGAAGGACACTACATAATGATCAAGGGATCAATCCAAAAAGAAGATAAAACAATTGTAAATATTTATGCACCCAACATAGGAGCACCTCAATAAATAAAGCAAATGCTAACAGCCATAAAAGGGGAAATTGACAGTAACACAATAATAGTAGGGGACTTTAGCACCCTGCTTTCACTAATGGACAGATCACCTAAAATGGTAATAAATAAGGAAACACAAGCTTTAAATGATACATTAAACAAGATGGAGTTGAACATTCTTCAGGACAGATCATATCCTGGGTCACAAATCAAGCCTTGGTAAATTTAAGAAAACTGAAATCGTATCAAGTATCTTCTCCAATCACAACGCTATGAGACTAGATATCAATTACAGGAAAAAATCTGTAAAAAATACAAACACAAGGAGGACGAAAAATACGCTACTAAATAACCATGAGATCACTGAAGAAATCAAAGAGGAAATCAAAAAATACTTAGAAACAAATGACAGTGAAAATCCAATGACCCAAAACCTGTGGGATGCAGCAGAGCAGTTCTAAGAGGGAGGTTTCTAGCAATACAATCCTACCTCAAGAAACATGAAAAATCTCAAATAAACAACCTAACCTTACACCTAAAGCAATTAGAGAAAGAAGAACAAAAAAAACCCAAAGTTAGCAGAAGGAAAGAAATCATAAAGATCAGATCAGTAATAAATGAAAAAGAAATGAAGGAAACAATAGCAAAGATCAATAAAACTAACAGCTGATTCTTTGAGAAGATAAACAAAATTGATAAACCATTAGCCAGACTCATCAAGAAAAAAAGGGAGAAGACTCAAACAACAGAATTAGAAACGAAAAAGGAGAAGTAACAACTAACACTGCCAAAATACAAAGGATCATGAGAGATTACTACAAGCAACCCTATGCCAATAAAATGGACAAGCTGGAAGAAATGGACAAATTCTTAGAAAAGCAGAACTTTCCAGGACTGAAACAGGAAGAAGTAGAAAATATAAACAGACCAATCACGAGCACTGAAATTGAGACTGTGATTAAAAATCTTCCAGCAAACAAAAGCCCAGGACCAGATGGCTTCACAGGCGAATTCTATCAAACATTTAGAAAAGAGCTAACACCTATCCTTCTCAAATTCTTCCAAAACAGAGCAGAGGGAGGAACACTCCCACACTCATTCTAAAAGGCCACCAACACCCTAATACCAATACCAGACAATGATGTCACAAAAAAAGAAAACTAGAGGCCAATACCACTGATGAACACAGATGCAAAAATCCTCAAAAAAAATACTAGCAAACAGAATCCAAAAGCACATTAAAAGGATCATACACCATGCATTCTTGGGATAAACCATACATCATGGTTTATCCCAGGAATGCAAGTGTTCCTCAATACATGCAAATCAATCAATGTGGTAAACCATATTAACAAACCGAAGGAGAAAAACCATATGATCATCTCAACAGAAGCAGAAAAAATTTTCGAAAAAATTCAACACCTATTTATGATAAAAACCCTCCAGAAGGTAGGCATAGAGGGAACTTACCTCAACATAATAAAGGCCATATGTGACAAACCCACAGCTAACATCGTTCTCAATGGTGAAAACCTGAAACCATTTCCACTAACATCAGGAACAAGACAAGGTTGCCCTCTCTCACCACTATTATTCAACATAGCTTTGGAAGTCATAGCCACAGCAATCAGAGAAGGAAAAGAAATAAAAGGAATCCAAGTTGGAAAAGAAGAAGTAAAACTGTCACTGTTTGTAGATGACATGATACTATACAAAGAGAATCCTAGCGATGCTACTAGAAAACTACTAGAGCTAATCAATGAATTTGGTAGAGTAGCAGGATACAAAATTAATGCACAGAATTCTCTTGCATTCCTATACACTAATGATGAAAAATCTGAAAGAGAAGTTAAGGAAACACTCCCATTTACCACTGCAACCAAAAGAATAAAATACCTAGGAATAAACCTACCTAAGGAGACAAAAGACCTGTTTGCAGAAAACTATAAGACACTGATGAAAGATATTAAAGATGATACAAACAGATGGAGAGATATACCATGTTCTTGGACCAGAAAAATCAACATTGTGAAAATGACTATACCACCCAGGGCAATCTACAGATTCAATGCAATTGCCATCAAACTACCAATGGCATTTTTCACAAAACCAGAACAAAAAATTTCACAATTTGTATGGAAACACAAAAGATCCCAAATAGCCAAAGCAATCTTGAGAAAGAAAAACAGAGCTGGAGGAATCAGGATCCTTGACTTCAGACTATACTATAAAGCTACAGTAATCAAGACAGTATGGTACTGGCATAAAAACAGAAATATAGATCAATGGAACAGGATAGAAAGCCCAGAGATAAACCCACACACATATGGTCACCTTATCTTTGATAAAGGAGGCAAGAATATACAGTGGAGAAAACACAGTCTCTTCAATAAGTGGCGCTAGGAAAACTGGACTGCTACATGTAAAAGAATGAACTTAGAACACTCCCTAACACCACACACAAAAATAAACTCAAAATGGATTAAAGACCTAAATGTAAGGCCAGACACTTTAAAACTCTTAGAGGAAAACATAGGCAGAACACTCTGTGACATAAATCACAGCAAGATCCTTTTTGACCCACTTCCTAGAAAAATGGAAATAAAAACAAAAATAAACAAATGGGACCTAATGAAACTTAAGAGCTTTAACACAGCAAAGGAAACCAAAAACAAGACGAAAAGACAGCCCTCAGAATGGGAGAAAATATTTGCAAACGAAGCAACTGACAAAGGATTAATCTCCAAAATATACAAGCAGCTCATGCAGCTCAATATCAAAAAAACAAACAACCCAATCCAAAAGTGGACACAAGACCTAAATAGACATTTCTCCAAAGAAGATATACAGACTGCCAACAAACACATGAAAGGATGCTCAACATCACTAATCATTAGAGAAATCAAAACTACAATGAGGGGGCTTCCCTGGTGGCGCAGTGGTTGACAGTCCGCCTGCTGATGCAGGGGACACGGGTTCGTGACCCGGTCTGGGAAGATCCCACATGCCGCGGAGTGGCTGGGCCCATGAGCCATGGACGCTGAGCCTGCGCGTCCGGAGCCTGTGCTCCACAACGGGAGAGGCCACAGCAGTGAGAGGCCCGCGTACCGCAAAAAAAACCCCAAAAAACAAAAAAACAAATAAAAAACTACAATGAGGTATCACCTCACACCGGTCAGAATGGCCACCATCAAAAAATCTACAAACAATAAATGCTGGACAGGGTGTGGAGAAAAGGGAACCCTCTTGCACTGTTGGTGGGAATGTTAATTGATACAGCCACTATGGAGAACAGTATGGAGGTTCCTTAAAAAACTAAAAATAGAACTACCATATGACCCAGCAATCCCACTACTGGGAATATACCCTGAGAAAACCATACTTCCAAAACAGTCATATACCACAACGTTCACTGCAGCTCTATTTACAATAGCCAGGATATTGAAGCAATCTAAGTGTCCATCGACAGAAGAATGGATAAAGAAGATGTGGCACATACATAAAATAGAATGTTACTCAGCCAGAAAAGGAAACGAAATTGAGTTATTTGTGGATAGGTGGATGGACCTAGAGTCTGTCATACAGAGTGAAGTAAGTCAGAAAGAGAAAAGCAAATACCATATGCTAACACATATATATGGAATCTAAGAAAAAAAAAATGGTTTTCAAGTACCTAGGGGCAGGACAGGAATAAAGACTCAGACGTAGAGAATGGACTTGAGGACATGGTGAGGGGGAAGGGTAAGTTGAGACCAAGTGAGGGAGTGGCATTGACATATATACACTGCCAAATGTAAAATAGCTAGCTAGTGGGAAGCAGCCGCATAGCATAGGGAGATCAGCTTGGTGCTCTGTGACCACCTAGAGGGGTGGGATAGGGAGGGTGGGAGAGAGATCAAGAGGGAGGGGATATGGGGATATATGTACATGTATAGCTGATTCACTTTGTTATACAGCAGCAATTAACACAACAATGTAAATCAATTATACTCCAATAAAGATGTTAAATAAATAAATCAATAAATAAGTGATCATTTAATTTGTACATAAATTAGAAATGTATTCAGAGGCTCAGTTTAATGTATATGCATATATACAGTATATAGCATATATTGACACATATATTTCATGTGAGAAAAAACATCATTCCCAAATATAGGTGTTTTAAAAGGAAACCTGAGTATATTTTACTGGTAGAATTACTCTTGTACCCTATTGATAGTTTGCAATACAGCAAGTGCACTTGGGAGTCATTGGGTCTTGGCTTCAGTGTGAGAATGGCGTTGAGAATAGATGGCTGCTCTTAGCGCTTAGCGTGGAAGATGAGAGACTGCTGTTTAGATAAAGCAAAGGGTTATTTTTCCTACCCTACGGCTCCGTCCCTTTTTCGCTAGAGATCACCATGCCCAACTGAATAGATTTCCCACTAGGTATATTATCTTGAAGGAAGAGTCTTCTCCTGATTGTATTCTGATGGTATATGCAATCTAGTGTTTATGCCCGTTTCCTTCCTGCCAAGTCCCAACTCCCATGATGACTTCAAAATAAAGTAGTAAGAGAGAAAAGGAGGAGGACAGACACTGGCTGGCTGAGGAACACTGAATGCTCTCCCACCATTGTCAAGGCCTTGGTGCAGTATTTGCAGCTTCAGAGTCTGGTCAGCTATATTGCGTGGCCAGGTTTGTTTATATTTTTCTTGCATAGGCACAATTTGCTATTGAAAATATCTAACTACAATTTGAGGTAAATATAGTCTCTTGCTCTTGGGTTTCTGAGGTCACTTCAAACCCTGTTTCTTAAGTCCTCAGTTTTGATGATTTCACTGTTCTGAGACCAACAGATGAGTTCACTATTCAAACTGGACATGACTCAGTTTCTTCCATCCATTTCATTGCCAAATACACGCAACTCTCTACTGCAGGCATTTCTAAGAACTGGCAAAAACAATGCACGATATAAGCTGCTACGATAAATATTAATTGATTTGGGTTTGAGTGTCCCTGAGTGGTTTTACCACATCCTGTAACAATCAAAAAACGCTTCCTTCAGATAGGACACTAGATGATTAATACATAAGGATGTCCATCCACCATTGTCTGTATACAATGGAATTAAGACAAATTAAACAAACTTCTGAAAGTCTCTGTTACTCTGAACCTTGCTATATCTTCTAGCAAAGGTGAAGCTCTTCCACATTATTAAGCTTAATGGATAAACAAATTATGGAAATATCTACAGGGGAAACTGAATTAGGAGTGATTGAGTAAAAGATAATGATCTACAATATCCTTGCATCCTAATTACCCTAAAAGCTATGGAGCATACACATGTGTGTCAAGATTGACATCTATGTCATCTCAATTAACCCCATCAAAACCCTATGAGGTACATACCAATAACCCTATGTCAAAGATAAGCAAATTGATGCTTACGATCAAGTAAGTGGGATATACGCTCATGTCTCTGTGACCCCCAAAGTGTATGCTTCTTTCAAACACAGGGTTGGGTACTTACTATAACAGCTAGTAAAGTTGTATCTGATGAGCTAGTTCTATGTAATGTGAGGATTTGCCAAGTATGAGAGAGTTCTGGACTAAAAATGCTCAATGAAATTAAGTTTTGTTTTGCCCAACCACACTGGTATTTCATGCTCTTGTATGTCAAAGAGAATTAAATGTCAAATGGGTTAGTCTTGAGGTTAAATCCAGAGATGCTCTGCATGTGTGGATAGGGAGAGAATAAAATAGTGAATGTTATCAGTTAAAGTTGAGTGCCTAACTTCACCCTACTCATGTCAGAACTTCAGAGATTTTACAATTTCAACTTGTTTCATTCCATTTTTCAGTGGGGTTGGGACTACCTTGTGTCCCTCCCCAATTCATCTGTTAAAGCTGTAACCCACGTATCTCAGAGTATGACTGTATTTAAATATTGTGCCTTTAAAGAGGTAATTAAATTAAATGAGGCTGTTAGAGAGGGGCCTAATCCAATCTAATTGGTGTCCTTACAAAAAGAAGAGATTAGGACACACAGACACCAGGGATACCTGTGCACAGAGAAAAAAGACCAGGTGAAGAGGCAGCAAAACAGTAGCCATCTGCAAGCCAAGGAGAGAGGTTTCAGAGGAAACCAAGCCTGCTGGCACCTTAAAGTTATAGCCTCCAGAATTGCTAGACAATAAGTGTCTGCAGTTTAAGCCACTCAGTCCTTAGATTCTGTTATGGAAGCCCTAGGAAACTAATACAAGTAGAAAAAATAGCTCGATATTCATACTGGATTCTGTGCAGGAATTTTGATATGCAAGCTTTTGCGCAAAACTACAAATGCAGGCAGGTTGAGTAAATTTGAACACAAATGGACCACTTTCATCTCTAACTAAATGTGTTCTAAATACTTATCCCACTTTACAGTGGTAGGCAGGTCATATGCATTCACATAAAAAAAGTAACTACCAGAAGGAAACCACAGCTTAAAAAGAAACAATCTCCCATACACCCACTAGTTTAATTTCCATGTACATTAATGAGATCAACATAAAAAATAAAATAAATAAATAATCGCAAGAGGCTGAATGCTAGAGTCACTAATGGGGAAAGTCTGAAAAGCACAGACACAATCAAGAACGGAGTAAATAAGACCCTTAAGGGAAAATACTCAATAAACTCATCCAATTTTATGTCAGGAACACTTGGCCCTTCACTGAGATGTCAGTTATGAGAAAATGAGGTTTCTAATTTCAACAATGGCTCCCTAGGTCAGTGTAAAAGCAACTTCACCAATCTCTCAAAAAGAAAACAATAGTTATACTTCTTATGAAATTACTTATTTCATTTATGAACAATGTCAGACAAAAATGTATCACACATGCAAGAAAAGAAAAAGCAAAGTAAAACTAGTTTAACTTTTTTGAATGGCTTTTAAAAACCCTTAATATATAATCAAACTATCTGTATCAGGGATATATATATATATATATATATATATACTATATATGTGTATATACCCACATATGTATACACACACACACACACACACATCTCCATAAAAAAATATATTTTACTTTTTGGAAACACCTCCTACCCTTCCCCATAGACAATCCAATTCCTAGTTGCTGTTCAGTATACATCCCAGGAATACCTGCATGTTTTGTTACTGCTTTAGTCAATTCATCATTATTTCTCATGTATACTGCTATGATTGCCTAAGTTCCCTACTTCCACTTCTGCATTCTCCACAACACAGTCAAGACATCTTCTAAAATGTAAACTGGAACTCTTTCACTTTCTGGATTAGAGCCTTCTAATAATTTTCTCTTTGATTAAGGTAGGATTCCAACTCTTTCCAATGGTCTACAATGTCCTATGGGATCTGCCTGTACCTTGCAAATTCATTCCATGCTGATTTGCTGACCCCATGCTTTGCCAGATACACTGGATTTCTTTTGTTCGCTAAACCAATGCCTTAGTGTTCTCGAACTTGCTATTTCCTTTGCCTGGCACACTTTTCTCCCGAATCACTATATGGTGGACTACTCACGCTTCATCGTAAAGGTCACATTTTCAGAAAAGTGTCCCTTGAGTACCCAAGATAAAGTAGTCCTTAACTGTCAGGACTGGCACCGCCCTGTTAATTTTGTTATAGCATTTTTCACTCAAATTATCTTGCTCATGTATTTATCTTGAATTGCATATTTTCTCTCCTCTCTCAAGAATGAGAGACCTTGTATATCTTCCTCACTGCTGAAATCCTGGTACCTAGAGCAGTTTCTGGTACAGAGAAGGTGTTCAGTAAATATTGAGGCACTCAGGAATCATGGGTCCCAACCCTAAATCCTGCCACCTCTGCTCTGAGAAAAACTGTATAAATTAGAAAACAAACAAACAAACAAACATGAAGTCCATTCCCTTTAATGCTCTCCCTTATACCTTAGTCATCCATCAGGATCCAGTGATCTACTTCCTCTTCTCTGGTCCCTATCTTAGTCCCTCTAAATTTCTAAAATTAAGTATTTCTCCCAAATAGAAACCCCTAGCTCACAATGCACTTGTTGTCAAAAACAGCCTTCTACCTCTACCCAAAATCAACTCAACCTCCCTTCACTCCATCTGGCCATCAGATTTGACGTAACGTTTAAGAAAAGTGGGACCTAGTATCATTTTTTTCTTTCTTTCCCTGCCTTCCCAATATTTGCATTTCTGGGCTTCTCATTGTTGCTAGGGCCTTGTTCAAAGGACCTTAAGGTGCAATTTAAAACTAAAGGCACATGTGGTAATATGAAATGAGTTTATGCCATTTTATCTTTTCATTTATGCCCATTTCCTTGTACACTTTAAAATATCAGATTTAATAATCTTCCATTCACTACCCACCAATTACTTGCTTCTCTATTATCCTCATATATCAGTTCCCCAAATTCAGAAGCTGTAACATAATCTGCTTCTTACTTTCCTTCAAATTGTTTTTTTCCATTTATCTCCAACATGCAATTGCTAAATCATATCAAAATTGCCTCTGATACAACAAAGCAAAAAGGACAGCATATATTATGTCTATGCTTTCATCATTGATACATAAGACTCATGTTACTGCTATTTCCTGATTTCCCCAATTATAAATTCCAAGGGCCACCTTCATCAATTTGTTCTGTCATTCACTGAATGACATTCACTGAACATTGTCATTCACTGAACTCTGTCATTCACTGAACATTTCTTGAGCAATCTTCCGGACACCCTGCTAGATGTTGGGATAGCCAAGACAAATAAAGCAAAAACAAAAATCGAAGTCCATATTTTCAAAAATATGTCACATCCTTGCAGCTTAAATTCAAATGGCTTCTAATCTAGAAAAAATCAGCAGTTTTGAAATGCCAGAACTCATAACTCATCATGCAGTTTCCACTTTTTGCTTTTTGCCTGCCATGGACAAGGTATTGTACATAAATTCTTTACGGTTCTGATTAAAAATCACATATCCATGAATCTCTCCCAATTAATACTTGTATGACTAAAACATTGTCACAAATCATTGGGGATATTTACTTTTATGTGAATTTACAACAGTATATTTCTAGTTTTTGTATAATTATTATCCCACAGATATTATTTGTATATTATAATCTTATAATTTTTTCAGTTAAGGATATGATTTACAAATTATCAAGATAATTTACCACATTAATAGAATAAAAAGGAAGAATCATATGATTATTTCAACAGGTGCCGAAAAATCACCCGGTAACATTCAATACCTAAATCATGCTAAAAACTTTTAAAATACTAGGAATATAAGGGAACTTCTTCAATATGATACAGGACATCTACAAAAACATGTATAAATAATACCATATTTAATGGTGAAATATTGAATGCTTTCCCTCTGAGGTTGGAAACATGACAAGAATATGCAATATTGCCACATCTACTTAACATTATGCTGAAGGTACTAGCCAGTGTAATAAGAAATATAAAACACAAGGATTTGAAACAAAAAGCAAAACTAATTTTATTTGCAAAAGAATCTATGAACAATTAAACTAAATGAATTTAACAAGTTCACTGGAAACAAGGTCAAAGTACAAAAATAATGAACATATTTATATTTCAGAAACAAATTGTTAGAAAATTAAGGGAAAATACCAAAATAAAAGATACCCCAAGTGTCAAACACTTGGGAAATAAGTGTGCTGGAATATTATAAGAGTATAAAAATGACAATTACAAAATGATTACTGCATGAAATTACAGAAGACTTAAAAACAGAGTAATATAACATGTTCATAAACCGGGATAATCAAGGACATTAATTATCTCTTAATTGATCTATAAATTCAATGCAGTCCCAATTAAAATATCAGTTGTTTTGTTTATATTGTAGCTGCAATTCTTGTTAATGTGATAATTGAAGATCTATTTCTAAAATTGATGTGGAAATTCAAAGTATCTAGAGTTCCACTGAAATCTTTAAAGAGCGACATAAAGCTGCAGGACTTACACTACCAGACTTCAAGACTTACCAAGAAGCTACATTAATTATGTAGTGTGTTCTTGGTGCAAGGATTAACAGTTAGATCACTGGAGCAGAACAGAGAGACTAGAAGTTGACCTTTACATTTACAGTCACCTATAATTATGCCAAAAGTGTCACAGCAATTCAGTGACAAAAGGGTCTTTTCAAGATAAGTTGTTGGATCAATTGGGTATCTGGGAAAAAATAAACTCTACCTTGAACCACACACATACACAAATAATGTGAGACAGTTCATAAACCTAAATGTGAAAGATAAAATAATAAAATTTCTAGAAGAAACTATTGGAAACTATCTTCATGGTCTTGGGTAAACAATAATTTCATAAACAGATTAATTGGATTTCATTAAAATTAAACATATCTAAGAGGTATCATGTAAAAAGGCAAACAGTACAGAAAACAATATATAAAGGACTCATATCTCACATATATAAATGTATATTACTACAAATCAATATGTAGACAGTCAACCATATTTTTAAAAGTTAGCAAATCTTAATCAAATACTATATGAAATATCCAGAATGCCAACTAGCAAATTAAGAAGTGATTACATCATAAGTAATTTAGGAAATGAAAATTAAAAATATAGTGTGACAATATGACACTAGACTGGCTAAAATGAAAAGGGTATACAATATCAAATGTAAGTATCAAAAGAATGCAGTGCAAATGGAAATCTCATATTAACTAGTGGGAGTGTACTTTGGGAAATTCTTTGGCATTATTTACTAAAGCAAACTATATTTACCCCCATGACTCAGCAATTACACTATTACATAGAAACCCATCATAAATTAGTGCATATGTCCCAAAATTATAGCCCCATATTGGAAATAATCCAAATGTACAATAGCAATACACATGGGAAGGTCAAGGAGGGATCTGAAAAAGTAGTGAATTTTGACGTGGGAAGTTGCTATATGGGAATACACATATGTAAAAATTGATCAGTTGTAAACTTCTGATTTGTTTTCAATACTCTATGTAAATTATACCTCAAAAAAATTAAAAATCAGGTAAAATTGATTTGTGTAAATACTGAAAGAATATCTGAATTTTGTAACTTTTGTCTAGCTATAATACATGATAAAGTTTTCCTCCCTCCTTCCTTCTGCTACAACCCTGGCCAAATGTATATGGATAATCAATCTTCTGTTAGAGGTGATATGAAGTTTCCATTAGAGAAATTATGCTGATTAAGTGATAGATTTTATTCCTCATTTTCTAACAGATTGGTCCTCACTATACACTTCTTTATTTAAATTACAGCCAGATTATTCTTTGATTATTCCATAATAAAAAGGCCATGAGGAGAAAACAAAATATGAAAAGTTTCCAGAAAAATATTCTGAGATACAAATCATCTTTAGTTTGACTCGCAAAAATAAATTTATGTTTCACAACATGATATTGTTTTCCAAATTCAGAATTAAAGGTGATAACACGGTTGAGAAAGTAAAAGCTGACATATATATTCCTATGGAATTCAGTATCTTGTCAAAGTGTAGGTTCTAAGTAGATTTCCTTTATTTATAGCAGCATATGTAGGTTAATACTCAGGTTCCTCATTTTTAACAGGATGGGGGTAATATTTTCTTGATAGAGTTGTTGTGAGGAATAAATTAATAATTACCATTTTTCCCAAGCAAAAGAAACACTTGACAAAGGGTTAATTTCAACAGTATACAAAAACAGTTTCAGTGCAATAATGCCATTAACCCCCCAAAAAATATGGATTGAGGACAAGAATAGTGATTTCCCAAAAAAATAATTACAAATGACACAAATATATTTAAAATTCTCAGGCTCGTATGCCATTAAACCTATATTCAGATAACAATGAAAATTTATTTTTACCTACTATCATTATCAACAATCCACAATATAGTGTTAATGAAGATGCAGGAAATATATAAATTTTGAAATACTGCACAAGTGTAATTTGTCTGTATCTCTACAAATCATAAAAATATGATTTTTATAATATTATTTCATAATTCCATATAGAAAGTAGGTGCCTAATAATGGGTTCCCTGAATGTTTAAAGGACTTAAATGAATGAACAAATGAAGGCATTTGCTCAAATATATACAGGCAGGACACTTATTCAGAGAGCAAAACTTAAAAGTTGAAAATGAATGATTATAGAATATCTATAACAAATATTGTAACCATAACTAATATTTGTGGGGAACTGCAGTAGAAACTACAGAGAGGAGAAAAGCTATGTCCAAGGTAGGTTTTATGAGGTTATGTGCTCTTATTCTGAGGTGGGAGGAGGATTTTATACATATAAATATTCATGGTCCTTTATATGAAAAAGAAACACAACTGAAATTTAAGTGTTCTATTACTTCAAAATATCTTCCTACTGATAGATTTACTAGGGCAAGTAATGGCCAATTAAACTGAAGGATTAGAAGAACTAGCTTGTGGAGGCAAAATGAACAAGCTTCAATAGCAAACACGTATCAGCTGAAGATGTTTCAAAATTACCAGAGTTAATAAAAAAGTCACTTTGACAGCATCTTTCTTTGAGGAGCTCAGCTTTTTTTTTTTTTCTCTAGACATTACCTAATTAAATCTCAAAATACATAGGGTTGTGTAATCAACTCTCAAGGTTCTTTTGCAAATCTATGGGAAAAGTAAACCTTTCCTCTAAGCATTTATTTTAGTCTTTTTATCTCTTTTGTTCTAAACAGAAATTGAATCTTATCATTAATCTGTGTAGTTTTTTTTTTCTTTTTTTGGCTTCCACTTCCATATTTGCAACTTGCTCTTGCATGGTAGAGCTTGTTCTTTAGAAGTGACCCTTCAACACCATGGGTCAAAACTGCAGCCACCCATAGGTGCAAACACTGTTGTTGTTTACTGTTATCAGGTGAGTGACGATGACCTGAACACTCATAATGCTGGATCCAAATGTCACACTTTTCAGTGTATCCTGAATACACAACGTGCTGGAAAAAGTTAGAAAGACTGTTTTCTAAAAATTCCCAGCATGCTCCATCCTGTGCTAATAAGTAACTATCACATAATGAAGAGAGTGAGAAAGTACAGTACAAACGTACTGAAGTCGGTGAATAAAATAAGTATTACCAGGAAGCCAGGACTTTGAAACAGTGCTTCTCAACCAGGGAAATTCTGCCCACCATGCCCACCCCCCCGCCAAGGCACATATGGCAATGTTGGAAGACATATTGGTTTTCAAGACTCAGGAGTGGGGGTACTATGGTCATCTAGTAGGTAAAGGTGCCGATAACCATACTGCAATGTATAGCATAGGTTCCCACAACAACAACAACAACAAAACATCCAGCAAAATACCAACAGTACTGAAGTTGAGAAATCCCAATTTAAAGTACAGCCAGAGCATCACAAGTGCTATGACCATCCTACAAAGTCTTGAAAGGTATCTCTAGTAGACATATAATTGGGTGGCAATGGTACTTTTTATTGTGAAACAGATCATTAGTAAAAAGGAACAGATGTAGTATGTATTTGACAATTAAAAGCTAAAAATAAATCTAATACTATTGTAATCATCATCCAATTGAAGAGATGAAATATTAACAATACCTTTGAATCCTCCCCAATCATATTTTTCTTTTCTCCAGAGCATTTTCCTGAATTTTATCATCCTTCTCTTGCTTTCCTCAATAGTTTTCTTTTAAATTATGTATGTATCCCTACATAATATATATTTCATTTTGCCAGTTCTGAAAATTTTGAGGTGAATCGAAATGTAATTTTATTTGTATTTTAGATTAATATTCTTTTTGTGAGATTCATCTATGTAGATTTGAGTATATTCATTTAACTGAAGAACGTATTTTAATCATGAATGGTTGTTAATATTTTTTTAACTTAAATACAGTGCATTCTGGAACCACTCAAATACTTGTATTTACTTTTCTGTTTAGAACTTTGATAAGTGCTATGGAGATTTTAAAGATGTAAGGTGTTGTCCTTGCTCCTAAGATTCATGGGAAGTTTGTAATGAGATCAGATTAAGGAGGTTGAGTTATCTTCCTGGAATACAGCATAGATGTTAAGTGAATGGATTTTGGAGTAAAGAGACGTAGATTTGGATCCTTGTTTTCTTATTTATTTGTTGATTCACCTTAGCTAACTCCATCTCTTTGAACCAAATTTTTTTTTTTTCCGGTACGCGAGCCTCTCACTGTTGTGGCCTCTCCCGTTGCAGAGCACAGGCTCCGGACGCGCAGGCTCAGCGGCCATGGCTCACGGGCCCAGCCTCTCCACAGCATGTGGGATCTTCCCAGCCCGGGACACGAACCCGTGTCCCCTGCATCGGCAGGCGGACTCTCAACCACTGCGCCACCAGGGAAGCCCCCAAATTTTTTCAGTGAGAAAATAAAAAAGTATTTTATATAATTGTTGTGATAATGCTTACAGAATGCAAAAATAGTAATTGAGAAAAGAACGAACACCCTAGAAGTGATAAGCTTTTCTGTAGTTAGAATATAGGCATCCTCTAATTTATGACCCAATTATTATTTGTATTCCTCTAGGCACAACATAATAAATTGAGTTTCCATTCTTGAAAAATCACAAAATCTAAATTCTTTATGAAAGCAAATAAAATTAAAACAAAGATATTTCACACACTGAATATGTAAATTTAACTATAGTGGCATAACATTTTGATATACAACTGTGTGTTTTTTTCCATTGATATTCGCCTTCCCTCATCTTCTTTCAATAGATACACTACATTCAGAAAAGAGTTGATCAAGAACAATCAGCACACTCTGGGCTTTTCCACTGTTTTAACGACTTGGGAAAGGACTTAGAAGCAACAAATGTTTTTGAATGTCACAGTTTTCAATTATAAGAAAACAACTTGAGAGAAAGAAAAGTTTTGCTTTTCTTTCTTTTCTAGTCAAGACTTAAAATAGTAACATTTAAAACATAGAGTGGAAAAGAATTTATGTATCTAAGACATGTTTTCTCATCAAAAGGTGATAAGAATTTCACCGGTGGGTAGGAAAAAACAATAAATAGTGATGTTACGGGATCTGGAAGATCTCTGGTGGTGGGTCCCAGGACCCCTCCCACTGTAGAAGTCCAATACGATGGTTCGGCAAGAGTACTGGAACTCCAGTACATATCTCAATAAGTTTGGATGTAATCTCAGAGAAGAGTTGTCCAGGATGCTGTGTAAGATACTCCAAGTCTTACAGAGAATTTACAACTAACAGGGCACGTGCGTGGTGGAAAACCACTGTCTGAGAAAAGTGCCTAGCTAGGGCCTGAACATAGCCTCACTAAGTCCTGTACAAGCCACAGTATGATAGGGAGAAGAAAAGCTGAGAATTCTGAGATGTCAGGAGAGTTGTGAACTGGTTGAGAGACCAAAATTATCTGAAGAGACACAGCAGTAGGGTCCAAGAAGACATGGTACATATAGACCAGAGAACTGAGTGTCACGGTAGGAAGTGCACCTCAGCAGCAGATGTAACAGGAAGAGCGAACAATTCTTGATCTGATAGGATGTCACATCTCAACAGAAGCCAGCAATGAAAGAAGATAACCATTTATCAATTGCAAACCCAGTTCCCACACCTACACTATAGTATTTAGTAAAACTCTCCTAAACCCCAGAAGCTCCCAAGGGAGGCAGGGGAAGGAATGGGCAAGAAAGCAGCACATGAGCTGCTCATGTTCATCCAAACCTGATTGACTTTTAAACCAGAAGCAGCTAAGTTACTATCAATGGCAACATTAAGATTTCCTTCATAGAGTAGAAAAGTGGACTCATACGCTAAATTGAGCTTCCTGACAGTTAATATTTTACTATGATTTTTCCTACTTGAATTCTTTATAACTGTGTAAAATTCAAATACACTCTACAAATAAACTTTTATGAAGATTGTTTTGCTTGGGTTTGACTGGCCAAACATTTTAAACTAACAGTCCAAGAAATTTAGAGCAAAACATCTGCTTTTTTAAAAAAAATTATTTATTTTTGGCTTCGTTGGGTCTTTGTTGCTGCGCGCGGGCTTTCTCTAGCCGCGGCGAGCAGGGGCTACTCTTCCTTGAGGTGCGCAGGCATCTCATTGCAGTGGCTTCTCTTGTTGCAGAGCACGGGCTCTATACACACGGGCTCAGCAGTTGTGGCTCATGGGCTCTAGAGCACAGGCTCAGTAGTTGTGGCGCATGGGTTTCGTTACTCTGTGGCATGTGGGATCTTCCCGGACCAGGGCTCGAACCCGTGTCCCCTGCATTGTCAGATGGATTCTTAACTGCTGCACCACCAGGGAAGTCCCAAAACATATTTTCTTTTATTGTAAATCGCCCTGAAATAGGCATAGGCAACCTTCACTGTTTCCAGGAAACTAAGGTCATACATATTGATTTTTCTTTCCCATTTCTGATTCAATTAGGGTGAATGCCTCCTGATATCTCTGAATGATAAATGCTGGGGACAGCTTCCCTAGTGGCTGAAAGTTCAAGATCCCTTGCTCAGTCAACACAGTGCAACACTGGCAGCAATCTCATGCAGCAGTAGTCACTACAAAATTTGTCCTGACTGAAGAATTATTATTCTCCGTAGGAAAGATTGTAAAAGCTGAGGGTCTCAGGTTAAACTACCAGAGTCTTACTGTCATACAATTAAAAATATTATTAATGACTAGAGATGAGTCTCTCGTTTGCAGGAATGAATTCATTACAGGAATGCTTGATGGTTGGGGTCAAGCTAGAAGGATACTAATAGAATCAAAACATTTTATATTGCAGCATGGAACTATGGATACTCCTCGCTTTAATTTTGCTTTCTGTAATTTAAAAAAATTTCTACAATGAATGTGCACTATTTGGGTAATAAAAATAGGATACAGAAATAAACACCCTTCTTCAGAGCTGGATAGGAATTTAATAGTCAACTGTCTCAAATGCTTCATTTTAGAGGTCAGTTAATTAAAGTCCAGAGAGTGTTTTGGCCCTAGGTCACACTGATAGTCAATGAAAAGGATGACAGTCATCCCCAAATGTTCTGTCCATCAACCCACTCTAGGTAGAGACTGGTGGAGTGAAAAAGGAGGCACACTGTTTGGATCATTCTTGAAAAGGAAGGCAATACCTCAATAATACAGCTCATAAAACCCACTGCATAAATCATGACTTCTTAATATTTTTACCAGCATCTGATAATGGACAGCAAATTGCCTCACACCAAGAGAACTGTCAACAACTTTACAAATGATGAATAAATATGATGCGTATCGTGATTTCATGCTTTTCAGTCATTAGGAGAACTGCCATTAACTTTGCAACCTACATACTGTGTATTTTGCATTAATCTTGGTGCCAAAATAAAGAAATTATACTTGAAACCATAGCAACGTTTTAGACTATGCAAAAGGAAGATCTCGAGGGTAAAGATTGATGTCTAATAATAACACGTGATGCTTTGCTGTGTTTCATCATTCTCATGTTCTATTATAACTAGTTTCAGTTTGAAGAATTTCAGTATTGTCAGTTTCCTTCTGAAGTTCCCACTTCTTATTTCAAAGAATTTTACTTGGGATATCACTAGGAAGTGTTGGCTGCAGCTCACAGCTGATAATTCTCCCAGATCCTGTTTTCCAGTGAATAAAATGGAAACTAATGAGATCTTAACTTTTGAAACTGTCATCTTATGAAACACAGATCTTAAAATTAAACCACATTTTTGGCTGCAAAATTTTTATTTTAATAAACTTTACTTGGGGCCTCAACTTATATTTTCCAAGAGGGAGGGAGGCGAATAGAAACACCTGCTTCTCTGCTCTCTGCTTTCTTCACTCTGTTTAAGCAAGAATGAGGTGAAAACAATTCAAGGGAATTTTCAGAAAAATTATAATCGGACTCTCAATACTTGATACAAAATTATAAAAGGGAAGATCTTTACACATAAATCTCAGAGTAATACAGTAATTTTATTTATGTATTAATTTCAATTTTGAACTTTTTATCAACTGTAATGGAAACTTTTATTTTTTGAATTAAAGATCTATACCAGTTTACTCAAGACAGACCATTTTTTCCAGCCTTACTGATTTCTAAAATCACGTGAATCCTTACACAAGGGATACTGAGTAACGTAAACTAGCTTTTAGGTAAGAAATACTTATCTCACGTGGTTCTGACTTTTACCAACTTACAATTTGGTGGAGGACCTAATTTTCAAATATAACTCAGATAAGAGTTTCTTGAGGAGGGTAAAATTAATGGAATTCTGGTTCAGAATTTTAAGGTATTCTTAAAAATAATGGAAAGTAGTAACTGGCACAGTTCTAAGCGGGCCTTTATTGGTACTGATGGTCTTAAGCAAACTGTAATAAGACCTGGACAGATATCAGATCAAGAGAGGACACTGGTAAGTCTTGGTACGCAAGTATCCCTTGCCAGTAAGTGAACAAGCAGCTTGGTTTAGTGGTATGGGAATCGTCCTGGCTTTACATCCCAGATAAGATCACCTATATCAGTTTCTACCTGCCATTACCTGAATCACATACACTATACTGTTTTCTGTCCTCCAGATAATTATTTTATACATTTCAATATATGCAATCATAATCTCTTTTTAAAAATCATTCGAAAAGATAGGTGATTGTTGGCCTCAAATAATAATTCAAAGAAAGTGAAAACGGGCAAGAAAAGTGATATTTGGTCCTAGATTTACATACTAGAGATCAGCATTCTACCAAAACTGAATGAAAAATGAATACAAACACTTAACTCACTTATCATGCCTACAGTATGCAGTAATGCATTAAAACTGTTTCTATTTACAAATACCTGGAAATATAGTAGGAGAAAAAGAGGAACAAATATATAGTTATTTTTATATCTGGTACAAATGAGAGATATTTGAAGAGAACATCACAGTAACTAAAGGAGGGAAAAACAATCTCAGGCAGGGGTTATAACAGGTTTTATGGAGGAGGCTTTTGAGATATACCATGGATGATGGATAGGTGGATCTGATGAAGTATGTGGTCACTGTATTTCAGGTGGAAAAAACAACATTACCAATGTTACACTTCAAAACATGGCTTTGGTTCATATCCTATGGAATGGATATACCTGGCACATGTGTTTGTCCAGAGTCCTGTAGCCATTGCACAGGTAACAGCAAGCGAATTCTACTTTGAGTAGCCAGATTTCTCACGCTCTTGCTCTAGGCTCTACTACTTTCCCCTAGCCCCAGCCATCCTAGTTAGAGAAATTAGCATGTGACTGAAGCTGAGCCAGTCGGAACTAATCGTGTACCTTGACTAGGTCTATTGGGAAAAAGAAATACTCTTTTGACTGAGATTACTGACACCAAAATTCAGGTAAGCCTGGAGCTGACAAAGATCATCACCATCATCACCGTGTCAAGCTAGCCTATGTGAAAATAAAACTTACTTTGAGGAAGGAAAAACTAAAAGGTGGGGAGTGGTCAAGCCCTGCTGCTATTTTTTTCTGTTGCTCTAACTCTGGAGTAGCAAACTTAAGTCTTTAACTGACAGGGAGATGCTATAAATGTGTAAAGCACTACCTGTAAAATAAAATGGATTGGTGGGATCTGAAGAAAAACGAAGACGTACTCCAACCATGAATATTTTAATTTGATTTTTAAAGATATTATTTCAATCACAATAGCTTTGTGGCCAGATTTGTCCTGATGGGTACCAGGTGGCAATCTCCGTGTGAATCTTAGAGGGTTTGCTGTGACCTACATCTGGCCTTTCAGTTATATAATCACTTTTCTTCTTTCCCTTTACTTTTCTTGTTTCCTTCCCTTCCTTTGTCCCTCTCCTGTCCCTCCTTACTCCCTTTCTTCCTTCCCTTCTTTATTTTTCATTGGATTTTCATCTCTTGGCAAGAAGAGAACACACATACTACTTGTGCAACACACAAGGCAAAAAATAATGCTGGAAGATCATGAGTTTTGCTAAAAGAATTTTTAAAGTATTAACAATTCCATTTTAAAGTCAATTAACCTGACAGCAGAGTTGGACTTACTTTAGACCAGTGGGTCTCCCACTGGGGCCACCAAACCACGAGGAGCACCAGCATCACCTGGAGCCTTGTTTAAAGTCTCAGGCCCCACCCCAGGCCTCCTGAATCAAAAACTACCAGCTGTATTCCATGCGATTCTGGGGTACCTTTAAGTTTCAAAAGCACTGCTTTGGAGGAGTGACATGCTGGCCCGGGAGCTAGTCAGGGACTCACACATTAAGAGAGCTGGTGGTAAATGGAAAAAACATAAAGCCTCAAGAGGAATGACTACCATTTTATGGATAAACAGACATGGTAATAACATACACACATAAACGAATAAATGTGAGCAACCTATGAAGAAGAGCAAGATGAATTTAGGGTTGAAAGAGGAGAAGACACAGCTGTTTAAACTCTGTGGATACCCTGCCTAGGGTTTAAACCCCGACTTTGCCATTTCCTCCCTATGCTAAACCTCTCTCTGGCTCAGTTCTCTCATTTCTCTAATGGAGAAAATAATAATGCTTACTCCTTATGAATCTGATGGGGCTTAAACGAGTCAGTACACGGAAAGTTCTTAGATTAGGTCAGGCACGTGATACGTGCCCATTAAAGTTGTTAGCTAGAGTTCAGCTCTCCTGTTGCTCTAACATATTCGGTAACCAATAGCTACAAGTGACGATTTAGATTTAAATTTAAATCAATTAAAATAAAATGTTTTGCTCCTCAGCTGCACGAGCCACATTTCAAGCGCTCAGTACCCATATATATTACAGAACGTTTTCATCCTCAGAGGAAGTTGTACCCGACACCTATGCTCTAGGCTGTGACATTTATATGCTAATGACAGAGTCAGAGGAGGTGAGGTGGGGACATGGTTGGTTAGGTGAAAAATGACTGTCAGGTCTCCATGCTGCCATCACATGAAACAACAATCATCCGCCTCCTTACGTGAAGGGCCTACTCCCTTCTTCTGGGGCCCGCTGTCTCCTCCTGGGACCCTGAAAGCCCAGGTAGGCTGAAATGTAAACTGAACTCGAGCTCTGAGCCTGTTCACTAGGAAAGCCTGCTTTGCCGACTGGGTCTGTCCCTCATCCATCTCACGTAATGAGTGAGTAGAACTTTGAGAAGCCCGGGCTTCTCCTCACTGTTCACCAAACCACCACCAGTGTCTATTTTCTCAATCCCAAAATAGGACATATGAACTCAGCTGGAAGGTATTAAGCAGAAAACCAGAGGAGATGTGAATCTAAATGTACCCTATTACCCAATCTCAGTACAAAATACACAACATTCATTAGTAGATATTTCCATGTGCCTGCTCGTTTGTCATCCGGTATTCATCCTGAAATTCAAGGCCATCATTAAGTGGGATTCAAGCTTTCTTTCCTATCATCTCTCCTTCTGAGCTCTTATTCTAGTTAGTCACACTTCCTTTCTGACCCTTGATTACACCATGCTCACTCACACCTCTGTACACTTGCTTATGCTGCATCTCCTGCCTGGAATGGCTGCTTTGACGGCAGCTCCATACATCCGAATCCCTCCACCCATCAATATCCAGCTCAAATCTTACGTCTCTGAAGCCATTTGTGAATAGCTCTCACATCACTAATGCTAAAAAACCTGTCTAAATAAAAAAAATTCACATATATTATCTCCTATAGATAACATATATTCCTCTAACTTAAAAACGTAGATCTTGCAGCATTCCCCGTAGTAGGTAAATGATCTTGATTTTTAAAAATAACCCCTGAACAAATGATTCAGGGGTTATTTGTTCAATCATTTTGAACAAATGATTTCAAATCTACATTTGAAAATGTAGATTTTCAAAGATGCCTTTTACTCAGTTCTGCATATAGGCTCGTTTCTCGCCTTGTGAACCATAACAGAAAATAGAATTAAATAATTTTTAGTTTAGTATCTCTTTATCCGTTTTTTTTCTCTTCTTTTCCCTTATGTATCAGAGCATGATTTAGTAAATATTGTTCCCCTGAGTCAAGATATGCAGGTGGTATTTGCTTTGGATGTATCGTGGAGGTGGAGGTTAATGTGTCTGGGCTTTTTTTCATCATTCTCTACAGTCTGCTGCTATCACCTTTTCCTCTCTGTACTTCCATCAATAATAGAGCTAATATCATGGAATCGATTTCTGCATTTATTCAAATTTCACATAATATGCACCTTATACTGATCCCATTGTGTTACTAAAACATTCTTTTTCGTTTATATTGATCTTTGAGACTAGGAGTCTATACTTAGTGAACATCACCTGTAGCTAACTCATTTCAAACTTTAGCTGTAACAATGTTCTACCTGCTAGATTGTCAATTCTTTTTTTTATCTCTGTACCTTTTTTTTTTTAATTGGGGTATAGTTGCTTCACAATGTTGTGTTAGTTTCTGCTGTACAGCGAAGTGAATCGGCTATATATACATATATCCCCTCTTTTTCAGATTTGCTTCCATTAACGCGTGTATGTCAATTCTAAATGTTTTTAAACATTGGTGGCTATGTAGGATATAGAAAAAGGTCTTTCCATAAAGAGACAAATTAGGTACAAAATATATTTGATTATTACAGGAGAGTTTTACAACAGCTTCCTATGATTGAGTCACAATTGTTTTCTGTGTGTGTATGTACATGTGTACTCACAATGCTTCCAAGCTCACACTGTGTGTACGGATTCTTTCATTTTGCTTGCATGTTAGCATTGCCTACAGTGGCCATTCCTCTGTTCCTCTTTATTCTCTTCTATAAATCTCAAATTACTCTTTAATATGTGTTTATGAGCTATCAATTTTTATCCCCTCCATATTTTAAGAAGGCAAACACCATTAAGAAGACTAATGGGATGGTGGGCAGAAGCATAGGCTGATAAAAATTAAATAGGGAACAAATGATTCCCCTTCAGAGCCATTCTTTTAAAATAGCCAGTTATTATCAATAAAAAGCTTTATTTAACATTTCTTTTAATAGCATTTTGTAATAGACACATGTACCCTTCTGCTTTGTAAATCACATGTTATCCATAGCACTCTTCAGCAGGCATTAACAGTTTGAGAGAATCTTTAAATTCTAGAACCTTTTGCAGAAAGGGCAGAGATGTACTTCATAGGCTTTTAAAGTATTAGATACGGTTTTTGCCAAACACACAAAAGATAATCATTAGTAAAAATCTGTATCTTCAGCATCTTCTGGGAGCATTCTTTCATTTTCCTGCTCTCCTCTAACAATATTGCATTCTCAGGAGAATTTGCATGTGGCGGCTCTTTACTCTCACCCCTCTCATACGTGTGGTGGGCCTCAGATAAGGATTGGTATAATCCATATTGTTCACTGCCATTGGCTCTTCCAGACATTTCTCCCTTCCTCCTCCACAAAGGCGTGCAGCTGTAGGTGACATTATCATATTAAACCACCCATGAGCCTTCTTCTTCACCCCCAGGCCACACCCTCCATAGACTATGCAGAGTTTAGCATGCTACTCTTGTTGTAACTATTGGTGATTTCAACATTCAGGTAGATGATCTGCCCAGTTATTTAGCTTCACAGGTAGGTCTCACTGACCCACTGTCTTCCAAGAATCTTGTCTTTATTCTAACTCAGCCACTCACCCCACGATCATATCATGCAGCCACTGCAGAGTCTCAATTCTGAATGGCCTCGTCTCCAGTCACAATACTCTCTTTCCATCTTGTTTCCTCTGGAATTCCGTCTTCAGAATGCTTCAGTCACACCAGGAGTCTGATCCTACCAACTTTTCACTTCTCTCATCTTCCTCTTTTCCTCACCTTGCAGCAAAGATGCCATAGTTCCCTAGCCCATTCTGTTTCCTACTTCTTAAAAAAACTTAGGTTTTCTTGATGTTTTTCAAACCTCTACCATCTCTTCCTTTATTCACCCTCTTACCTGGCCAACTTGGTTCTTGCCTCCCTGAGAAAGCTGAATCTATCACAAACTTCCAAAAGATTTGGTCACCATATTTAAACACCTATCTGTGATTAACGTCTGTCTAATATTCTTGATTGCCCATGCATTTATGGAAGGCTTTTCTCCAAATTTCTACTAGTACCAACCTTGCCTCTTCAAGGACACTACTCAGCAATTAATTATTACCTGGCCCTCAAATACAATGGACAATATAATACAATAGATTTGTTCAGGGCTGAATGATTATCATTTGTAAAAAAAAAAAAATTGTAGCTACATTAAACTGCAGGACTATTATTCATAATAAATAATAGATTTGTCATTTTGAAATTCTTGATCATTTAGATGATTCAAGTTTCCATTAACAATTTCCCATTAATGCTGCTTTGTAACAGGAAATGCAATAACATTTATAAAATGCAAAGACATTTATAAATGTCATTAAAAATAAGTGATTTATTGAGGTGACTACTGGAATAAAGAAAAGACAAGGAAGCTGCACACACTGATAGACAAATGGAGATGCTGTAAAATCTTTTCTTTGCCAGGTATAACCAAAAATAAAGCACTTTTTCCAGTGTAATATTTCAATTAAATCCATCCTTCTTGCAATTAGAAATAAGTCAAAATGAGAACGATAGATTCCATTATTTTTTGAAATCAATAAATCATCAACATTTTCAGGCCAAGCAAGTGTCATAGCCTCATAGCTGCATCCTCAAAATGTGAAAGGCAGTGATAAAGTAAAGCACATGGAGGGCTGTAATACTTCATCCTAAGTGGTCAGTGATATTGATGAATCAGTATTCTGCATTGTGAGAACAACTAGACTATCCAATTAACCAACATGAAGTCTTAGATGTCTCTCTCAATGTCTCTTAACATTGATTAGGCAATCAATTTTGTCTTAAAGTGCAATGGCATCTCCTTGCAGTTTTGAGTGTTTTTGACTTACTAACTACACGCAGGAAAGGATAACAGCCTGAAGAATCCAGTCCCTGTTATTAGGTAGTATATAATCCATGAGTTTCAATTTACAGCATAACTAATACTACAAAGTCATTATCAGAACTAAAATAAGAAGCTATTCCCTTTAATATGCCACCATCCAATTTCAGGAATGGATCCTAGATTGTTTTTCTCATCAACTGCCTGATGACTGATACAGAACCTCTGAAATAACAGTCAGATTTTGTTATAAATGTGCAACAAACACACATCCGTGCAAACAAACAAACAAAAACTCTTGATTTCCACAATCTATGTAGGGTATATATCAGAAAATGGAAAATTATAAGAAAAGAGTATTTTAAAAATCTCAAAACAAGAAGTAACTAATTTGTACATGCTGGAATTTCTTTCTGGCTCCTTTCTGAGCCTGCCTCGTTCTTTTTTAGCTGCTTTCTCTCTCACCAACATAATCATGTTGCCCTCAGTGCCTCCCCTATTTCTACCCTACCAATGCTCTATGTAACCCCACCCCTTTAGAAGCTGCTCAGAGCAGCCTTCCAGAAGGTAGCCAGTCATGTGTTCACCGGGCAGCTATTCCTTGCCCAGCACCAGAAATTTTAAAGTGAACTTTAACACATTTATCTGATGGTTGAAGGCAGTAGATTTCAAGGCACCCTAGCAAGCCAGTGGACAACAGTTTACATTTATATTAGGTATAACTCTAAATGGCCAAGCTCAAACAAAGCTTATTTTGAAATACAGTACCTGATATTTATCAAAATGGAGCTTAAAATCACAGGCCCAATGATAAGTACTATAAATCACTTTAAATAAATTCATTTCTAAAAGTTCTATTTTTTTAGCATCACTGTGGATATCAGACACTTTGGGAAGAGAATAATGACTTATGATGCTATAGAAACTTCTTTAATCAGGGCAGACTTGCGACTTAAAGAGTTTTATGAATTTGGAATATTCTTATTGATCTTTAAGGTCCAGAGACTGTCTAGCAAATGTTAAGTTTAAGGAGATTTCTGAAAATTATTTGAAATTATAAGGAGTCACTAGTTTTTCAGAAATACTGCATTTTGGAGTGTTATTGCCAACTGCAACTTGTATAATTTGTTCAAATTTATAAATATCTGGAGCCACCTGAATTCATTGTATTATGTAACCTTACAAAATACAAACGGTTAGAGATATAATAATTAGGTTTCCTTTCCTCTTGCTGAGTTTTTACATAGCAGTAGATTTTCGTTAGAACTGTTATAAAACTCCTCTCTCTGAAGTCAGTTGAATAACATGGATAAACATGACTCTCAGTTGTATGAAATAAACAATTACTTCATTCACTCAAACTATTGAATGTGTGCTTTCTTATCTACCCAGACTAAACAACTGTTTTTAAAATAATGACGTTCACAGTGTCCATTTTAAATGGGGAAGAATTAAAACTATAACTGATCTCAATTTTATATGAAAAAATTCTGTAAACAAAAACAGTCTGGAAACATTTCAAATTAAGTATTTATAGGTAGGTAGATGTGCAATTATAGATGATTTTAAGTCAACTTTTTGTTTTTAACCAACATTTTCCAAATTGTCTTCAATTATGAACTTTTTTCACAGCTAGAAAAATACATGTTATTTAAGAAAAAAAACCTTTTTTTCTGGAAGAAAATCATGTTTTGATTTAATGGAATAATATCAGTGAAACATGAACACTGAGGCATGGTCATGAAATCTTCGAATAGTTACCACCCTGTAGACAAGAATGGACACATTACTCTGAAAAACTCACAGTTAAGGTATTTGTGGTAAAATATAATAAGAGATAACTAATGATGCCCGCCCATCCTCAGTACTTGTAAATATACCAGAGGGACAAATAAGGCATGATTAGAGGGTGACCCATTTAAAGGTAACCCCAACTAATTCAACAAGAATTTCAATTTGACACATATTAAGAACTTCTTAAATAAACTTTACAGTGTGCTACAATTTCAATTTGTTTCCCAGATCCACCAGCCCTGCCCTTAGCCAGCCAACCAGAACAACCTCAACTTCTCCTTTTCTCATTCTACCAAACCCCATATCTGATCAGTCAACAATCCATCAATTCCATATCAGCCAGACTCCATCACAAGGTACACATGAATTCTTATGATGCCTGAAATCTGAATGTATCTTACAAAAAATACTGCTGTGTGTTTATACAACGTTTATACTTTCTGTTAAAAGCTTTGATGACAATGTTGTATATTACAATTAATAGCATCTTGATATTCATGAAATGCAGTATGTATATATGTATATTTTTATGTTTGTGTATATATCTATACACTTAGAACAAATATTTTATTAATTATTTTGTGTATTTGTTCTCCACCAATCTACTGAATAAAAAAATGTTTTCTTCCAACTTACTATTGTTGGACCTCACTGAACATCTTCCCAATACACTGTCATATTTTTGCCTTTAATAAAGTGGAAGTTTGTACCTCTTGGGGCAAAATCATACACAAGACTCCAGGGAAAGGTGGACGGTGATGACATGAGGGCAAGGGAATTTAGGCATATCTATTTCTTTATTAAGCACTGTTAAATTTCTATCACCTCACAGAGGAATATCAAATTATGTATAGCTTTTGTTGATCTTTCTTGGCCTTTATTGCTTCAGATTGGGAGCAGTTTGGGGCTAATCAGGACCTACAGGAACTGATATAAGAAATCTGTGCGTTAAGAGGCTATGGGTCTTTAGAAACCACCTCATTAGATCATATAATATTTTAAAGCTGTTAAGCAGCTATGTTTCATGACCTCTTCTTTTTAAGTTTCACCACAATTCTATGAACCTACTGAATTATCCAGATATATGTCCTGGAAAAAAAGAAATGAAAGGTAACATACACTTTTCTATTTTTATTGAAGTTTTATGCTTAAAAGCTAGTGTTATTCTCAATAAGCAGTTTATCTTCATACATAATTACTGAGCAAAAGAAACATGGTCTAAGCTCACACTAATTTAGATATAATTTGCAGCAGATGATTTCCAATTGTCATTGCATCTAGCAATACAGTGGAGTCCAACAGCTAAGAGTGAGGGCTAAAGATCTTGGTTGCCTTACTTAGTAGCTGTGTGACCTTCAACAGTTTATTTAGCCTCTCTGTGCCTCATTTTCATCCTCTGTAGGACAGGGATAAGATAAACCACTTCACAATATTTTTGTGAGGATTACATGAGATAACCAGCAAAGTACTTAATCACTGCCTATAACTATTCACTCAATATCTGCTATATGACTATTATACCATCGATACTATTATTATACAGCAATGTTATAAAGTAGGCTCAATCATCAGGTAATCAGTGGATAATAACCCCTGAAATAGTGTCAGTAGATACTATTTGCAACGGATACATCTAGAATGTCTGTCTTAAAATTACAAATTTTAAGGGGACTTTTGGAATGGTAGAGGCAGTGCTTCCCACATCACGTTCAATGAAAGACTTGGTCAATGGCTGAGTGGCCACAAATGCATGAAGGATTAAAGGATGATTGCTTAAATTGTTTTCTTTGTTAAATCAATTCAAGAAAGCTGTAGCCTGCACTCCTATCTCGGAGCCGGGTAGTATTAATATATTAAAAGATAATGAGAGGCCCAAAGGAAAGACACCTGGTTTCGTTGCTTCTCTCAGCATCCCTAAGCTTATTTAACCAGAAATTCTTTTATCACAGAATGCCTTTAACTTTTTAATTTTAACGTCTTTACTGGAGTATAATTGCTTTACACAGTTGTGTTAGTTGCTGCTGTATAACAAAGAGAATCACCTATATGTATGCATATATCCCCATATTCCCTTCCTCTTGTGTCTCCCTCCCACCCTCCATATCCCACCACTCTAGATGGTCACAAAACGCCGAGCTGATCTCCCTGTGCTATGCGGCTGCTTCATACTAGCTATCTATTTTACATTTGGTAGTGTATATGTCAATGCCACTCCCTCACTTCACTTACCTTTCCACCTCCCCGTATCCCCAAGTCCATTCTCTGCATCTGCGTCTTTATTCCTGTCCTGACCCTAGGTTCTTCAGAACCAATTTTTTTTTTAGATTCCATATATATGTCTTCGCATATGGTATTTGTTTCAGTCTTTCTGACTTACTTCACTCTGTATGACAGACTCTATGTCCATCCACCTATCCACAAATAACTCAATTTCATTTCTTTTCATGGCTGAGTAATATTCCGCTGTATATATGTGCCACACCTTCTTTATCCATTCATCTGTCAATGGACACTTAGGTTGCTTCCATGTCCTGGCTATTGTAAATAGAGCTGCAATGAACACTGTGGTACATGACTCTTTTTGAATTATGGTTTTCTCAGGGTATATGCCCAGTAGTGGGATTGCTGGGTCATATGGTAGTTCTATTTTTAGTCTTTTAAGGAACCTCCATACTGTTCTCCATAGTGGCTGTATCAATTTACATTCCCACCAACAGTGGAAGAGGGTTCCCTTTTCTCTACACCCTCTCCAGCATTTATTGTTTGTAGATTTTTTGATATTGGTCATTCTGACTGGTGTGAGGTGATACTACATTGTAGTTTTAATTTACATTTCTCTAATGATTAGTGATGTTGAGCATCCTTTCATGTGTTTGTTGGCAATCTGTATATCTTTGGAGAAATGTCTATTTAGGTCTTTTGCCCATTTTTGGATTGGGCTGTTTGTTTTTTGGATACTGCGCTGCATGAGCTGCTTGTACATTGTGTAGATTAATCCTTTGTCAGTTGCTTTGTTTGAAAATATTTTCTACCATTCTGGGGTTGTCTTTTCATCTTGTTTACGGTTTCCTTTGCTGTGCAAAAGCTTTTAAGTTTCATTAGGTCTCATTTGTTTATGTTTGGTTTTATTTCCATTTCTCTAGGAGGTGGGCCAAAAAGGATCTTGCTGTGTTTTATGTCATAAGTGTTCTGCCTATGTTTTCCTCTAACAGTTTTATAGTGTCTGCCCTTACATTTAGGTCTTTAATCCATTTTGAGTTTATTTTTGTATATGGTGTTGGGGAGTGCTCTAATTACATACTTTTACATATAGCTGTCCAGTTTTCCTAGCACCACTTAATGAAGAGGCTGTCTTTTCTCCATTGTATATTCTTGCCTCCTTTATCAAAGATAAGGTGACCATATGTGGGTGGGTTTATCTCTGGGCTTCTATCCTGTTCCATTGATCTATATTTCTGTTTTTGTGCCAGTACCATACTGTCTTGATTACTGTAGCTTTATAGTATAGTCTGAAGTCAGGGAGCCTGATTCCTGCAGCTCCGTTTTTCTTTCTCAAGATTGCTTTGGCTATTCAGGGTCTTTTCGTTTCTGTACAAATTGTGAAATTTTTTGTTCTAGTTCTGTGAAAAATGCCATTGGTAGTTTGATGGGGATTGCATTGAATCTGTAGATTGCTTTGGGTAGTATAGTCATTTTCACAATATTGATTCTTCCAATCCAAGAACATGGTATATCTCTCCATCAGTTTGTATCATCTTTAATTTCTTTCATCAGTATCTCATAGTTTTCTGCATACAGGTCTTTTGTCTCTTTAGGTAGGTTTATTCCTAGGTATTTTATTCTTTTTGTTGCAATGGTAAATGGGAGTGTTTCCTTAATTTCTCTTTCAGATTTTTCATTACTAGTTTATAGGAATGCAAAAGATTTCTGAGCATTAATTTTGTATCCTGCTACTTTACCAAATTCATTGATTAGCTCTAGTAGTTTTCTGGTAGAATCTTTAGGATTCTCTATGTATAATATCATGTCATCTGCAAACAGTGACAGTTTTACTTCTTTTCTGATTTGGATTCCTTTGATTTCTTTTTCTTCTCTTATTGCTGTGGCTAAAACTTCCAAAACTATGTTGAATAATAGTGGTGAGAGAGGGCAACCTTGTCTTGTTCCTTATGTTAGTGGAAATGGTTTCAGTTTTTCACCATTGAGAATGATGTGGGCTGTGGGTTTGTCATATATGGCCCTTATTATGTTGAGGTAAGTTCCCTCTATGTCTACTTTCTGGAGGGTATTTACCATAAACTGGTGTTAAATTCTGTCGAAAGCTTTTCTGCATCTATTGGCATGATCATATGGTTTTTATCCTTCAATATGTTAATATGGTGTATCACAGTGATTGATTTGCATATACAGAAGAATTCTTGCATTCCTAGGATAAACCCAACTTCATCATGGTGTATGACCCATTTAATTTGCTGCTGGATTCCGATTGCTAGTATTTAGTTGAGGATTTTTTGCATCTATGTTCATCAGTGATATTGGCCTCTAGTTTTCTTTTTTTGTGACACCTTTTTCTGGTTTTGGTATCAGGGTGATGGTGGCCTTGTAGAATGAGTTTGGGAGCATTCCTCCCTCTGCTATATTTTGGAAGCGTTTGAGAAGGATAGGTGTTAGCTCTTCTCTAAATGTTTGATAGAATTCGCCTGTGAGGCCATCTGGTCCTGGGATTTTGTTTGCTGGAAGATTTTTAATCACAGTCTCAATTTCAGTGCTTGTGATTGGTCTGTTTATATTTTCTACTTCTTCCTGGTTCAGTCTCGGCAGGTTGTGCTTTTCTAAGAATTTGTCCATTTCTTCCAGGTTGTCCATTTTATTGGCATAGGGTTGCTTGTAGTAATCTCTCATGATCCTTTGTATTTCTGCAGTGTCAGTTGTTACTTCTCCTTTTTCATTTCTAATTATATGGATTTGAGTCTCCTCCCTCTTTTCCTTGATGAGTCTGGCTAATCGTTTATCAATTTTGCTTATCTTCTCAAAGAACCAACTTTTAGTTTTATTGATCTTTGCTATCATTTCCTTCATTCCTTTTTCATTTATTTCTGATCTGATCTTTATGAATTCTCACCTTCTGCTAACTTTGGGGTTTTTTTGTTTTTCTTTCTCTAATTGCTTTAGGTGTAAGGTTAAGTTGTTGAGATTTTTCATGTTTCTTGAGGTAGGACTGTATTGCTGTAAACTTCCCTCTTAGAACTGCTTTTGCTGCATCCCATAGGTTTCGGGCTATTGTGTTTTCATTGTTATTTGTTTCTAGGTATTTTTTTATTTCCTCTTTGATGTCTTCAGTGATCTCTTGGTTATTTAGTAGCATATTGTTTACCCTTCATGTGTTTGTATTTTTTTAAGTTTTTTTTTCTTCCTGTAATTGATATCTAGTCTCATAACATTGTGGTCAGAAAAGATACTTGATATGATTTCAATTTTCTTAAATTTACCAAGGCTTGATTTGTGACCCAAGGTATGATCTGTCCTGGAGAATGTTCCATGAGCACTTGAGAAGAAAGTGTATTCTGTTGTTTTGGATGGAATGTCCTATAAATATCAATTAAGTCCATCTTGTTTAATGTATCATTTAAAGCTTGTGTTTCCTTACTTATTTTCATTTTGGATGATCTGTCCATTGGTGAAAGTGGGGTGTTAAAGTCCCCTACTATGACTGTGTTACCATCGATTTCCCCTTTTATGGCTGTTAGCATTTGCCTTCCTATGTTGGGTGCATAAATGTTTACACCTGTCATATCTTCTTCTTGGATTGATCCCTTCATCATTATGTAGTGTCCTTCTTTGTCTCGTTTAATAGTCTTTATTTTAAAGTATATTTTGTCTGATATGAGAATTGCTACTCCAGCTTTCTTTTGATTTCCATTTGCATGGAATATCTTTTTCCATCCCCTCACTTTCAGTCTGTATGTGTCCCTAGGTCTGAACTGGGTCTCTTGTACACAGCATATATACGGGTTTTGTTTTTGTATCCATTCATCCAGTCTATGTCTTTTGGTTGGAGCATTTAATCCATTTACATTTAAGGTAATTATCGATATGTATGTTCCTACTACCATTTTCTTAATTGTTTTGGGTTTGTTATTGTAGGTCTTTTCCTTCTCTTGTGTTTCCTGCCTAGAGAAGTTCCTTTAGCATTTGTTGTAAAGCTGGTTTGGTGGTGTTGAGTTCTCTTAGGTTTTGCTTGTCTGTAAAGGTTTTCATTCCTCCATCGAATCTGAATGAGATCCTTGCTGGGTAGAGTAATCGTGGTTGTAGATTTTTCCCTTTCATCTTTTTAATTACGTCTTGCCACTCCCTTCTGGCTTAGAGTTTTTGCTGAAAGATCAGCTGTTAACGTTATGGGGATTCCCTTGTATGTTATTTGTTGCTTTTTTCTTGCTGCAATTAATACTTTCTCTTTGTATTTAATTTTTGATAGTCTGATTAATATGGGTCTTGACGTGTTTCTCCTTGGCTTTATCCTGTATGGTACTCTCTGCATTTCCTGGACTTGATTGCACTTCCTTTCCCATTTTGGGGAAGTTTTCAACTATAATCTCTTCAAATATTTTCTCCGTCCCTTTGTTTTTCTCTTCTTCTTCTGGGATGTCTATAATTCAATGTTGGTGCATTTAATGTTGTCCCAGAAGTCTCCAAGACTGGCCTCAATTCTTTTCATTCTTTTTTCTTTATTCTGCTCTGCAGTATTTGTTTCTACTATTTTATCTTCCAGGTCACTTATCTGTTATTCTGCCTCAGTATTCTGCTATTGATTCCTTCTAGACAATTTTTAATTTCATTTATTGTGTTGTTCATCATTGTTTGTTTGCTCTTTAGTTCTTGTACGTCCTTGTTAAATATTTTTGTATTTTCTCCATTCTATTTCCAAGATTTTGGATCATCTTTACTATTACTCTGAATTCTTTTTCAGGTAGACTGCCTATTTCCTCTTCATTTGTTTGGTCTGGTGGATTTTTACCTTGGTCCTTCACCTGCTGTGTGTTTCTCTGTCTTCTCATTTTGCTTTAATTACTGTGTTTGAGGTCTCCTTTTCAGAGACTGCATGTTTGTAGTTCCCATTGTTTTTGGTGTCTGCCCCCAGTGGGTAAGGTTGCTTCTGTGGTTTGTGTAACTTCCTGGTGGAGGGGACTGGTGCCTGTGTTCTGGTGGATGTGGCTAGATCTTGTCTTTCTGGTGGGCAGGAGCACATCCTGTGGTGTGTTTTGGGGTGTCTGTGAACTTAGTATGATTTCAGGCAGCCTCTGTGCTAATGGGTGGGGTTGTGTTCCTGTCTTGCTAGTTGTTTGGCATGGGTGTCCAGCACTGGAGCTTGCTGGCCATTGAGTGGAGCTGAGTCTCAGTGTTGAGACGGAAATCTCTGGGACAGTTCTCACCAATTGATATTACGTGGGGCCAGAAGGTCTTTGGTGGTCCAATGTCCTGAACTCAGCTCTCCCACCTCAGAGGCTCAGGCCTGATACCCGGCCATAGCACCAAGATGCTGTCAGCCACATGGCTGCAGCATCAGTCTGCCATTATTGTTGCTTTCTTTCTCTCTCAACAACTAAGCACAATAACATATATCCTCTTTCTCCTGAGCCTGGAGAAGCTGAAGGAGAGCTGGTGGGAGCAGAAGGAGCCACAGTCACAGTTGAGGCTTGACTCCAATGAAGTCAAAACAGTGCAAACCACCTTTCCTGGGCACCCTGCACCAACCTTCCCAGTATGCAAGCTCACCTATTAAGTTCTTGATTTACATACTGTCTAAGCCACTACTTTCTGGGGTCCTGACAAGAACCATGCAACTAATGTAACAAGTGAAGTGGACCAAGTAGAAAAAAGAAAAAATTGCAGACATAGTACCTAGAGGGGCTCCTATTTCTTCTGGGCACTGCAAAAGAAAAGCAGCAGGACAAACCAGATTATGAATGTCACCAGAGACCAGGCTGAGCATCAGCGAGACAGTCTAGGCAGGTGGGAGCCACATGTCCTGCTAACGTGGACAGCCGATCACTTCCATTCAACACTGCAGGCCTAACATGGTCAGATCTTTGATTTCCTCTTTTTCTTTCCCCTAAAATCCATATTTTCCTGTAATGTCATATTTTCTCATATTTGCATCTCAGATGCTTATATAGCCCAAGTTTTACATGGTCAATTAAATAGTTCTATGTTTTATACAGTCCCCCTGGCCGACAACTTGAGGCTTCTGGCATAGACTTCAGGAGTCCAAACGATCATCTACTAATGCATATGAATCATTCAGCTAAAGGCTAGTTTGCCTCATAGCAATCCTGTGAAGGAATTATTCCCAGTTCTCTGATAAGAAGATCAAGTTATAGACAGGTGAGGTGACTTGCTCAGGTTCACAGATCTGGCAGGTGGAAGAGCCAAGATCCACACCTGGCCATTCCTGGGTGCACATTATTTACGAGCATTCATTTGTTTTTCAGTAGGATGTGGAATTTGGGGCGAAAAATGTTGATGCTGATTACTTCCAACTCACTCAACCTCACTTATTCAGAGGTGAGGAAGCTCTGGTTAAGTGATTTACTTTTCATATGAAGATGTCAAACCAGACTTCAGATTGAGGGACTTTATCATATATTACCCTTACATGGAAATAGAATTTTTGTCTCAGGTCCTCAAATTGAAAAATATATTTGAGTTTCTAATCCTTGCTTTCTAATGCTTATTAAAATTTTGTTCTGAGGAATTACAGACACAAAGAAAACTTCAAAGTGAATAAAATCCTTATTTCTTCAGATGAGGAGTTGGCAAACTGATTCAAGAACTAAATCTGGCTCACTGCCTGATTTTGTAAATCATGTTTTATTGATACACAGTTACACCCATTCATTTACACATTATCTGTGGCTACTTTCATGCTACCACAGCAGAGCTGAACAGTTGTGACAGAACCCATATGACACACAAGACCAAAAATATTTACTCTGGTCTGAAGGGACCAATCTGCCAACTTCTGCTCTAGATTTCTAATTTTTTATACTGGAAACAAAATCAGACTATCATAACCCTTTGTCCGCAGAGATCACTTTTTACAGACCCTCATATAATTGCATTTTTCTAGGTTCCATGTTACAATCACTCACAGGCTCACATTAAATGTAGATAATAAGAAAAATGCCTACAATCATTTTTTTACTACAGTCACTGGAAGGGTTTTGTAGAGGATGTTTACCTCATCACAGCACTAGCTGTGAGAACAATGTATCTATAGTTGGAATAAAAGAAAAGGTCTTTTTTTCCTCTTGAGAAATTAGTTAGCATTAATACCATGACCACTTCAAATCTTGCAAATAATTTGTTTTCTCTTTCCTTTAGAAGACAGAAATTTATTAGCTAAAACTGCAGTCTTCTAACTTACATTGCTGAGTACACCTTTCAACTTTCTAAATCTACCCTTGGCTTCATCTTAGCTCTCTAGTGTTGTGTCCTTTTTTTCTTAATTTCCATTCACTTTATGTCATTGGGATGTATCATTATTTTAGCCATACCTTATCTTTTTAAAATTAATATTGGGCATAAATAAATGAGAGTACCAGTTATGTAGAAACAGACCTGAAAAGACAAGACACTGGCACCTTTTGCCCCTGTCACGGGAATGAACCTATGATTGCCATCATGCTCTATCCCAGGGTTCAGTTTAAGTTTTTAGAAAAGAAGAAAAGAAAATACTCTGACCTCACAAAGACCTCAGATGAAAAATTCTGCAGCTTTGTCTTGAGGAGAAAGAGAACCACATCTCCTTGGTTAGTTAGAACAACTCCTAAAGTATAGCTCTCTCATCTTCATTGTTTCAAGGATTTTTATATAGAGATCCAATGAGATTTAGGGCAGAATCCATTCTGTAATGGCAGCTTTATATGGCAATGTCACAGAAAGTGGAAGAGGGGGGAATGATACCAATACGGAATTATACTGATGTTACTAAAACCCGAACAGAATAGGACATGGGCAGATGTTCAGGTCAACTCTTTGTCTTATTGCCAAATAAAATATGAGGCTGGCACTGACCATTCTGCCCTGCTGCTTGCTTCCTGGGCAATCCAAAGCATTGAGAAAGATGCTATCAAATGCCTCAGAGAGACCACCTGGGAGAAACGTCTTCAACTTTGCTGAGATATAAGTAATCAGTATATCTGAACTTCATTCTGTAAATCTTACTATGGTATGCAAACACATTGATATTAGATTTTTCCATTATACCTACCTGGAGAATATTTCTATGAAAGGTTTTTCTACCTGAAGCAAAACTGAATTCACTTGTAATTCAATATTGGAGAAAAGCAACTGACTCATGCAGCCCCACCTCCCACTGACAATATAATGGAAAGGTGAAGAAATTAGAAAAGTAAATATGTAGTTCAAACCAAAAAAGCATTTTATATACCTAATCACTTTAAGAAATGAAACAGAGTTTCGTGTCACACCCACAGTCTCCTGTGCGATCACTTCTGAATACTGCCATATGGAAGTCTGTTTTTAAGTCCTGGTATGTTTTTTTTTTTGAAAAATTATTTTTTCACTTCATTCATAAGAAGTGGTAACTCATAAGATTAAATAATACCTAGATCTTTATCATTTTCCTTTAGTCTGATCTTTAAACATGGACGTATAATTGCCGTGGTTACACGTAGATGGCATTCAGTAGTAAGAAAAGCATCAAGCTTACAAGTTACCACACGTTTTGGGGTGAGGAATATCTACTTCACAGCTCCTTCTTAAAGTGCTACTTCCTTTTTCTCCACTGAAGTTACTTCAGGCTCAAATCCAGCTTTTTTTCCTAGCTGTTCACACAAAAACAGTGTTCATCCAACTGTATCTTTACAGCCAAGATTTTAGATTTCTTCAGAAGAGAGCCTGAATTAAAGTTAAAACTTCATTCAGCTATTTTTAAATGATAATGTGCTATTACCACATAAGTTACCAGACAATGTCACATTAATCATTACACAAACATCTCAGAAGAGTGCTGTTCCTATGACAGTTTAATATGACCTCAAGGATGATCTAATAAGGATGGAACATGCTGACAAAAGCCAGCCACAAACCAGAAGGCACAAGAAGTACGTGAACCACTTTATGACGCAGCCAGAGGGACTTCTTAGTGCAAACTTGAAGATACTGCAGATGAGAGTACTAAGGATACATGGTGTACCTTTTATAGAATCTCCATTTTCTTACTAATCATCAGAAGAAATGGCCTTAATGCAACAAGTAAAGAACAGCATTTTGACTGGATAATTAGAATCATTCAGTAAGAATTTTGTCACTGATCTCAAAGAGCTAAACATGTCTTGAAAAATTATTTAGGGAAAACAGAACTTCTAATTATAATAAAAATACAATTTTTGCATAAATTTATTGATATTCTATAGGAAGGTCTGTGCTTTCCATAATACATTTTTATGTCAATTTGGGATATTTGAAAGACACATAGAACACTAAAACACCAACATTATTAAAATACCAACATTATTAAAAAACAAGAAGTTGAGGGACGGTAGCTTTTTTTTTTTGCAGTACGCGGGCCTCTCACTGTTGTGGCCTCTCCCGTTGCGGAGCACAGGCTCCAGACGCGCAGGCTCAGCAGCCATGGCTCACGGGCCCAGCCGCTCCATGGCATGTGGGATCTTCCCGGACCGGGGCACGAACCCATGTCCCCTGCATCGGCAGGCGGACTCTCAACCACTGCGCCACCAGGGAAGCCCTGATGGCAGCTTTTAATTGCTACATATCATTAATATAAATTAAACATTTTTCATATTCTAACACTTTTGAAATCAAGATGGGTCTTAAAAGTGAAGTCATGTCATAGCTTCAATGGCAACTTGCTATGAAAATAATGGTATAACATAATTGATGGTGTCTTAGAACCATAAAACATAAGCCTTTTCTGTAAGGTTAACTCCACCTTGTTCATTTACAAAAATGTTCACAAATCACATTGCTGATGAAGCAATGCTATGAATCATTGAAATATAAAATTTTTACTGTTGTAAAAAAGTGGTATCGCTACATTTTCTCATCACTAATTTTCAAGGAAAAATATTAAACGCCACTCATTTATTTTTCCTTAACTTCTTTTTTTTTTTCTTAAGGGAAATACATGAAAATATCTGTTTGTGAACATGGTCATCATGTGACATGGTTTGAAATTTTCTCATAATCCTGAGCTCTCTTCCTTTGATATGTTCTATACAGAATATGTGAAAGAACATGGTATTTAAATGTTGCTTACAGAAAGTGGAAAGTCTTCCTTATTTTGGTTGCTATTATTTACTGCAGATTAACATTAATAATGTTTTTGGCAAATTGTTTCTGAGAAACTTTACTGGAAAACATCATTGATAATCTAATTGGCAAACCCTTACTAAGTACGCAGTCAACTAAATCCATTAAGTTCTGTATATACGGTCTAATGTTAAATCATGACTTTCCTGGTACAGTTAGAATATTAGATCTAAATTCAAAACTTCCTCTTTTTTCTTGTTAATTGACAGGCTGATAGATTTAGCCTATTATTGTAGCTTGATACATACAACTTTTCCAAAACTTGTATCATTTGTTCCAAGCACACTGGCCTTTCTGTCCCCTAAATTCCTTTCTTCCTGTGATCCTCTCCTTCATCCTAACAGAGCCACTGTCTCAATGATCGTTCCCCATTACTAAGAACTGGAATTCTATACAGCACTATCAGTTTCAAGCATCTCGCTATCTGACCACCAAATCCTGTCCCCACTAATATCTTATCTGCAATAATCACTCCTTAAGGCAACACTGGGCACAGTTTCTCACTCCCTCTCCATTGAAAACTCTCCTTTCTTGGGTTTAGGAGCGCCACACTCTGGTACATTTCCTCTTTCCTGTCTCGCTAGTTCATCTCAAAGTCTTGCTGGGTTTTTTTTTTTCAATGAATCTAATTTTGGGGGACCACAGCTGAGTGCTTTGAATTCATCTCTTTTCCACTTCCACTTACTCCTCTAGTGATGTCACCAATCTCATGGCTTTAAGCATCTTCATGCCTCCCCAGAAGACATCGCCCCTGAACTTAAACCGCATAGCCAACTTCCTACCTGACATCTCCACTTTAACTTATCTAATAGGATAACACGTTCTCATACTTGATTTTCGACATTCTTTCCCCTCTTCCCATCTTCTCTTAGCTCAGTCTCTCTCACCTCAGTTACTGGACAACACAATTTCGTTAATCAGGCCAAAAATTCTTACAGTCCTCTTTTACTCCCCTCTTTCTCTCATAACCTCATCCAAATCAAGAAATTCTAGTATGATGTATATAATCACATGAAATAAAAGATATACCGTCTTTAAAAAGAAAAAGAACTTCTATTAATTCTTCCATAAAAAATATATTCTGAAATGCTAATTAAAACTCCAACGAGGGCTTCCCTGGTGGCGCAGTGGTTGAGAGTCCGCCTGCCGATGCAGGGGACATGGGTTCGTGCCCCGGTCCGGGAGGATCCCACGTGCCGCAGAGCGGCTGGGCCCGTGAGCCATGGCCGCTGAGCCTGCGCGTCCGGAGTCTGTGCTACGCAACGGGAGAGGCCACAACAGTGAGAGGCCCGCGTACCACAAAAAAAAAAAAAAAAAAAAAAAACTCCAATGAAATTCTCCTATACGTATATTACAATTACTAAAATCAAGACTGATAATGTATTACAAGGATACAGAGCAACTGGAAATACATTGCTGAGAAGAGTATAAATGTTAAAACATTTTGAAAACCTCAAAGATTCTTAAAATGTTAAATATATACCTACCCTGTGTACCAGCAATTATATTCTCACTATTTACCTAAGAGAAAGAAAAACATGCCCACAAAAATAATCATACAAGAAGGATTCTAGCAGCTTTATTCACAGTAAACACTAACTATGAACACACTATAATGTCCACCAACAGGAGAATGAATAAACAAATTGTGGTATGGCCACGCAATGGAATACCACTCAGCAATAAAAAGAACTACTGGTAGCCACAAAGATATAGATACATGTCACAAACATGATGCTGAAAGAAGCAGCCAGATATAGAAGAGTATACAGTGTATTATTCTACACACACACACACACACAAAGAATGGGCAAAACTAATCTAAGGGAAAAGAAACCATAACAGTGGTTGCCTTTGGCAATATGGAGATTGACAGGAAAAGGGAATGAGGGGACTCTGCAGGCATGGCAGTCATGGTAATCTTCTATAACTTTATTGGGTTGTTGTTTGCATGAGTTATCCACTTGCCAAAACTCACCAAACTATGCAATTAAGATGTATGCACTACACTGTGTGTAAATTGTACCTCAATGATAAACCCACAAATATCCAGAAACTGAGCATAATTACTGCTACCATTACCTATTGCCTGAATTACTGCAGTAGGTCTCTGTGGGTCGACAACATATTTTTCCTGCACTGTTTTCTACCTATGAACCAGAATGTTACCCTTTATAAAACAAGCAAAGTCATGTAGCAGCCGTGCTCCAAATTCTCCTTTGATGTTACCACTCAGAAGTAAAGCCAACATCCCTTAATGACTGACGAGGTTCTGCAAACTCTGGTCCCATCCTATCGTATCCTCCTCTGATCGCACATCTGACTATCCCCCATTACTCAGTTCTAGCCACACATGATGTTGCTTGCCTTTGCACTTGCTATTCTTTCTTCTCTTCCCTCACATATCAGAATATATTCCCTTAACTGTGAAATCTTCACCACATGTCAATTACTCCAGGAGACCTTACTTGACCTCGATACACAACACCTAAGCCCTCACCATTTCCTATTCCACTTCCTACATTGTTTCTTCATAGTACCTATCACTAATATACTATATAATTTGTTCATTTTTTGTTTTTCTGTAGCTCCCATCCCACATTTTAATGTAAAAATTTATGTAGGCGAGGCGGTGACATTTTTGCATTTTGTTCACTCACTGCTATATTTCATAGCTTAAAATAGTGCCTGACATATAGAAGGTACTCAGTAAATATGAATTAATGCATAAGTGAATGAATGGATGGATCTATAAATATGATCACTCTCTCTCCAATGTCCTCCCTCGGTTATTTAAGAAAATGTTGAGGAAGGCGTAGATGGAGCAAAGGACAGTCACAGAGCTGATCACCAGAGAAATTCCTCAAGCTTTACCTAATTAGAATAATCAACATTGGTTTTGGATTTGCCAAACTTAAATCATTCTGCCTTTCCTATTATAACAAAATCAGTGCTAAAGTTTTTATCAAAATCCAATTTTTACTGTAGCACAACATACAAAACCAAAGCATTTATCAATTGCTGTGTTGATATCATCAAGTGAATTTATCTCAGGATCTCTTAGATACAAACTGTAGGTGGCCTCATTTGGTCTTTAATGAAAGCATATTGCAATAAGAGGTACAGAAATTTCCCCATCAACTACAACAACAAAACAACAAATTCTTAAAGAATAAAGATTTTTTCCAAACAGGGTTTCCAACCCTTCCACTTATTCCAGGGTGTCATATGATCAATCAACTGCTAACAGAAGCCACCAACTACTCAATCATGTTAACTTGTGTCAAGGTAACTCTGCACCAGCATTAGATAGCAGGGACCTTAAGATGGAATCTTGGTTTAAATAAATCACTTTAAAATACTCAAGGAGGACAGTATATTTGTTACTAAAGCTCAAAGGCATATGCCATTTGATACTCATATAACATGGGTTGTAGTGTCACATATTTCTCCCAGTAGCGAGCTTAATGTGGTGGTTAAACACATGCTAACTGGATTCAAATCCCTTTTCTATCACTTCTTAACTGTGGGATCTTGAGCGAGTTACTTAACTTTCCTCTGCCTTAGTTCCCTCGTTTATAAAATATAGATAAAATAATACCTTCCTCATAGGTTGTGGAGATCATACAGTAAGACACCGAATAAAGTGCTCAATAGTGTTTGCTATTACTATCATTTACATGTAATTGTAGAGGGGATAGCACAATTGTTTTCTATCCTTATGAATTCTCCATTGCAATCTGATAACTTGGCTTTAAGAAATGCTAAAATAAGAAAGCAGTGAGGAATGCTGTGATGTATAAGTTAAATAACTCTTGCTGTGATTGGGTTTATACTTGTGTTAAATATTTGATTGCCAAGTCTGACACTGGAGAGGTTCGACCGTGAGCACATGAAATCCCTCTCTTCATAAAGCATCAGTCTACCTTGTAACACAGAAGTCCCCGTGCCTCTCCAGAGAGCAGAGACAAGTCTCTTCCACGCTCCTCTCTCTGCCCAACCACTTTGGGCAGACTACGGTCTTGACTAGTGTCTTGGTGATCATCGTCTGCCAGCCACAATGCCAGAGAACCATGGATCACAGCAGGCCTGCGTCCCTGCCCAGCTTCCATCACTGTTAACGTAAAAAACACTGATGCTACCATTATCCTCTTCTAGCATCGGGACCCCTTCACTGGCCCCAATGGCTCTATTTGAACCCGTATTCCCACTAAGGTGCAGATCTCTACTGACTAGACGCAGAATCAGCAGGCAAACGCTGCTGTCTACCAAGCCTGTGCCACAAGAGCCCTTCTGAAGGGCAAACGCGTTCTGTCACTGTGGTAGCATTTAGCACACCTGCATGGACTCATACCCAGAAAGTGGATTTTTTTTTTTTTTATCTTGCTTACATACTTATACTCGTCTGGGTCACTGTACCTATGGCTACACATAGCTCGGCCCCCTGCTGACTAAGTCAGACTTCATTCTTTACAGGGAATGTTTCCCTGTAAATAATTTGTCATTATTAGAAAAATAATTCCAAGAATTACAGGGTCAGATATTCCTTAGGTCAATAATAACACTCCCCAGATAGTTCTAAAGAGCTTATATTACTAAAGATACTGCTAGTAAAATACTATGAAGTATTAAATTAATAGACCCTAGAAGACAATGCAGATACAGCTTTTCATACTGCCCAGGACTGCTCCAGAGCCCACTCTTTCATCGGCTTTCTTGAAAAGTGAACGTGAACATGTATAAACTCTTCGAAACAAATCCCACGTGTTGGTAATATTTAGGCAAATCCTTTTTTGATTCATAATATATTTTTCATGTAATCAAACTGCAGTGTAGATTACATTATACAGTGTTACTCAAAGTGGCATCAGAAGCAATGACTGGTTTTCCCTCATTTCAGTCTGTCTAGGTATCTGAATTAGTTCTGTACCATGCATGAGCAACTTTGGCAACATACACTTTTGAGTTTTTGTTTTACAGATAAATAACATATTCATCATCACTGTTCAAGTAGTACACATTTACAATTTTAGGATTAGAAATATTAGTCCACAAATTTCCAAACTACTATTTTCTGAGCACAGTGTCACATGTTTAATAATTGTTTCCAGGCAATATGCAGAATTCTACAGATAATCAGCTGACAAACCCACCCCCCCAAAAAACCCAACAAAACAAGGGTGTTTTGATCCCATGTTTAGACTAGCACTGTGTTAGGTCTCTCATAAGAAAAACAAGAGCAACAGGATAGCCTTCCTTTCCAATGATCCGAGTTACATATTTGAAACAATTACTATTAAGCAATGATTGTTTAAATGCTCAAGTACATTTTTTTCCAGCTGCATTACAGGATTTTTTAAAAGGAAGAAATCGATGTAATGTGGAAGAGTCATAAAAGGCTCTTTGAAGAGGCACATACATTCACAAAAGAGGACATGCGTTCAGAGAACTGTCCAGTGCACCAAGTCGCTTCATTCGAGCATCACCATGGCTCAATACAAAGGAATCTAAGACAGACTTAAACCCACCCACTGACATAAGGAAGTGCCCTGTGTTGTAATCACGATCTTCCCTCCTGGGACGTTCTGCCACCACTCACTCCAGAGTCTCCCAACCTCCAGACTCTGTCTTCCTTAGCACCTCACATTAATTTGCCTCTCAGATTGTATCATATCCAGTTTCTAGTAATGGCTAACACCTCCTGAAAGCTTCCACATCCAAACTTCTGGCCCTTCTTTTCTGATGGGAGCTGGAGCCTGGAATCAAGTTAGATTTCCAAAATCAGGCATTAAGTTCTCATCCACGATGATGGGCACCAAGCTTGGAGCCAGGCTTCTTCCTGGCCAGCTGGACCATGGAAGCTGATGCTCCAGGTGACCGAGATGGCCTGTACCACTGAAGTGGCAGCACTCCCCAATGCCAGGTTGGGTCTCTCTGATCCTGCACCTGAACAGCTCCATTCCTTGCGTTCTGAGAGCTCATCTCCTTCTCCATTCGACCCACTAACGCCTATGAGGGGAGAGTCTGCCTGCCACATGCCAGGAAGCGAGATCCTGCACTAAAATTCTCAGTTCTTTTGGTACAAGTCTTGCCACCTGACTGCATCCCAAGTGCTGAATCAGCCTCTGAGTACTCTCCTTATCTGCTCCAATGTCTTGGTGCTGACAACTTCTGAAATCGGGACTCAGGAAGTTGCACCTCACAGAACCTGTGCCAAGACTGCCTGGTGGCTGTAGGCTCTGCACACGTTGTCTTTCTTCAGTCCTTGCCCTGCCTTGGCGAGTAGTTTTCCACCCCACTTACATTTGGCACCTGTGCTCAAGAGCTCAGCAGGCTTGACACCCGGGTCGGCTTGACTCACCATAAGTCGGTCACTTACTTTCTGATACAGACACCCATGACCACACCACTAAGCTACTGCCCCAGGACACTGACTCACATCTCAGCTCACATTCCATCCCAAGTGCCCTCATCTCAGGACACTCACACACATTTTAGCTCTATCACAACAAACTAAAAGGCCGGTTGGTTCCTAGTCCCAATGGAGTAAAGTAGATAGAAAATAGATGCTTTGTCAAGAAGCATACCAAGAAATTAACAGAAATGATGACTCCTGACATACTGCGTCAGCAAAGACCTAGCTGACTGGATGTTTGTGATTTCCTGGAGGATTTGCTCTTGGAGCCATTATCCCTGAATGATAGCCTTTCCGCCTGCCAGCTTGGGGCTTAAAATGGAATGGTGACCAACACGTCCTGGCTGGGTCTAAGTTTCAGGCCAGCTTCTCCCAGCACTTTTCCTCAGGCATTTGGCAGAACTTCAGAGCTCACCAGCTTTCTGGGGTAATAATCATTTTTTTTCTCCCTCAGATTTCTAGATGGCTGCATTAGTCCTGTATACGTTAATGACTAGGTGGCCATCTTAGGGGGTCTAAAGTGCCAACCTTAAGGTCTGTTAGATCAATTCTCTCACACCTTGGCAATGTCTCCTCATTGCTTTTTGAAATACATACATATGGTTTTACTGTGCATTCTGGGGGTACCACACAATAATTCGATGGCATGTTAGACCTTATTATAAAAACAAAACTGATATAAAACATGAACAATTCTATTGTACCAGTAAATACATCACCTATGGCAGGATATTTCATTCCTGAAATACAATGATATAACCTTGTCATCTCCTTCCCATAGTTTGTCCCCAAGCCCCAAATTCCAAGTAGGCAGCCAGCTTCTTTGTACTCCTTTGCCTCAGGGAAGTTTTGTGATACTGGGCAGAAAGCTGAAGTTGCAATCAATATGCCAGAGAAGTGTGTGTGTGTGTGTGTGTGTGTGTGTGTGTGTGTGTGTGGTGGGGGGATGGTGTTAGTGAGCTCAGGGAGGGAAGATTCTAGAAGACAAGGAAGCGGTCAGAAGTTCTGGCACCAGAACTATCAAAAGCCTGCCGCAAGTTTCCTGGTTCCTGGAACTAATTAAAATTGTCATGTTGTGATATCAACATCCACCTAGCAGCAAGAGATTTTTATTGTCACTTTCTAGGAAAAGCACATGAAGTAAATGCATGACAGAAAACCTCTTCTTTTATCTCAACATTGATACAATCACATCTTAAAGAGCTTTTCCTCTATTTACAGATTATATCAACATTCACATAAAGTATTCTAATTTGCTGCTCTTTTGCCATTAGCAGATGTTGTTAAATATGTGTCTGTTGGCTCCCTATAAACACTAGGCACTGAATAAATGTTACGTTCGATATATATCAATGAGAGGAATTACATATATTTGGAAGGTAAAAATAAATTTTATATATCTGTAACTACTTTTCAAACACGATAAAACTAATTTTTTCTAGAGAACAGTAACTTCCAGACCATTTTCCTCCTACATAAACTTCATTAATAGTGTTCTTTTTAGATTTAAATAACTTTCTAACTTCATTACTTGTCCTGCATACACTCAAAAATCTGCTAATTCAAAGGAAGCACTCAAGCATCCCTTTATGTCTCAAGGATCAGGAAATCTTATGAGAAACAGTAAGTGGCTTTGTCAGATAGTGAATGAGGAAGAAGTTTCTGCAGTAAGGAATAAACCATGTTCAATTTTAACATGTAAAAGAACATTTATTTAACTTGCACTTAACTTAAAATCCAATCATAAGAATGAGGGTCTTTAAAAATTAAGATGTCTCTTCTAGAGTACGATCAGTACCCTGGAAGGTAACTATACTGGTAGTAACTGATCTTTTCACCAAACAGAAATTCAAATCAAAGCAAACAAGACAAAAAAGAATCTAATAATGTGTAGGTTCCATACAAAGGCTTTAACTCTGTTTTTCAACATCAGCACTATTGACATGTTGAGTTGAGTAATTCTTTGTTGTTATGGCCTATCCTGTGCATCACAGGATGTTTTACCCACTAGATGCCAGTATCATCTCCCCTCCCTTTCTTCCCCCTCCTTCCCTCCCTCTCTCCTCCACTGCTGTGACAGTCAATAAACACTGTCAAGTGTCTCCTGGGAGGCAAAAGTCTGCCCTACTCTCTCTCAACCCTAGAACCACTGTTTTAATCTCATCCCCTTCTAATTAGCTTCTCAATGGCATCTCTTTCATACAGCTGTTTACTGAGCAAGAAAGGATTTGACTTCTAATGTTTACAAAAATAAAAAGCTGCAATGTCTTTAATTTGGTATCTATAACTAAGGAATGTGCCAAATCCAACCCATGGATTTTTTTTCGGTTTCTTCCCATCTAAAGAGAGTGTAATTTGGCGATTAAAAGAATGTCTATGCTTTGGGGTTAGGCAACCTAAAATCAAATTTCATTTTTAACATTTAGAAGCTGTGTGATCATGGCTAAGTTACTTAAATTCCTAACATCTCTAGTCTTCAAATATTAGAAAGGCAGAAAACAATAATATCTCTACGTCACATATTGTAAGAATTAAATGAGATAATGTCTCTAAAGGGCATGCCACATATTAGATAATCCATTATCTCATGTTTATGACCATTAAAGAATAAAACATCACTTGTTATATTAGTGTTTTTCTTCAAAATAGCATACTTTTTCTTCTAGCTTTTTAATAGTTAAACTAGTACTACATTATTTGGAATATCCTCTAGTTCTCTAAAAACAGAAAATTACATTTATTTCTGTTTGCTCTTATGATAGGACAAGGAAATAGGGTAAGCACAACTTTGACAGTTGTTTCGTCTTTCATCTGTAAGAATCTGTATGCCGGAGAGGTTGTGGAGAAAAGGGAACCCTCCTGCACTGTTGGTGGGAATGTGGATTGGCACAGCCACTATGTGAGTACAGTATGGAGGTTCCTTAAGAAACTAAAAATAGAGCTACCATATGATCCAGCAATCCCACTCCTGGGCATATATCCGGAGAAAAACATGGCTTGAAAGGATACATGCACCCCACTGTTAAATATTCAAAGTTTACAATAGCCAAGACATGGAAGCAACCTAAATGTCCAGCGACAGATGATGGATAAAGAAGATGTGGTGTGTGTATTCAATGGAATATTATTCAGCCATAAGAATGAATGAAATAATGCCATTTGCAGCAACATGGATGGACCTGAAGATTATCATACTAAGTGAAGTGAGTCAGATAAAGACAAATATTATATGATGTCCCTTATATGCAGAATCTAAAAAAAAAGATACAAATGAACTTACTTACAAAACAAATGGACTCACAGAGAGCAAACTTATGGTTACCTGGGGGAAGGGTGAGGGGGGAGAAATAGACTGGGACTTTGGATTGACATGTACACACTGCTATATTTAAAATAGATAACCCACAAGGACCTACCATACAGCACAGGGAATGCTGCTCAATAGTCTGTAATAACCTAAATAGGAAAAGAATTTGAAAAAAATAGATACATGTATAACTGAATCACTTTGCTGTACACCTGAAACTAACACAGCATTGTTAATCCACTATGATCCAATATAAAATAAAAATTGAAAAAAAAAGAATCTGGCTGTATTCATTCCACACATAATAATTAAGGGGGAAAAGATTTCTTTTTCTGTTGACACAACTTCTCTAAATTCACTAAAGAATTAACTGGACTGCCAATTCTAACAAGACCACCCTGAAACCCCTTCCTCCTAGGCAGTTATCTGAAACCAGTGAAATGCATATTATTGAGACTGACTAGAAATATATTGTGTGATATATTCCTCAGTATTATACTCCAACAGGAATCACAGAGGACACACTCAATTTTGTAAACAGTTGAATCCGTCGCAGCATTCCTCATGCATCCGAAATTCAAATAAAGCACGGTCCCTGCCCTCAAGGAGCTTACACTTACTACATATTAAGTAATGTGGGAAAGTATGCTTTGTAACTCTTAATTTGCATTACAACAATGAAATTCAAATAATGAATATCAATAGTCAGGAAATAATTAACTACCATAGAAACCATACAGACAACCAATTCATCTTTTTCAGGATACACGTTCTCTTCACTTTGCTAAACATTCCCTTCTCCTTTCAGCAGGTTAACATGCTCCAGAGTCCCCCTGGTCTCACTCACAGTGACTCCCCAGTCAGATCATTCCTCATTTCCAGGTGACAAACCCAGGAAAAAAATGATAGTAGAGTCCATCCCTCAGCCAGATTGAGAATGTGCCAACTAATACCCCAGATGTCAGACCTCGGCTTAAATGTCAGCTCTGCAGGCAACTTCCCTGATTTTGCCAACCAGAGTAGGTTAGTTCCTTCTGCAGTAAGGCTTCCTTCAGTCTACAGTTGTCCTGTATGAACTTTGCACAAATAAAATATGTCAGTGATTTAAACACCAGTGTCTAAAGCATAAGGCTATGGCCAATTTATGGGTCAGCATTTCCAGGTGGAGGATTATCAACTCCTTATTTTTTCTGAAATTCAGCCAGGTGGCTGGCATCACCTAATATTACTGCCCACAGCTCTGGTTTAAGGAGACTCACTTGCCAACCGTACACGGCTAACAACTGAGCAATCCGGGTACTTATGAATAAACTTAAACTCCAGCAAATAGAAAAAAAGACAGGTTATTTTTTATCTACTAGATCTAATTTGAAAAATTCTATTGCTTAATATCTAAAAAATACAATTTACATTTATTTCAGCTTGTGTTTAACTATCACTTATAGTCTAGAAGAAAAACTAAACTTAACTTCATTGAAACTTCTGTGTTGTCCTTGATCTTGAAGGCTTCTACAATCTCAAGTGTAATTAATTATCAGCAACAAAAACATGCTTTCTTATTTAGTTGTCTTGTCAGGGACTTCATCTATTTTCCGAAATCATATTCAGTTCAAAAAACATTTTTTGAAAGTCTAAATATGAATAAGAAACTGCTCTACTAAGTACTGGGCTAAAAAACCTAATAAAGAAAAAACACATGACAAATCATTTTAATAACATGAGTGAAATGTTTAAAAAAAAAAAAAAAAAGCGGTATCTACAGCCCAGTCTGGAGTTCATTGAAGTATTACTGGGGAAGATGAATACAGAATAAGCCTTAAAAGGTGACTAAGAATTTTTTCATAAGAAGGATTATATGAAATAATATGATCAAAGCTGTAGAACAGCGTGGTGTTTAACTGTAACTGAAAACAATTTAGAATTAGGAGTACGTAAGTGTGAGAAGTCAAGGTCCCAAAACGGGGAGGTGTCTAGAGCCTTTCATGGACTCCTTCATTAAAACATCAAAGCAGCATTGTTTCCAGACGTGTATCCCTTTGAGAGAGAACTTTTCCAATTAGGCCATAGAATAGCCAGATTTCAACAAGCTAAAGAAAAAGAAGGGAATGATTACTCTTTGACAATCCCATTGGTTTGATAATGTTTGGCTGTCCTGTACAGTATTTTGCATAATATCACATTACAGGAAACGCAATGAAAATCCTTAGTTGTAAAATTTCACCTCAGTTCTTGCAATCAAACAGGGTAGCAAGTAGATGCAGCAATTACTTACTCATGTGAAAACTATTATTCACTTCATTAGATCAATGTTTTCTTGTTCCAAGTTTTTCCTACGGTTTTGCTTTCCACTCTTCGCTCCTTGCTCACAGAAGAATAATAATTTGTCTGTTCTTCTTAGGTTAATAAGATATTCTCCCAAATCAGTCACAGCAAAGATATCCCTGTGCCCAGGGATATACCACATATACACTATCACATGCATGTATGGATACAAAGATAAAGCCACTTTAGATTCTGATAGTCAACCATTAGCCCAGCTGTTATAACAGTATATTTAACAGGACCCAGGGGAATGAGTAAGCTTGATGTTTAATGCAAAGCAGCTTGTTGAAAAATATGATCACTTCATATAATGTTACAAAGCAATAAAATGAAAAAGGAGGTCCGGGGAGATATTTAACATATATTCATAGAGTTTACCTAGTAGGAGGTTGTACACTTACTAAGGTAAGTGGAATACAGTATCAGAAAAACTGTAGGCCTAGTATATCCATCAAAATTATGTAGAACATGAAATATACATTTGAGTATAACTTGAGTACATGTCATATTAAAATTAGGCTGCAAAGAAGAACAAAATCCACGTTCTGCTTATATGATTCTATTCATGTATACTTTTGAAAGGTGGTATACATAGATTTTTATAATAGCATAATTTACTAGCATTTAATTCAAAATACTTACATGTAAGTCATGTACAAATTTTTTAATGAGAACTCTATGTGGATTCAAAATGCATTATAAGACCGTAGGTCTCTTGCTCAACTGTGACCTGCGTAGGTTTTATTAACAAGTATACGCTTAAAACAAGGAAAACACCCAATATTTACAAAATTAGATTAAATGAACTGATTGTGTCAGTCTGAACATTATCTAAGCAAGTTAAAAAGTTCAAAATCATCTAGCTAACATGTTTTGTTTACCATGACTCAGTTTTTCATGGAACTACTGGGCTGACATGACATCATTCTTAACTTTCATTAAAAAGAAAGAAAGAAAGAAAAACATCTGATGTGTAGAGTTCTGTAGGTTTTTGGGGTTTTTTTATACCATGATTGTCCTGGGAGTCAATGTGAAGACAGAATATACGGGGAGTAAGAAACGTTAAAGACAATTACTACGCCAATTTTTTTTTTTACATCAAACGTTAGCTAAAATGTTCCAGGATTTGGATAAGAAATAAGAGAGGTTTAAAGGACATATAAGGCTCTGATCCTCAAATAATTTTTAATATATATGAAGACAACAACCTCAAGTAAATGAAAAAACTAGAAAATAAATATCTAGCTCTCTAATAACGTGTTAAGTGGTAGAACGTTAGTAGAAATAAAAAGTACAGTACTGTAAATATTCACAAGAGGAGAAGGTAAACATTTCTTAAGGCTGTGTCGTTAAATTGTGCCACATGACAAACCTGCACCATGGCTTTAATGAGATGGGCTGAGATCACCTACAGCTCTGTCCAGACAGAGTGAAGCATGAGAAAGACAAAAGCCCAGTTCTATGTATCAAATGACTTGCTTCTCAGTTAAAGTCAGGCCCTTAAAATCACATGAACACCGATTTCTGTATTTCAATTTCTTTCTTTTAGACAAGGGAAATCTCAAGAAAACAGATGATGCTAAAACCAACCGTTTTCCTTCATGTTCTTTCCTTGTGATATGTTCCGTGAGGTGCCTTATGCAACACAGCAGGAGTGAGGCTGCCGGCGTTCTCATCTTATTAGCTACAGTAGTTTCCTTTACATGGTTTTGCATCTCACTGTTCTTTAGGGTACTTATATACTAAGGGAAATAATATAATCAATATTCCCATTTTATAAATTTTGATAGAAATATGTACATGAAACTTCATTTATTTAAACTCATGTATTAGACAGGTATGCCAAAGAATACGTATTTCTGGCTCTCAGGGAAATAAGGATGCTATCTTCCCCTCACTGTCTACATAAAGGATTACTCTAAAAATATCTTTGAGTATGTTAATAATAATAATAAGCTAACATTTGTTAGAGGCTGATATATACCATGTAAAAAGGTGCAACTTCAGTTGCTTTACCGTATGTCACTTTATTTAACCCTCCTAACAATCCTATGAGATAGAGGTTAAGCATCTTGCTCAAGGTCACAAAGCTAGTGAGCAGTGAATACTGGACATGAACCTAGATAGTGTGCCTTTAGAGCTCTACACTGACAGTATTATATTTACCCCAACTTTTTTGGCAGCATCATTACAACAATAAGCTGCTTTTCTGAAGCTGAGCACACAGATCAGATTTCTCTCGACCTAGGACAGTACGTGTATTTTTCTAGTCTTATATCCATCCATGTTTCCACAGCATTTACACCAAATCACCCTTGAATTTGTAGCTTTGAAGGGAGTGGAGTTCCATGGTTTTAAGTAAAATTTTAAAAAATGCCCAGAGGGAATCATGCAGCTAAGATCTGCATAACATTTATAACATTTAAGCAGATGAGAATTAGGGACTGTAAGACTTTAAAATTCATACTGGCAAGAAGCCGAAAGCAGTAAAGATAAAAGAAAACAAAATGATGCAAATGTAAGTGGATTAAAGAGACAGAAAAATCAGTGAGGGGGGGAATCTTTAATCAAGCCGAAGTGCTAAAGACAATAGAGGTTGATGACGCGGAAATAGTTAATAGTTTTACTACTGAGATTAGCCCTATTCAGGTGAGTTTTTTTCAGTTCTAGTTCTTGATAACTCACTCTGGTACACCAAGAATATGTAGACTGGTGGAACTGAGATGAACTCCACATGCAGAAAGAATTTTATTTAAATAGGCTCAAAATGTGAGAGCTAGAAAGGAGTTTAAATATCATCCAACCCGATCAGGAAAAAAGTGAGACCAAAAGAGGTTAATTAAGCTTACTCAAGGTCACTCTAAAGTTGATTAATGTAAGCTTGAATAAGACAGTTACGTAGTAGCAGAATCTATAGTAATGTAATTCTTTTAAAAATCTAACATAGTATTCCATAAAGGGAAGGACCACAGAAAAAAATCTTTTTAATATTGCCCTTAAATCCTTTTGAAAATCAGCAGCAAAGAGATTATAAAAGATGGTAAATTATAATGATCATTAAAATATTTTACAGAAAATTGTTCCTTATTTATTTTCTAACCTCTGATGATCTCTGCATGTTCTCATTATGTCTGGAGATGAAACCAACCACAAAGATGTTCTTCTCAATTTCTCACACCTTAGGCAAGACATAAAAGATAAAATGTGGGCAATCAAAATTTAAAGTCTGTAAATGCTATCTGGATTTCTTTAAAAAGTACTTGGGATGAAAGGGCATATGGCAGGGAGACCTGAAGAACACTCAACTATTTAAAAAGCAAAAGATGATTTTTTTTTTTTTTTTTTTGCGGTACGCGGGCCTCTCACTGTTGTGGCCTCTCCCGTTGCGGAGCACAGGCTCCGGACACGCAGGCTCAGCGGCCATGGCTCACGGGCCCAGCCGCTCCGCAGCATGTGGGATCTTCCCGGACCAGGGCACGAACCCGTGTCCCCTGCATCGGCAGGTGGACTCTCAACCACTGCGCCGCCAGGGAAGCCCGAAAAGATGATGATTTTAAGATTAACAAAGCACACAGCACTAGGAAAATTAAAATGCAAACATATGAACAGTGTTAGGTGGAAGGGAATAAGATGCCCTGAAGGAGATAGCATGTGAGATCGTTGACTGAAGCAGAAGGTGTAAGGTGAGAAGGAATGGAAGACTTGGCTGTGAGATGGGAAAGAGTAAGGGAGCGAAAGTGTAAAAGACAAAAAAGATGGACTTCAATGTACATGAAAAAGGAAACCACAGAAAATAAGTGACATGATGTAAACATTATTTGTGAGAGGCAGTAACCTAAAAGTAAATGGATTACTGAAGTGAGGCTCGAGTACGGGAAAATACTTAGCGGGGGAAACAATGCTTCAGCCAGGCACTCCTTCTGCGAGAGAACAGGTGACTGGCTTACACTAAGTGATTCAGAATTTGATGACATTCTATTCTAAACATTCAGCCAATTTGTCGAAAAAAAATATTTTCAGATTCCCCATGTCTTTGATGGAAAACCAATGTTCAGACACTATATATATACAAACACACACATATATATGTATATGTATATATATATATATATATATATACACGCACACAGATATGTATGTATATATAACTCAGTTTTCCCATTATTTAGATAGGTAGTTATACAAATATATATATATATATATTTTCAAATCTCATCTCTTTTACTTAAACATTCACATTCTTTAAGATAACCATATGGATGCAAACATATGGATAAACCAGATTTATCCTATTGGGAATATTTGTGCCATCATATCTCACATTTTCCAGATAGGACCTCAAGTGTTTAGGTCCCTGCTTTAATAATGTACCCAATTCACAGCCTTGGGTTACTCATTTGGTCCGGTGGATTATAATGCAGTCTCCATACTTTAATGTAGCATACAGCTTCCTTAGACTTCACAATGCTTTGCTTAGGTTCCACTTAAAATGAATTTAGTGTTCATTTCACATCCAATTTGTTTGCCTTTTTACTTTGAGTTTTGGTCACATAAGACCATATCAACAATCATAATAATGTGCTATACTAATTTTCAATTCAAAAGTGTATGTAAAATGTAATAGGCTATCAAATTGTTATGACTCAGATTTAAAGCAGTGTGCAATTGGAAGAACTTAGGAATGTTTACCTGATAATATAATTTGCTTATAGCTTATGTGCCAGGCATAGTCTTATATGCCTTATGTTCATTGTCTCACTTAATTCTTCAAATAACTCTATGAGGTATATATTATTGTTTATATTTTAACAGGTAAATACACTGAATAAGTATTATAGTTCAGTAAGTAAGAGGTGCAGGCAATATGCTGAGTACTTTACAAGTGTCCTGTGACTTAATCTTAACAAAAAAAACTGAAGTAGGCTGTACCTTTATCCTGGTTTCACTGAGGTGAAGAAAATTAAGTAATTTGCATAGTTAGTAAGTGGCAGGTCCTGGCTCACGGAAGTTAAGTGGCTTTCTGAATACACAATAGAGCTTAGATTTAAAAAGATGCTGATTTGGAAGCTCTGGTCTCAACCACCAGAGCAATGGTCACTTAATCTGATTCCTGCTTCTTGATGGACAATTTTCAGACCACCTGGGACAAGGCCAAAGCCACATTATTAAGTTACACAAGAGGTGTTATAGCTTCTTATAACTGTTATCCCATTATATGAAAATTATCACAGTCAGAAAGTTTATGCCCCACCACACACATGCTAATTTTTTGCCGTGAGTATTTACTATCCTGAAGCCATTTTCTTTCAGATTAAAGATCCTCTGACTCCTTCTCTGTGCTCACACCAAAACTTTAACAGCTAAATTTTCTGTTTAGAAGAGCTGAAGGCAAAAGCAAAACTTCTATAAATTTCTGAGAACAAGATTACTAAAGCAACCTTCTAAGACATGGCACACTTGTAGCTTGCCTATTTGACAACCATTCTGCAAGTATTTACAAAGCATCTATTAAATACTGGTTAGTATATTTTGAATACCAGGGATATAAATACAGTCTCTGAACTTAAGAAAATCAATATTGAAGTGGGGAAAGAAAGGTGTAAAGGAGTATACATATGTAACTACCTATAATACCGTTTGTAGATGCACAGTAGAATACTGGTTAAGGAGGCCGATTCTGAAAGCAAACTCGTGTTTGAATAATGACGCAGCCACTTTAAGAGCTGAGTAAAACTGGAAAACTTAGACCAACTTTTGTGTAATTCAGATTTCTCATGCATAAAAAGGAGATAAGAGTGTTAACTTCGTAAGGTGATACTGAGAATTAGGCAAAATAACTCTAGTGGCTGACAGTACATAGCTAATATGTTTTATTTATGATCATGGAATGTGCTAAATGTGTGTGAATAAAGTCATACGGGAACCCAGATAAATGGCCACTCTCTTTTTTCTAGGGGAGAAAAGCAGGCAGCTGGTATTAGGGAATTCTTTGTAGAGTTCTTCTTGATCGTCCTGTGCCTTGATTTGGGTGTACGGAGAAGGAAGCAGGAATATATTCTAGAGAGAGGGAACCACCTAAACAAGAACATAGAGAAAGAGAAATGTATGACCTACTGGTGAACTAGTAGTGTTTCAATATAGTGGAACATGGGGTCTGGGTTAAAATGGCAGGGTTAAAACAGTAACTGTAATGAAAGAGCTAAGAACAGATTATAAAGACACAGAACAAACTAAAAGCAAGAAAGATCAATGTCTGCCAGCAGGGACCCTCGAATGTTGACTGAGTTAAGAGATGCTAAACAACTCGATGGAGCAGACTACAACTCTCAGGTCCACTCCCAGTACCAGCACTAATTTGCTAGGTGGAACGGTGGCTTATTCAGATTAAGCGCTCAGTAAACGCCTTTTGAGTAGAAGTGATGAATAAAGGAAGATAAGACAACCGTCAAATGATCTAACTTGTTACGTAGCTCCCCCTGAATACTTTCCGTAAGTGACAACTGAGTGATAACACCCTACCTTTATTTGATTTTGTCACTAACTTAACAATTGTACAATAAGTACGTAAGTTAATAATTTCATTAGCTCAACACAGAGTATGTCATGGGCATTTTAAAAAACACTCTCCATTTCAAATGGGAGTTTACACATTTCTTATGAAAGCTTATCAATCACATCTTTCATTTCTACTTATCGAACCAAATAGTTAAACAACCTATATTTCTGCTAAAATTCGGCATAAAAAGTACACCATTAATTTTATGATAAAAATTACCTGAAATTAATTCTGTCCCTCTGTATTAGCATTGGGAATCAGTGGTGACTTCAAGGTAATTCATATCATTATAGATAGCCCATTTCGAAGAAGCAGGCTACAACTACGCACCACATTTAATTTAATCAAGCATAGTGCACGTTACCAGTTAACTTGAGAGTAACTAACCTGAGTGCCAAAAGAAATTGGTCCTGAAATAGATTATATGTATCAATGAAGTCAATGGAGATTGACTTTGTTTTATACTCAATGAAAATTATTATATCATAGATAACTCCAACCATTTTCACCATCATTTTACATTTCTTGAGGAAGTAGAGAATATTTTTCAAGAGATTAAAGTCCTGTATTTGCAAAAGTCCTACAGGTAATATCTGTAGCAACATTTCCCACCATTACACTAAAATGAAGTCATGTGAAAATGAAGTTTTCTAATGCTAAGGAGCAAAATAGACAAATAATGTAATTAGATAAGTATTTGTAAATTTTATCAACTAAAGAATATTATGCATGTGAGTTCAGAAGGTTTTAGCACTGGAATCTTACTATATGCTTTTGCTAAACACAAATAAATGGTAATAAATAATGTAAGTCAACTCACTATCGCATCAGCCAATCAACACATCAATATCGTTTTCTCCGTATGGATTCTGCTTAAATCATTAAATCGAGTGTGTATTTCCTGAATTTCTGTTTTGATCAGCTTCCTTTATTTGCTACAGAAAACAATGGTACTGAAGATGACTGTATTGAGCAGGTGCGTTAAATCATTTTTTTAGGAACAGTAAAAAGCTTTTTAGTTACCAAACTGGTAGCAGGTGAGTTAACAAGTGACTAGACTGATAAATATAATTCTAAGATCATTGTCAATTTTCCATTTCCTTAAGTTGAGCTACTTGTCAATGTTTCGAATTGCTATCTGTAGCAGAGACATCTGAAAGACTGTCTTCTGCAAATAACTGAATTTATTTCTCTGCAGGACACATTTTTGTGCCATACAGACCTCCGGCAACTTTATGTTACTCGCCTGCTTTGCCGTAACTGCTCTTAAGGATGTGTGACTCTAATGTATATTGCTTACTCTGAAAGAAATCGGAAAGAAAAACTTAGACTGCACATAATAATCAGCACTCTAATAATTGCAGTAAATACTTAAGCTGCACAGTTTTGGATTCCACTGGGATATGAGAATTAAGTGGGTTCCACTGTAATAAAATCTTCAAAGAGTATTAACTAACATTCTCAGCTGTGTATGATCTCAGAGTATAGCTAAAACATTTTCCCCCAAAGGAAGTTATATGCCAACTATTCCTGTCTACTGCTACTAATAAGGTATGCTAATTTGGTTAAAATGCTCGAGGTAAATACAGCATACTGATTTTTATGTGGAGCTCTTTCACTACTATTACAGAAGCAGTTGTGTTTCTTTCTTTTTTTAATACATTATTTTTTAGAGCAGTTTTAGATTCACAGCCAAACTGAACTGAAAATATAGAGTTCCCATATCTTCCCTGCTCCCACACACGCACACCTCCCCCATTATCAACATGCCCAGCCACAGTGGTACACTTGTTACAATCACTGAACCCACACTGATAAATTATACATCATTATCACCCAAAGTCTATGGTTTACATTAGGGTTCACTCTTGGTGTTGGACATTCTATCCATTTGGACAAACGTATAATGTCATGTCTCCACCACTATAGTATCACACAGAATAGTTTCACCGCCCTGAAAATCCTCTGTGCTCTGCCTGTTCATCCCTCCCTTCCCCCAACCCCTGGTAACTACTGATCTTTTTACTGTCTCCATGGTTTTGCCATTTTCAGAAATGTCATACAGTTCACAGTATTTCTGATAGGCTTCTTTCACTTAGTAATATACATTTAAGGTTTCTTCCTGTCTTTTCATGGCTTGATAGCTCATTTCTATTAACACTGAATAATAAATTATCTGGAGGTACCACAGTTTATTTATCAATTCACCTACTGAAACACATCTTGGTTGCTTCCAAGTTTTGACAATTATGAATAAACCTGCTATAAACATCCATGTGCAGTTTTCTGTGTGTACACACATTTTCAACTTCTTTGGGTAAATACCAAGGGGCACAACTGCTGGATCTTATTGATTCAAGTATATTTAGCTTTGTAAGAAACTGACAAATTGTCTTCCAAAGTTGTTATGCCATTTTGCGTTCACGGAAGCAATGAATTAGAGTTCCTGTTGTTCCGCATCCCAAACAGCATTTGGTGGTGTCAGAGGTCCACATTTTGGGCATTCTAATAGAAGTGTAGCTGTACTTCGCTGTTGTTTTAATTTGCATTTCCCTGATGACGTATGATGTGGAGCATCTTGCATGTGCTTATTTACCAAGAGTATACTCTTCTTTAGTGAAATGTCTGTTAAGACCTTTGGCCGTTTTTTTTTAATCAAGGTTTTCATTTCATTGTTGAGTTTTAAGAGTTCTTCTTATATGCTGGATAACAGTACTTCATCAGGCAGGTTTTTTACAAATATTTTCTCCCAGTCTGTAGCCTGTCTTATTTTGTCCATAGTATCTTTCACAAAGCAAAAGTTTAAAAAAAAAATTTTAACTTTAATCATGTCCTGCTTCTCAATAATTTTTTCATGGATCTTACTTTAGATATTTTTTCTAAAAAGTTAACTATTCCAAGGTCTAGATTTCCTCTTATGTTATCTTCTAGGAGTTTAATAGTTTTATATTATACATTTGAGTCTGTGATCTATTTTAGGTTACTTTTTGTGGAGAGTGTAAGGTCTGTATCTAGATTCACTTGTTTTGAATGTGATGTCCTGTTGTTCCATTTGTTAAAAAAAAAAAAAATCGGGCTTCCCTGGTTGCACAGTGGTTGAGAGTCCGACTGCTAATGCAGAGGACACGGGTTCGTGCCCCGGTCTGGGAGGATCCCACATGCCGCGGAGCAGCTGGGCCCGTGAGCCATGGCCGCTGAGCCTGCGCATCCGGAGCCTGTGCTCTGCAACGGGAGAGGCCACAACAGTGAGAGGCCCGCGTATGGCAAAAAAAAAAAAACACATCTTTTCCCAATTGAGCTGCCTTTGCTCCCTTATTAAAGACCAGTTACTGTATTTATGTGGGTCTATTTTGGGGCTGTCTCTTATGTTCTATTGATCTATTTCTCTATTCTTTCACTAATATCTTGCTGTCATGGTTACTATAGCTCTAATGTAATCTTAAAGTAACTATCAGTCCTCTGACTTTGTTCTCTTTCAATCTTATGTTGACTATCCTGGGTCTTTTGTCTTTCTATATAAACTTTAAAAGCAGTTTGTTGATGTTCAAAAAATTACTTGCTGGGTTTTTATAGAGATTACATTGAATCTATAAATCAGATTTGGAAGAAATCATTTTTTGACAATATTGAGTCTTTCTAGCCATGAACATTCAATATTTCTCCATTTATTTGGTTCTTTGATTTATTTCAGTTTTATATAGTTTTCCTCACATAGATGTACATATTGTTAGATTTACACCTAAATATTTCACTTTGAGGGGTACAAAGGTAAATGGTATTGTGTTTTTAATTTCAAATTCTATTTGTTCATCGTTGGTGTATAGGCTTGTATATTAACCTTATATCCTGCAACCTTGTTATAGTTGCTTATTAGTTCTAGGAGGTTTTTTTTTTGTCATTTCTTTTAGATTTTCTATATAGACAATCCTGTCATCTGCAAACAAAGACAGTTTTATTTCTTCCTTCCCAGTCTGTACACTTTTTGTTTCCCTTATCTCATTTCGTTAGATAGAATTTCCAGTAAGATGCTGAGAAAAGATGAGAGGGGGGCATCTTGGTCTTGTTCCGAATTTATAACATCAAGTACGATGTTAGCTGTAGGATTTTGTAGATGTTCTTTATCAAGCTGAGGAAGTTCCCCTCTATTCCAGCTTTGCTGAGAGTTTTTAATCATGAATGGGTGTTGGATTTGTTAAATGCTTTTACTGCATCTATTGATATGATCATGTGTTTCTTCTTTAGCCTGTTAATTTGATGGATTACTTTAACTGATTTTCAAATGTTGAAGCATTCTTGCATATCTGGGATAAATCCTACTTGGTCGTGGTATGTAATTCTTTACACATTGTAGTATTTGATTTCCTAATATTTTGTTGAGGATTTTCACATCTACGTTCATGAAAGATATCGGTCTATAGTTTTCTTATAGTGTCTTTGGTTTTGGTAGGAGAGTGATGCTGGCCTCATATTACGAATTTGGAAGTATTGTCTCTGCTTCTGTCTTCTGAAAGAGACTGTAGAAAATTGGTTTACTATCTTCCTTAAATGTTTGGTAGAATTCATCAGTGAACCCATCTGGCCCTGATGCTTTCTGTTTTGAAAGACAATTATTGATTATTGACTCAATTTCTCTTATAGACATAGGCCCATTCAGGTTTTCTATTTTCTCTTTGTGTGAGTTTTGGCAAATTGTGTCTTTAAGGAATTGGTCCATTTCACCTATGTTATCAAATTTGTGGGTATAGAGTTGTTCACAGTATTCCTTCATTATGCTTTTAATGTCCATGAGATCTGTACTGATGTCCAGCAAATGTATTTTATCTATATACTTTGGGTTTACTTTAAAAAGCTTAATCTGTGCTACACACACTTAGTAATAGTTGTCAACAAAAGGCAAACAAGGAAAATGTCTATAATATCCATGTGAAGCAAAACAAAAAGAACAAATATTTATACCAAAACAGCATACAGCTTACAGTATATTTTGAAGTTATTTAGCTCTATTCAGCTCCTTACTGTCATGTCTAATACCACTGATTTCTCCAGAAAATCAGGGAGCAGCCCATGAATATAGATCCAAAAATATCATCTGAAATTAATAGTCTATTTTTCCAATTGACTCCACATATTTCAAATGCAGAAGTCCAGTCATTATCATCATGAAAGTTTTATATGAGCTGGGTTCTAGAAAGGGGTAAGGCAACACTTGGAACAGATGTGAAAATACCTATGATAATAAGTAATTTAAAATCGATTGGGTCTTTTGAGCATGAAGTATTTCTTTAAATCTGAAGTGGTGATTAGATCAATGTAATACTATTGACCTATAATAATGAAAATCCTTATCCTATTTGCAAACTGAGGGATTTGAAATTTTACCCTTAAAAAACAAGGACACTGTCAGTGTTTAGTATGAAAGCAGACTACCCAGAAGGAAAAATATGATGTCTTTAGTTTTGTACTTGCATCCAGAAAAAAATTAATCGGAAGATACAGATTAATTGGAAGAGGGAAAATAACTGTTTCCCTCCATAAAAGTAAACACAGATTGGCTAAATCTTTATAACCCCTTATTCACGAATAAAATGTATTAAGCATTCATGCTAGACACACTTTATGGAGCTCTTGAGGTACAAGATCTCCAGGAGGGCAGGTATCCTTGTTTATTCACTAAAGCCTCACATGCACCTAAGTAGTGCCTGACTTTAGTATTTGCCTCTCAATATGTAATCCTCTTAAAACCATATAAAGTACATATCACTATTCCTACTTTACAAGTAAAGAACAGAGGTCAACAAAGTGAACCACACGCCAAGGATACAAAGCCAGACGTGGGAAGATGTGAGACTGGAGTCTAAGTCTGCATCTTACAGATGCAAAAGGCCACCCATTGCCTATTCTTCAAACTTGCCTACTCCTCCAGCCAGTTCTGCAATAGAGATGTACTCTGAAAGTATGCATAGTGTATATATCATTTGATACAGTGATTTTTTAACTTGTCATTTGATGCTTTTATCATCTTTATTGGAGTATAATTGCTTTACGATGGTGTGTTAGTTTCTGCTTTATAACCAAGTGAATCAGCTATACATATACATATGTTCCCATATCTCCTCCCTCTTGTGTCTCCCTCCCTCCCACCCTCCCTATCCCACCCCTCTAGGTGGTCACAAAGCACCGAGCTAATCTCCCTGTGCTATGCGGCTGCTTCCCACTAGCTATTGGTTTTACATTTGGTAGTGTATATACGTCCATGCCACTCTCTCACTTTGTCCCAGCTTACCCTTCCCCCTCCCCATGTCCTCAAGTCCATTCTCTAGTAGGTCTGCGTCTTTATTCCTGTCCTGCCCCTAGGTTCTTCATGACCATTTTTTTTTTTAGATTCCATATATATGTTAGCATATGGCATTTCTTTTTCTCTTTCTGACTTACTTCACTCTGTATGACAGACTCTAGGTCCATCCACCTCACTACAAATAACTCAATTTCATTTCTTTTTATGGCTGAGTAATATTCCACTGTATATATGTGCCACATCTTCTTTATCCATTCATCTGTCGATGGACACTTAGGTTGCACTTTTGTTAAATGCCAAATTCAGGATTATTTCATTCCACCTTAGCTTAAATTATAGTTCTCAAAGTTCTCTCAGAAATAAACCACTGGGAAATGTATGGATTTTAAATTCAGTAGTTGCATTAAAAATCCCCATTGATACATAAATGTGATTTCCAGCTGATGAACATAAAATAATTTACTGAACTGTAATCCTAATCTTATTTTTTTAAAAAGCCTTTTCCTGAGGTTGCTTTCACATCATTGAGAATGACCCTGTGTCAGATTTTTCACTGCAAAATATACTATTTACAGCATTTCTAATTCACTTATAAAAATGCATGCAGAAAATTGACATGTAAGATCCTGGTGTGAGCCTCCTTTTAACAACTTTTAAACTCTTTGAGCAAATACCATCATAGCACTTACCTGCTGTGCACTGCTTTTTGGTGGAAAGTGCTCTTTGGGTTTCTCAGCAAGATTAGCAAAATTTTAAGCATATTTTTTCTTTTATTTTTCTATGAAGACTGGAGAAGATTCTTGTAAATCTTGCTACATTCTCTTCAAGTAAGCTTTCTTTTGACCCAAAAATATTCTTGTTGATGACAGTACTATTACTTTGACTTTAGTTCTAGACATGCCAATGTGTATGTGTTTTGATCTCTGAGCCTTGATGTCTATAAGTAAGTGGATAGGGAGCATTCTCTCCTCCTTTTCTCATAGAATCTCATGAAGGAGATGAGCTAGCACATGTGAAAGCACTCTGGAAACAATCAGGCTCTGTAGAAATATAATACTATCTGCAAAAGTTGTGCAAGAGAATATGCAATCTTGTTCTGAGATATGAGAAACATGATATCCAAAACTGAGGGCATTTAATTCTTCCATATGCTCCAATATATTCCATATCCTTTTTCCTCTCTCATATAGGACATACCCACTACACTACTCAAGCTAGAAACCTGAGATCACCTAAACCCACTGCATCTACTTCACTCCAGATATAACTATTCTAAGCAGCTAGCATGTTTCTATTCTATCTTTACAGTCACCACTTTAATCCTTGCCCTCCTCATTTTTCCTGCAAATGACTATAATAATCTACCTACTGGGATCCTTGCCATGATAGCCAAAATAACTTTCCTAAATGGAAAATCTAATCTTGTCACTTAATTGCTTAAGTGACACTTAATTACTAAATTGCTTGTCACTTAAAACCTTCAGTTAGTCCCTGCTGCTCTCAGGATCATGTTCAAAATCTTTGTTTTCTAAGGTCATTTTGTATCTGGCCCCTCCTTAGTGCCCTGCTTTTCACACTAGGATACAGCCATGCTGGAATCTGCAACTCTGTGAAAACAAGCTCCCAATAACTCTGGGGCCTTTAAAAATGCCATTAAACTCATGTCAACTGGAAAGTCCTAATTGTTGTCACAGTCTCCCTTAAATTTAAGGACTATTACCACAGTTAAGAAAGGATTTGTGCCTTTCTTGTAAATATTCTCATTGTAGAGACCTGGTCCATTGCTACAGATAATTGAGAATTGGTCCCAACTTGAATGTGGCATTCAAGAAGGAAAGAGTCAAAGACATTGATAAACATTAACAGATTGATTTTAAATCTGTCCATATTAATATCAATTAAAGGGTACGTATTAATGAAAGAACCATTGCTAAATATAAATTTTATGTCATGAAAATTTAGGAAAATATGGGATATAGAGAAAAATAAAACAGCCATTATCATCTTCCACCAAAATATATACATATATATTTACAAGTATAGTATTACTGATATTTTTATGTTTAGAAGGTAATGATGAAAATGATAACAATAAAAGATTAGTTAATACTTATTGAGTATAACTGTGTGCCAAGCACTCTACTAGGTATTTTGCATGGATTTAGTTAATATCATATATAATATATGATATATATATATATATATATATATATATATATCATATAGCAATTTTTGGATATAGGGGCTCATCAAGAAGGTATATGTTCCAGTATGAATTTATTAGGAATCAAAAAGCAGTCTAACTTTCTTCCAAATATATTTTTTTCACATTCAGAAATCTTTTCTTTCATATATATGAAATAGTTAATACATACAAAAGGCATGAGTTAGTTATTATAATAATAAATGAAAAATAATAATCTTAATTTTACTTGTGTAAATAATTACTTGTTAATACGGACTGTGTAAGTTGTAGATACGGGGTATGTGGGTGTGTGTGTGTAAATTTTTCAATTCAACAAAATTAGATTGATTTCTATCTTGTTACGATCCTATTCAGATACAAATAACATATAGAAAATCTAATAGATAGGCTGGCTTATAAGAAGAATTCATGTAAGATTTGGATTCTAAAAGCTCATGACACTGGCTCCCTAAACTTGGAAGAATTCTCATGATATATTTTTTTTAATATTGGCCATTTGCTAAGAGCAAATATTTGGAGCAGGTATATAACTTGTTTTATTTTTCTAAATGTTTTAAATTCTAATAAAATAGCTTTTTATCCAAATTTTTGTTTCTCAACAAATGAATAGTAAAAAGGAGTCCATAAGGGAAAAACAAAACAAACAAGCAAAACCTCACAGAGTTATCAATTTAAATTGTACACAAATACACATTAGGAACCAATTATATCCTTTATGTAAATTTATCAGATGAAATAGGACGTATCTACATTTTTATGATTCTGAAATTAAATTGTACACTTGTATCAATAGCTTGTAATGTTAAGTAACTGGGAAAAAAAGGATCTAGTAAATATCTCATGTGATAATGTTTCGATTTTCATTGACATTAAGCATAGGAATAGAGTGGAGAGACCACTAATGTCAGAGTTTGAGAATTAACGCTTCATTCAGATCCAGTCCTTGCCACTAATTCAAAGTCCAAAATCCAGCCCACGTTTCCCTTTCTCTCTCTCTCACCACTCAAGGCCTGGTTTCTAAGGCTGGATTATTTGCCTCTTTCTCCAAGTTCCTAAAACTCCTTTTCCATACCCTTAATCACACTTGACAATAGTGCTATTTCTCTCCCGTGAGGTCAGGGGCTGGATCATATCTACCTGTGTGATCTATTTGCCTAGCTGCAATCCTCATACAGCTAATCAACAAGAAAGAGGTCAGATTTTTGATTTAATGATAACTTAATATTTAACACAAAAATAATTGTATTTGATCCAACTAGCATTGTCATCCAACAAAAAATCATCCAATATTTTCAGATCTTATTTTTCTTCGTCTTACAACAGCACAAGTTTTAATTGGATTTTCTAAAGTAAATTATGATCCTATGGTTTCACATTGCAAATTGGCCTTGAAGAGTCAAAATTTTGATTCTCAGCATTCAATAACCATCATAGTATATTTAAATATTTACTCTATGACTATACTAGAAAATTCAACTCAAGTTTACTAAAATATCGCATATTTTACTAAAAGTAATAAGTATTTTTCTCCTTCCCTTAAGTTCCTTTTGCAAATGTATCTGCAAAAGAAAACAGATTTATGAATAATTACCAAATTCTATACATAAGGACTATATTTAGACACGCTAAAGATAACAGCATTCAATTCTAGTAAAAAGCAGAAACAGAATGTGTTATATAAAAGCAAATCAAATCTTATATAAAACCTAAATAAATGAAATATGAACATTTTAGTAAACTAGTATATCAAAATGTCTTGTCTGATTCCACCAATCACACATAAAATTGATTTCATTACTATACAGAAACATCATATCTTATATTTTCGGGAGTTATGTTGGTAAATAAAATAAGTTCCTCAGTCATCAAGAGCTCCTTGGCAGATAAAAATCTTTGAAATAGAGGTACCAAGTAAAATTGACACACAGGAACATCAATACGCAATACAAATCTTTTGATATCAGACTAAATAACTTGAGACTAGAAAATTTTATTTTACCTATACTATGATATGCCAATGAATAAATAAATCCTTGAAACCAACTGCCCTGCAATCCAGTTTTAATACTATGGTGGTATTTACACTGATGTAGGCAAGTTAATTTATGATAAAAAAAATTTAGTCTACAAGGCCTCCTGATTTTTCTGAAGTTTCTAGCAATATATCTCACAATATGGTATTAGAAAAAATGTTAAGAATTTATATTCCCGGAATGTTTATTTCAAAAAGAAAATTCTCATTTATACAAATACAGGTAAGAAGAGAAAGTAGATAAAAGGTGTGCTATAATGAGCTAGGAGAAATGTTTTTGCTAGTAGTTGTCTGGGTGCTCCTGTGCAAAGCTAGATTGAATCAAGGGCCATTAAGTAAAACTGCTAATTATCTTCAGTTTATTTTCTTCCTCTTCCTCTCTTTTCTTATTGAGGAATTTAGTTGTTATAATCATTTTTGGTACAATATAAATTCAAGGAAAGTAATTTTATAGCTGTTGCAAGATTATAACAATCATCATCTACAGCCTATCTGCATATAGTACATAAACTGGAAATTGACAAAACAAATACTTAAGATACACAAGAAGAATTTAGTAAAATGTAAAAAGTGATATTCAATTTCATTTAAAAAATCACTGACCATCAGAATCATTTAAGTATAAACATAGTCGAAGTGAGACTCAAATTTTTAAAAAATATCACTGACCATGAGAAATGTCTAAATAAAATAATAGTGAACAGTGTAACGTTGAGTGGATTTAGACCGACAGATCTAGAAGAAATTGCAAGAGACACACTACCCATTTCTAAACTTCTAGGAACAAGACAGCCTTTCATGAAAGGTCTTGAAGAATTTAGCAAATACCTGCGGCAAATCTTATAGTATCTGCAATGTGCAGATGTAGAATTCCAAGGAGAGACGGAAAAATACGTCAGCCTAGGTTGACTCAGATAAGATGCCCAGAGCCCTGACTCCTCAGAAGACTGTTGAGCCCACCTCCTGGCCCAGCTTCTCTTTCAGGCAGGTTCCCTGTGGGCGTTAATCTCTATTTCACACTTCTTTAATGCTTTGATGCCCAAGCTTCCTTTCCCCTCTAGGTCTGTAATCTCATCCCTTCGGCCATTTCTGAGGACAAAATAGTGTGTGTGTGTGTGTGTGTGTGTGTGTGTGTGCGCGCGCGCGCGCGTGTGCGCACAAGTGATTTCCACCTGAATATTACTTATTTCCTCTCTGTCCACTGCCTTTAATTTTGCCTTGAGTATTTTCTTCTCTCAGTGACAGGAGAAAGGCAGGTTTCCTGTGTCTCAGGAGGCTGTCACTTTATGGTAAATTATGCTTTTATTAATATTTCCCATTGCTATAGGCTTAGCAAAATAAATGGCATGCCCAGAACAAGAAGTTTTAAACTGACAGAGCCTGTTATTTATTTATATGCCAACTTAGTGGAATTGCTAAGCAGAAAAAAAATGGGGATGGTTACAAGTCAGTAAGCCATATCTTGCTTCTGCTATATGAAAAATTAGAACGCAATTTTTTCAAGTGATCACTTTATTAACTAAGGTTATAAATACTTTGAAAATTAAAATGTATGCCTCCTTCCCTCTCTCTCTCTCACACACACACACACAGAAGATGAACAAAATAAACTCTAACTTATATTTTCACATAGAAGACAGAATAGAATTCTAAATTAAAAAAAATTTCCTAGTGATGTTTACTTCATACTGAAGAGTCTTTCACCAGCTCCACTAAGTTTTGTCAATACTGACTAATTTGAAGTTCAACCATTTTGATTACCCCCCACTGCTAATTCGTGGTAAAGACAAGTAATGAGGAATTAACATAGTAAGAGGAAGAAGGAAAATAATCCAGGATACACTGTTGTTAAAAATGACAACGCAAATAACTTCAACATTTTCACTAATTTAAGAAGTGATTTTTAAAAATACATGATTAAATAATTATATTAGGAACACAAGATTTAAACCTATAATCTCCATTTTACTTGGTTTCATTGCACACACACACAGGCATATACCACGTAGTCATCTTTGGTTTGTTCACTTAATGTGTCACAGTTAAAATAAATACACTATTTTCGAAACTGGTGAAAACACTTAACATCATGGGAATTAAAAAAAAAAACACTAAGAGAACTTCTTTAGACTAGATCACGAAGCTCTTCAATTTGCTGTTCCTTGCAGATAATTCTAGGATTTGGTTAAGTGCCTAGTGTTACATTGTCTGTGTTCAAACCTGGTTTTGCCATTTATTAGCTGTGTGACCTTGATCAAATTACTTAACCTCTCTGTACTGCAATTTCCTCATCTGTAAAATGGGCTCAATAATAGCATCTACCCCAAAGCGTTGTTGTAAGATTCAATGAGTCAATATTTGTAAAGGGTTAACAATAGTTCCTGGCAGGCAGTTGACATTTTAATAAGTACTTGTTGATTTAAAAATAGATTCAACTTCCACTACTGCAGAGTGAATTCTTAAGAGATCATTTTCATCTAGGCCAAGTCATGATCAAAAGCAGTAAGTGTAAAAATCTAATAATGCAAAGAATAGTCCATTCGTGCAGAAAAATCATACTAAAATGGTTAGCTTTCTATGGGAATATGTGGTTGCTTCACATCTTCAAGGTCGACCCGACAGCCCCTTTTAAAAAGTTAACAAACTATATTCTATTCCCACGATACATATCCTAAATGAAAATGGAATTAAGAGGATTGGGCAAAAATGGAATTAGTGGTCATATAGAGTAAAATGCAAAATAAAAGAAACATTAGCCTCAATGCTAAGGTATTTTCCATAATTAAATTCACTTTTTCATAATAAAATATAACTGAATTATGAATTTTTTAATTTGGCATGTGATGTTCATTGCACTAGCAATGAGAAAATCAAACTCTGTAATTTTACTTCATTTAGCTCCTGCATTGATGAGTTGTTTTAAACCCAGGAATCAGTCATTTTAAAAGGCCACAGAGAAGATCCAGTAGATGTCTTGTGGATCATCCAGCCTGAGTCACAACTGAACCTCTCACCCCCTTCCTGTGAAACTGCTCATTCGGAGCTTATCCACGTTCCTCTCAAGCCTCTTATATGGTTTCTGATCCAACAGCAGCGTATAAGCAGCAATATAGGAGCAGAATAAGAAGATGGATACAAAGACCTTGACAAAAGTAAAATGCATGTGTGAAAGAAAAATCACAGAAAAGATTTAAAGATTCAAAACACCACTGGATCTGCGTGGGCGTGCACGTATGCTTGTGCTCACACACAGGTTGTCCTCATGTATTCTAGCAACACAGGAGGCTCCTGACTGTGTTACAGCCGGAAACGGAAACTGATGCTCAAAATGGTGGCTCTGAGTTATCAAGAAAGGTTTAAGAGGTCTCAAGTATACTCCATTTAACAAGGCAGATGACAAATTAACTGTTTAGTACTTACTAAGTGCCTTGTGTGGTTAAGTGCTTTATAGACATTCAATTAGTAAATAATTACAAGGTGCCCAATAAGCACATCCTCACTGAATCTTTGCATGGCCATATCAGAGATAGGGTTTATGATCGCCCATTTATGAAGAAGCTAACTAAAGGAGAGAGGGTGCAAAGCCTGTGTGACATCGCAAAGCTGCTAGACAGTAGAGCCGAGTAGGAGGGTGAATCCAGATCCCTGTACTCCAGATTTACCCTTACATTTACAGAGATTTCAAAGGTTAAGCCTAAACGCAGAAGGCTCGCTTTTTTGGACTACCATCTCCCATGTAAGAACAACTCCACGTTAGCAAGGTCTTAATGTACTTAAGAAATGTTTGTAAAGGAAAAAAATCTGTTATTTCCATATTATAAACATCAACTATATTAAATGATCCATTTTTCACCTTCACATGTTCTGTCCAAAGCATATACTACACAGATAGCAGCATAGAGTAGATTTACTTATTTACCTTCCTTCACCTCCCCTTGACCTTCTCTTTGGTTTAGTAATCTGTTCATAAACAGCCTAGCAAGACAGAGACCTTCAATCCAGTAATTATGCCACCAGAAAAAAAGCCTTTGAAACAAACACAAATGAAAAGGGCCCTCAGGAATGTCAATCGCCTCAACTCTATTTTCGGTTCCTCTCCAGGCAAGCAGCTATCACCCCAGCACCCCCTTTATTGAGGCACGGCTTCCAGCTCAGATGCTTGACATCCGTCGCAATTTTTTTTTTAACACCCCTCCTCCTGGGAAACTTTCTTGTTGCTGCTGCTGAATCCCCATCCTCCTATCATCTCCTCCAGTTATAAATTCTTTCAGAATGAACTATTTCTAACTGAAACTATGAACACTAGATTCGAGAAATCTGCTTTCAATCCTAATGTTTGCTGGCAGAAAATTCTGGGAGTTAGAGACACCACCACTTGCAAACGCATGCACGGCAGCTTTCTTGTCAATCCCTCATAGAGTCTGCCTGTGGGACATCTGATAAATAGATAGTCTCTCTTCCCACCTCTATCTTTTGCATATATGAATGAATAGAGAAACACACAAGTATGTGTATATACTCCATATGCCAACGGTGGCAGCTTCAAAGTATCATACTTAAGTTTTATAGAAGCAATGCCTGACATATTTGAGTCACTGAATTCTCAGTAGGACTGCTTGAGTTATAGCAGATCTTGAAATGTGTCTTAAAATGAAGACAACAAAGTTAATAATGCCTATTTTAATAACAGGCTTCAGAGCTTTCTGAAAATCTAATAAAATTAATCTAACTCTGATTAATGTCAATTAAGATATGCTTACATGCTCAGACATGAAAAATAATGTTACCAAAAAAGAGAAAAACATCGAGCAGCTTCCTTTTCATGGCATATTTAGTTGCATGAATATCTACCCAAGCTTTTCATTAGCAAGTCTATATGGGTCATAACTCCCCTGTGACTCTGTTAGGTTTTTCTTCTAGTTGATTATTTGCTGCTAAGGAAGACTGCCTAGAGGTTTTCCAAAAGGTTTAGAGCCTCGAGGACAGAAGTTAGCAGAAATTACCACAGCACTCTTAATCCTGCTGTTTAACACACGTCTCAGTTTAACCCAAATATTTCAATTAGTAACCAGTGGAGGACTGATTGCAGTGCTATGGTCAATATTAGGGAGTAACTACATCATTCAACAAATACTGATATAAAAGTCTGCTAAATACCAGGTATAGTGCTAGGCATGGGAGTACAAATGGAGAGAATAAACAGGCATTGCTCTCAAGAAGCTCAAAACTCATGAGGCATCGAGGGAAGGGACAGTGTAACTGCAATACTCTATGCAAAGGGCTATGCTAAGGAGAGGACAGTTCCCTATGGGCTCACAGTGAAAGGCAAAGGAAATCAGAAACACGGGGCCCACAGACTTCCAGGAGGATGTAACATCTAAGTTGAAAGCTTAAAGAGGAATAAGAGTTTGGTGAAGAAAGGGGCAAGAGTGATTCAGGATGAGACACTAGCACATGCAAAGGCCACGGCTGAGCAAGAACTCAGTGAGTTTAGGTACTGAAGTGTCTCAATACTGGAACCAGAGAAGCACTTACCATTGAAGATACTGAAGCTTCAGGTTGAAGGGCTCCTCACTTGCACCAGCCCTTTCCAAGGCCCTAGAAGGAGCCCTAGCAAAGGGTTCAAATGTTTTATGTGTTCAGGAAAGAGTTAACCTAGCAGGCCTGACACTCCTCCCTCGGAAATACCTGCCTGCAAGGCTGGCTTTTGGCTGGCATCTGGGAACTTAGATTTCAGGAGGGTTCCTGCCATCCCATAAATAAGAGTAGCTCACTGCACCTAAATTGCTTGTAGAAAGAAAATGGTTTACGCTGAACACTTGCTTTCCTTCTGCAAGTTAGGAATTTGGGTACATGCTAGGCAGAGGATGTCTACATGACCAGCTACCAATAGAAAGCCTGGGCACTGAGTCCCTAAGGGGCTTTCCTGGTGGACAACATTTCCCACTTGTCACAATCCATCCCTTGAAGAATTAAGCATGTCCTATGTGACTCCACTGGGAGAGAACTCTTGCAAGTTTGCACCTGGTTTCCCACGGACTTTGCCCCATGAACATTTTCCTTTCTTGGCTTTTGCCTTGGATCCTTTCACCATAATAAACCACAGCCACGAAGCTCTGAGGACAATTAAATGCTGAGTCCTATGCGTCCTTCTAGCATATCATCAAACCCAGCAGTTCTTGGAGACCCCCAATACGTTTTATAAAATGGTCAAAGGTAAAATGGTTTTGTATTCCTTTTCTTAAAGAGGGACCCCAAATTGTGTAGCCTTTTAGCCTCACAAAATCTGGATCCTCCTCTGGGTGGGTGGGGATAGTAGTGCTAGTGGGGTGTGTAATGAGACATCAAATCAGGCAACAGGATAGCCATTGCAAAGATCAAAACATACAGCAGAAAGATAAATATCACTTTCTTCTGTAAATATATCTATTTGGGACATAAGACAGAAATCAAGGAACGGTTGCTATTACATTAAAAATGAATACTTCCCATAGGAAAACTGCTGTTTGAGAGAGGGAAGGGCAGAGCAACATGAAGTCTTTTATAGCCTCTGTAGGTCAGGGCCAAACGTGTGTACATGAAGTTTGCTTCATAAATTCTGAGAGCTTCTGTAGCTATGAAGTTCAGGGGCATTTGTTCTTTTTGATCAACATTATATCGGCCAGCTTGAGAATAACTTAGAAGGGCTGAAACTTGTGAATACGAGTGAAGTAGGTAAAATTAATGACTTTCATTGACCAAATATAGGTGTTCAAATACCTGTCATGGGAAGGTTAAAGCCTAAACGATCACTGGCTATGACTCCTAACTTGGGAGAGAAGCCTGGGGCTCTTTGTAGAACTCTGACCTAGAGTCACTCCAATAAATATAGTCATAGCTCAGCAAACTGTTCCTAACACTAATTAGGTGCATTAATAAAATCTCCAATAGGTTATACATTTAACTATACTTTATTAGAAGATGTGAGACATTTATGAATCACTTTAAGTGCAGTTTAGCAAATATTTACTGACCCTTGGCCCTGTATGTACAAGGTTCTGTGGTTGCCGCGGTTTGCTACAAAGGCCCCTATTCAGGACTAAAGCACTCATTCCCCCAGTTGCTGCTGGGAGTGTTGGCTGCTGACAGCTAAGAGTAGAGTCCCTCTAAGAACTACCTGGGTGAAAGGGATATGCTTTCTTCAAAGTTACATCTCCTTCCTGGATGCCTGTTGCATCCAAATGACCGGCCAGCCTGGGGGTAGAAAAGTGCAGCCTCATTGTCTCAGTTTGGGGCAAACAAAATAGTGTCCAAGCTTCAGAGCTCCCTGTGAGATTGGCTGAAGCTTTCAGCTTCTCCTTCTGCACAATCCTGCTTCCCTCACTCCCCCACAAGTGTTGTTTTCAAGAGGACTCGTCAATAACCCACCTCAAGCAAGTCTCCATTTCAGGCTACATTTACTGGGGAAAATGAACTAACAAATGGACTAAAAAGGATGTTGACATTGTCTCAGTCCTTAAGGAACCTACGTATTAAATGGGAATCCAAGTAGCGCAAGAGCATCTGCTCCACAAAAGCAGGGATAGATGACAACATGAATGAATAACAAAGTAGCCTACAGTGAGCGTGACAACAGTAGTACGTAAGTCAAATGAGGAAGAAGTTAAACTCGGCTGGGTGAATGGAGAGATATTTCATAGGTATATTTTGAAATAGTCCTTGAAAATCTATAAATTATTGGCTTTTTTTATAGAGTGAATGTTCGCCATTCAGGCAGGAGAAACAGTGGGAATAAAGGGAATGGCCTAGAGGTCTGCTATGGGGGGCGGATGAAGGAAAGAAATAGTATGCTTGGCTGGGAAAGAAGGTAATGACCAAATTGGGGAGGCTTGTGAGTGCCAGGGGAAAATGAGATCTCTAACGGTCATTCACAGTGTTTGAACCCACGTGTGATATACCCAGATAGGGCTTGGAGGAACGGACAACGCAGGAAGCCAAACTCGAGCAGTACGGCTCTGGAGCCTTCTCCAGTACTATCCCACTCCAGGACCACCACTCAGGATAAGAGACCAGGAGATAAATGCCAAGGATTCTTAGTACTGCTAACGGCAGGCTAGGGTAGGACACGGGAGGGAGACCAATGCATACTGGTTGGTGATGTCTCTATAAAAAGTCCACTCAGATCCAGAATGAAGAAACATATCCAGGTCTGAGCAATACAAAGCTGGAGTGAAAACGAGGTCAAGGAGTTTAGGACAGGTTAGAAGTCAACGCATTACACACAGGATTATACACAGCCTCTGGCTCACGGTCAGAGGCCCAGAAAAGCCAGAATAAAGATGACTGCCTTAGGAGAATTAGGAAGGAACGAGGGCCTGGATGTTACACTCTGGACAAAAACAAGTTCATTAGTTATCGAAACTATATATAATGCTAGGGCTCAGAGAAGGCTGCTCCCAGATATGCCACAATGGCATATTGATTATTTTGAACTAAAGTTACTTGAGAAATAGCTGGTGGGGGAAATTACAGAAAAACATTCTGACCCCCGCCCCCATCCTGTTTTTCCCTGAAAGTGGGAAATAAATCTCTCATGTGAAAACATCCTCCCTATACCTGGAGGACAGAAAGCATCCTTACCACCAGAGTTAGGGAATTCAAGGCTAAGAAAGCTGTATAAACAACCTTAGTCACTCCTTCATTCGTCTATTACCTCAGGCACAAGCCCCTTTGATAATCTTCACATATAATTGTTTCTTTGTCCAAAAATAATATATAAACAGCCTGCTTTGGTCACTTCAGGGGCCCGTTTATGAGACCTCTGTGCATACAAATTCAATTGTTTTTTTCTCCTGTTAATGTGTCTTGTGTCAAATTGATTATTAGTCCAGCCAGAAGAACTTGAAAGGCGTAGGGGGAAAATTTCCCCTCCGTGACAGTACAAATCAATACAACAAAAGCTCACAAGTGGCCCAGCTGAAGGAAAGCAGTGAGCGTTGTGGCCGCTACAGGTGAGAAGATAGAAATGAGACAGAGGCTTTTAGCTTCAAAGGAAAGACATGTTCTCGCAGTGGTGTAGCTGAAGGTAAAATATAAGTAGCAACTGATTTATTATGTTAAAATAAAAACGACTCAATGTCATTTTTACGAGGGAACTGACACCTGTTAGTATGCAGAAAATGTTACAAATGACAGACACAACCATGACTGGTCACAGCTTAGCATGGCATGGAATCTGAGGTCAGCTTCACAAGAGACCATCTGGAATCTGGTATGAGTGCCAGAAGGGGAAGGATGCCTCCTAGAGGGCTGCTGAGGTACCACAGCCATCCGTGATGCCCTTGTTTAAGGCAGGTGGCATCTGCTAGCAGGACTCAGTAAAAATAGCAATATCACCTCTACACGTGGCTCTCATCCATTCCCCCACCCTCGAGCCATCTCTCCACGGGAAAGTTGGGACTGAGCAAGCCGCAGACCCAACTGGACGTGCTGCAGGCCACCTGTCTAATCAGACACCAGGAGCCGCTTCCATGCTAGAGCCAGTCTTCCTTCTGCGCTCCTCTGGACTACACAATTGAAAATTCACACCCGGTTATAAAAATGGAACGGAGGTGCTTTCCTGAATGACATGAATCCGGGTTGATTTTACACGCTCTCGACTGGAGTGACTGCAACAGCCAGACTAACTGGCCCGTTGCCCCAAGCAGATGACCTTCATTACCGAGGGACCAGTATCACAGCCTCACCCCCAAATTTCTAGAGCTCAGGAATTTTTAGCCAACAATTCTAAAGAACATATGTTCATATGTGAAAATTCTGCTAGGTCACTAGCAAAACTGAGCTGTGGAATTGAGCTGTGAACAATTTCTAAGATACAATGTTAAAAAGAGGTAATAAAATGTAACAGAACCTGAGTGATAAAGATGAAATTCCATATGCTCTAAAATAGAGACAGATGATGTGGTGGTCGACTGCATTTGCAGAATGGCTCCTCAGAATTCCTGAGATGTAAGAAACACACAGCCAAGATTGTTTTCCAAATGTAGCGCTCTCCATATGTAATCAAATTTTAAAAGGAAACAGAAAAAACAAAAGTTGTGCTCTCTGTTGACAGGAGCTAAAATAAATTTGAGGAGTCACTGCAACAGCAAAGCATGACTAAGCGACCACTGTTTCTACTCTGTGATGTTCCAAGTTGTGTCACTTCACCCCCAGACCCTGGGGACCAGATGACATGGGTTAGAGCACCCACCACCCACTTCTCATCTCTAGAAGGCCCCTTCTTAGGGAAGGCTTCCACCTTTCTTCCTTTCTGGATTGCCAGCTGAGCTGTCCCTCAGAAAACAACAGGTGACTTGCTGCTTTCAAATTTATAGTTAAATCAACTTATCCTTCAGAATAAGTCCAAAAGCTCAGTGGGCCAGAAAATGTTTTGCCTCAGACTGAAAAATATTCTTCAGCACTGCCCACATCCACCACCTAATCGCCCTGCCAGCCCTGTGGGCTCTCCGAGAGCTCCCCACAATGAGCAAAGATGAAGCACGCATGGGCCTGGAGTACATTACTGAAATGTGCAATTCAAGCCCTGATGTGATGAAAGAATGAAAGCTAAGCTCACGGAGTGGTCTCTTATAATAACTGGCTGAGACAGGATTGGCTAAGTTATTTTAAGTCTAAGTTTCATTGACATACAAAATGTTGCATGAAATCTCAAACTCAAGCTACCAAAAATCAAGTAAAGAGACTAAAATGTACTGAATACCTACTGTGTACCTTGTAAATTACATCATCCTCTCAAACTCAAGTGCTGCTGTAAGAAACTGCCTTTCTCTTACTTTCTCATGCATTTCGTTCTACTTATTTTTATTATTAACAGAATGCTTAAGATGTTGAGTGGTAGAGCCAGACGGCTTAGGTTCGTATTCTTAATCTTCCACCTACTATATAAACTTGAGTAAGTCACTAAAACTCCACATACCTCAGTGTCACCACCTATAAATTGAGAATAATAATGCCTACGTCATGCAGTTCTGGATTCTGGATTATTCTGGATTGCATGAGTTGGGACACAAGGATTTAGAACAGTGTGTGGTACTCACTGCTATTGTTCTTTGTGTGTCCATTCCCCAACTAGATTTTTCGTTCCTAATTGTTACATCTGGCACTTGTATGCCTGCCAGAAAATAGTTTCCAATAAATATTTGGATAAGTGGATGGATTTAATTTAATCCACACACTAGCTCTGTGAGGTAGATATCACTATCAGTATTTTAAGATTATAACCGAGGAACTGATATCTTCAAGAAGAAACACATGTGTAAAACATTACAGAGGTTGCTCAAAAAATTAAAAAACTGAACTACCATATGATCCAGCAATTCTACTTCTGGGTATATAGCTGAAACAAACAAAAAACCCAAAATCCCTATCTCAAAAAAAAGTTCATTGAAGAATATTTACAATAGCTAAGACATGAAAGCAACCTAAGTGTCCAACACACACACACACACACACACACACACACACACACACACACACACACAGAGAGAGAGAGAGAGAGAGGAATATTACACAGCCATAAGAAAGGAAATTCTGCCATTTGCAGCAATATGGATGGACCTTGAGGGAATTATGCTAAGTAAAATAAGTCAGACAAAGACAAATGCTGTATGAACTCACTTACATGTGGAATCAAAAAGGAAAAAAAAAAAATCTCATAGAAACTGAACAGATTGGTAGTGCCAGAGGCAGGGGGTAAGAGGTGGGGCAAATGAATGAAGGGGTCAAAAGATACAAACTTCCAGGTACAAGATATGTAAGTTCTGAGGATTACTATACAGCATGGTGACTACAGTTAACAGTGGTATTTTATATGTGAAAAGTGCTGAGAAAATAGATCTTATAGTTCTCATCACAAGAAAAACATAGTCTGTAACTATGTAAGGTGATGGATGTTAACTAAATCTATTGTGGCAATCATTTCACAATATATACGTATATCAAATCATTATATTGTACACTTTAAATACAAAGTTACATTTCAAAGAAGAAGAAATGCAGCTAGTCAGCAGCAGAACAGAGATTTGAAATCAAGAATTCACGCTTTCCCACTGTACCACACAGAGAAATTGAGTATAATGCAAGGCCTTGCTATACAAAAAACAACTGCATGAAAGCTTCGCTTGGGTAAATGTCTAACGATTACAGCTCAGTACAAAGTGTTTTTACGTTCTGTTTCATTTTAGGGAGACATTGTAATTTGATAATTAGGTATCTCACCCTCAGACTTCTATTTCTAGCATCTGTTCTGTTGCTATAATGAGTACGTCCAAGTGAAGTACAGTGAGAATCAAGGTTTCCCATAATGGACTGTGGTTGAAAAAAGGAAAGACTGTGCATTAGAGAGGAAGGGCAGGAATAAAAGGGACAAAAACAGAGAGACTTAGGAAAATGGTCTTCACAAAGTGGCTAGGTATCATGCTACCCATACCACCACTGTTTCCCTTACAGAGGGTGGAGCAGGAGAGAGATATGATTCAAAAATAATAGTACCCATGCTGGGTCTGTTTTAGGAAGAATGCCCAGCTATCGCACTGAAGTCCAACCTGCTCTGTCAGTTCACCTCAGACTCCAGAGAGAAGAACTTGGAAGAGGCTGAAAGGAGCTGCATAGCTGACAAGAAAGCAGATTAAAAATATAGGGAGAAACCGGCCACATTATGCTCATGGAAAATGTCCATTACAAGATGCCTCTGTCACATTTCACAAATCAGCCAAAGAGAGGATCTTTCAAAGAGAAAGCTGGCTTATATTGACAAATAAAGGCCATATTGTATTCAAGATATCCTCAAGCTGGGAGTCTGAGTATTTGCTGCTTTTAACACAAACAAAAACGCAGCGCAGTGGAAATACACTTTCAGGCTGCATCACTGTGTGTTGAGACAGGATCCTTACAATGCACTTTGCACTCGGAGGATGATGTGCTTTCTTGCTTATTAAAGTGGTTACAGAAGCAAAAGGAAACCCATTCTAAGTAACAAGCTTTTTACATATAAACACATATGGCTAAATCATATGTTATCCTTTCATTTTTACAATTAAGCCCTGCTGTTTCTAGTTCTCAAGTCTATAATGGTCTTAGGACCTGTTGTTGCTGAGGGGTTATTAGCATACTATTTATAAAACATTCCAATTCAAACGTGCATATGCATATATGAACTATGAATCAAGACCCATAACTCTTTTCTAATAAATCCATAGTGCCTGCTGGAAGTGCACTCCTGGTAAGTACATTTTACTGCTCTGTCGAAGCAATTAATTAGCTAAAGCTGCGCATATTCCTGCCAGAGCAATCAGGAGCCACAGCCAAACAGGAAAAGAGACGCGGCCACGGCAGAGGACAGCCAAAGGGTGCCATGGTGATAACATGGCTCAGGACACAGGAAAATAAAAATCATTATCTGCAGGTCCCCAATATGCCTATAACTCAGAAAAACAACATTCTAAGAAAGTGATAGCAACAGAGTAAGGGGTCACGCCCTTATACATACTTCTTGATGGGGCAAACATTTCATACCCCTGGGTACTGAGACCTGGAGAAGGCGGTCAAAGAGCGGAGATGGTTCAGGGTGTGAACGGTCCAAAGCTAAGTCATATGTAACTGAAGTTCATTCTTCCTAGCTTCCTATGCTATACTCCTCCCCTCTAGACATTCACCCATACTCTCATTTTCACATATGCTCGAGAAGTTACATATAGGCAGATGTGTGCTTAGGTAAATTAGGTATACATACATATATACATACATACATTCACTTCATTGTATTAAGAGAAAATACAAAAGCTTTTTAAATTATGCACTTGGTATTTAAGAACTTAAGAGTATGGATTTCAAGTAAGAAAAGAATGTGGAACTCCGTGTAACATGACATGTGAGTAAGACAGAAACAACGTATAAGCAGTGGCAGAGACCAGAGCAAGGAGGCGCTAGTGTGCACACAGGCTGCAAGGGGGCAGCCAGTTGCAGTCACTTGAGCTTTTCAGTTTGAGGGTTCATGTATGTGCAGGTGTGTGGGTTTGCCTGAGAGGAATGACGAGGAGAGATGAAGAAAGAGCAGGGGGTGAAAGATTAGAAAGTTAAAGGAAATACTGTGAAGATCTTCACTTTTGCAGAAATAATGAAAGACCGTGTGCTGTATAAGATTGTGAGTGAAAGTGCCGGAGGGAAGGGAGAAAATAAGAACACATAAAAGTCAGTCTGCTGGATTTACATGGTTTACTTTCCAAAACGGTCTCACTTTTCTGTTCACTGAAAAAGACGGCCGACTCAGGACCAGGAGCTACTAAGCATTGAGGATATGGACAAACCTCCATATTAATACCCAGAGATTGCTAATTAGTCATAAGCAGACAGATAATTGAATACAAACAACCAAGTTGCAGGTGTAATATCGTGAATACCATCATGTGTAACCAGAGAGTGAGAAGAGAGACTATGATAAACCAGGTAAGACAATGTTTTTCTTCCCAGACTGTTAACACTGGAAGTTATGAAAACAGTGATAATACAATAGCAAACATGTATTTAGCCTTTACTAAGTGAGTGGCAGGCACTTCTAAGTACTCTTGTTGAGTTTTACTGTCATAACAACCCTGTAAAGTAGGTATCATGATTATTGCCACTTTACAGGTGAGGAAAATGAAGCATAGAAAGGTTAAGTGCTGGCCTCCAGGTTCATGTGTGTTCCTTGTGGAGTGTAGGGGTCTGAACCCAGGCAGTGTGACTCCACACCATGGTGGATACAGCAACAACAATGATGGCTGAGCACTTACTACGTGCTAGGATCTGCTCTAAACAATCTACTCATATAGTTTAGTATTTTCTTGTAGCCCCATGAGGAAGACACCTCCATTTGTGCACATATGAAAACTAAGGCTTAAAACCTGCCAAGGTAATATACATCTTCTAAATGCCAGAGATTAGACTGAAACCTTGGTCTGTGATGTGATCAAGGGCCACGTGGCAACAGAAGTCCGAACCTTCCAGAATCTGCGTCAGCATCCATCCTCTACAGTTTGACGTGAACTACTGACATCTTCTTAACCTCATTTAAAGCCTTTGGCCCAAACCTGGGCTCCCACACCTCAACGATTCTGCCACCTCAACCATATATAATACCTACTGAAGCTCATGTTTTTAAACGTATGAAATAAGGTATACAGATATTTTATTAAATTGCAAGTGTTTAAACACTACACATTTCCCCCATGGTCTCCACTATTTATTTAAATGTATGTATATTTAAAATATTTACATCTAAATTAGCATTTTCCCTGGTACGGATGTCAAATGTCACCTCCTAGAGGTATCTTGAGGGAAGAGTGAAGTTCTTAAAGTCTAGAATATTTTGATGTCTTTCCATTCACTGGTGCTGGGAGAGATGGATCTGGATATTTCACTTTCTAGTGTAACTAACCCCACCTGCAAAAATGGCCTAAAATATTTCTGCAAAGAAACACAGATTGAAAGCAATATAAGTAAAGCAAGTGAAAGCAAATAATTCTTAAAAACTGATCTGGTAGGAGTTCCTTGCTTGTCAGGATACAAAGTAAAAATGATAATATCTAACCATATCTGATACGGCTCTTATGAAATATATTTATAATTTTTAGCAAAAACGCAAATATTTTGTGACATTTGAAAAGATAAACTGATTTAAAATATGAATTCATATATAAAATTCTATGTATTTCATATTCAACCTGTTTATTTTTATAAGTCCCTTGTATATGTTTATAAATACATAATATGATAGTACAGTATAAATAACTACAACTATATTTGTAGTGTGTGCTAAAATATATTTTATTGCCAGTGATGAAAGATCAAAAAAGTTTACAATTCTCTATTCTATGCCAGTAATTACATTTAGCTATACATGAGTTTAATTTCAGGAGCGATTGCATATAAAATGAATCTACTAAAGACTGTTTTCCTTTTAATAAGAAAACCAGTTGTATAACAAAAAAATAGGGAACTAGATACATGGTTTTGAATTTTTGCCTTACTTTCCTCAGTAGCTAGCTAAAAATGACATTAAAAGCCACTGTTCATTGAATAGAGCTATGACCATGCTTGACACTGGCTAGTCCTTTACATATATTGATTTTATTCCCCACAACAACCCCATGAGATAAGTAACTAATCCAGTAGGGAAAAAGAAACAAAAAAACAAAAACATGAAAGAAAAAAAAACAGCTGTCTTGTCACTAAGGAAATAAATGATAGTTAAACAACATAAAGCTATTATTTTGCCCATTACCTTTTTAAAAATAAATTGTAATATATTTTGTCCTATATCAAGGAAGGCCTAGAAACTGGTACTCTTATTACCACTTACTAACGGTGCATCCTTGGACAAGTTAATTAACGTCTCAGGGGTACAATTTCTTCAAATTCAATTCTTCAATTTCTTTTTGTATAATGAGAACAATAATACCATATATCTTAAGGACTGTTGAGAGAATTAAGTATGCTAATTAATGTAAACGTTTTTTCACAAGAGTCCCTGGCACATAAGAACCCAGTGTTAACTATCCTATACTACAAGTTCTTTTAGAATGTAAATTGGAATTATGTATCAAGAGCCATAGGGGGGATCAATAAAAATAAGCTACTCCTGAAACTCATTCTACCCTAAGGAAAATATACGATATTTTGGAGAAATACACACATACACAGACACAAAACTATCCATTGTCCCAATATTTATAATAGCAATAAAATGCAGGGAAAAGGAAATGCCCTACAGTAGGAGGATTACCTAACAATATATGGTATTTTCCCTATTAGAAGGATATGCTAAAACTAACAGGACCTTGACCTTACAGTCTTGATCTTAAAGACTATGTACAATATGGAAACATTTTAGGTCACAAACTTAAATGAAAAAAAAATAGGTTAGCAAATTTCGCATGTATGTTTATGCTTATATTTTTATTTACTTATCACTATAATAGACAAAGCTATTTGGGGTAACAGGTTGGAAAGAACCATTGTTAAATTATAATGGTAGTTTTATTTGGTCGGTAGAATAAGTGTAACTGTGTTCTACTGCCAAAGGTGTTCCAATCTCTGTACTGTTTATGTTGAAACGTCCATAGCGATACTTTATTTTTTCCACCCTCTTGTTTCTAGCCCCACTTCACTCAGTTTAATCCTGATTAACCAATGAAGAGCACTTTTTTAAAAGGCTTGGATTAACTACAGACAACATTTCTAAATTTTCTTAACTGAATGCATATTATTCGTAAAAGATCTGAAAATAATCTTTGATACTGTGTATTTATGAACTCACTTCTGAGATTTTTCTAATAGATCTCTTTGGCAATAGCTCTTATTGTCTAAGGTTGCTAAGTGGTATGAGCAGTATGAATAGTCTGTACACAGTGTCTGGGTATAGTACATCTCCTAATATTTAAATCACCTTAAAAAAAGGCTATTAAAACATGAAAGGATCCCAAGAGTAGGAAGGGAAGGCATATTTGAAAAATTCTCCATTTACTTTCTTTGAACACCAAGCGTGCTTGCCTTTTCATAGAAGACAATAATAGTGTAAAAAGGTTTTCTTCATTTAAATTACATCTCATTTAATGGAGTCCCCCCAGTACAGAATTACACGCGTTATCTAATTTTTTGACAGAAAGGGAGAAAGATTAAAGACTTTTTGAGTAAGTTTTGAAAGGCTGTCTTGCTTCTACCATCCCCATAAAATAGCTATGAAGGTTAATGAAAATATAATAACATTTTAAACTGTTTAAGAACCAGTCATTATAAACATTGACATTGACATAAACATTATAAATGGCATTACCTATTGAGACTATTCCCCCCCATTAAAAAAAAAAAAGTGTTGGATTTCTACTTGTCTTCAAGATGCATGTGCTATTAAGACTTGTTTTATCAACACCTAAAATGTGTAGCAATTTGTGAACAACCTTAGCCAATCAGGGAAATAAATATTTAAAGCAATTTTCTAAGTACTGCATTATTTACTATCTTTCAAAGTTTGGGGCTCTTTAATCAAATCACAGGAACTTTTATTTTCAAAATATTTTATATGCTGAAAGCTTTCTCCTAAACTGCATGTACTTACAATAAAAAAGCCATATTTTCATTAATCACTGTAGCAATGCTCTTTTTTGCAAGTTTTTTCTTGTATTGCGGCATTTTTCCATTGCTGGATGACATTTTGGTTTTAGCAGATGGATATTTTCATGCCAAAGCATTTGAACATCCCAGAGAGAACCCTGTGTGGCATATTGTCTATTTCTTCCATTGTTTAGTCTCATAACTTTAACATTCTGCTTTGAAGAATTTTATAATTAAACACTGAAGATAAAATTTTAATTTTTACCTACACAGTCTACTAAACTTAACTGGATGAGTAAGCAGAAAGCCATTCTTTCGTGCAATAAGTAGTTGTTAACTCCCTATTGTTCTAGGCACTGGATTTATAGCAAATTATATGTTAAATAAGGGAGACATACTTCCTCTTGGGCAACTTACACTCTGGTGAGTGGTACCCAGTTCTCTCTGGGAAGCTCTGAAGTTTGGTGCATTTCTAAATGTTCAGAAGATGAACCACAGGCTTTCTTCTTGCCTCTGCCAGAGTTGGAGGAGACTTCACTATTCCGACTGCATTTCTTTCTGCTTTTCCTCTTTTCTACATAGCCTCAATGGGGGTGGGCATGGGGAGAACAGGGTTGGTAGAAATCATCAAGAGGACCTCTGGCTGACCTGGGAGCAGCACCAGGTAATCAGAGGCTCTTCGCCCCCAACCCTGCCCTTGGAACAAATGTTCCACCCACCATTCCCACAGTAGGAACTGTTCAAGGACACACCCTTGAGAGAATAAGGTGTTGTAGAGACTACCTGGATGGTATATGAACGGAACCCAGTTAAGGCCTCTATAGAAAGTTTTAAGATTCTGGGGGGCGGGATCAGAAATCTACTCCTCTTGCAGCCACCCAAGACAAGCCTCGTAAGTAAAATCCCTTGTTTATTAAAACTGCCACCTGCTAACCCGGAGTAGTCTGCCTCTTTCTTAGGTCTCTCCTTACCCTCTGTGTACAGGGGCTAGCTTGCAAACCAAGAAACGGGGGACAGTTTTTCCCCTCTTTTCTCAAGTTCCACAGTCGACTGCTAACAACTGCACAGAGGCTCCTATGATGTAAGGCTGGCTTCCATGACTCTGACAGTACAAACTGAACACCAACCCAACAAAAATGCAAATAAGAGAAACTTGTGATGGGCATACGGGCTGGGTTGGCAGGATCAAAGAATGTCTCTGAAAGCCAGATTATTTTCATATTATCATCTATTATGACTGTTTTCCCTGATGTTTATTCCATTAGCCCAGAAAGTAATGAGGAGTTAACCATACTTCATTCATTCATGTATATTCCTTGAGCACATATCCCCGCCTGCTCCAATGTTGTGATGGATACAAAGAAATACAGTTGAAAAGTTATAGCCTCTGCCTACAAGTAGTTTACACCCTAATCTTGGAAACAGTGAAAATTGAAAACAAAAAATTGAAAACAGTGCAGCATAAGTTCAAAGGAAGCTGCTTCTTTTACAAGGTGCTATGCTCCTCTCTATTCTGTGAGGGATGTAAATCATGAAAAAATAAGGCCAGTCTCTGGAAGCACCATGACAGAAAAGGACTGCTGAGATCTATACATAGATTAGCATAGAGAAGGCAGCAAAATATGAAAATGGCCAAAACAAAGGAACCAAAGAGATACTCTGTGCCCAGAGAGTCCCTATAGGCTAGTGACTTCAACTAAACCTTGTGTGAATGCCAAACTACTCATCTAGAGCCAAAGGATGAGAAAAAGCGGTGGGTGGAACCACTTATATGGTCAGCACAGAAGGAGTGACAACAATGCAAACAGAGCCAGGAGGACGCATTCACAGAGACTGAGCCCCCAGTCTATGCCAGGAGCTGTGGCAGGCACAGGAGCAAGCCACAAAGGCCAGGAAGACAGGACAAATCCCTGCTATCATGGAGCTTCTGATGCAGGTTTCTGATAGTGACAGTCTGAAAAGCCAAAATGAAATAATGGAATGGAGGATGATGCCAGGTTAGATGGCACTACATAGGGTGAAGGGCCAGACTTGCAGAGGTCTGGGACAGAGTATTCCAGGCAGAGAGCATTGCAAAGGCCCTAAGATAGTGACTAGCTTGTTATTTTACTGGAAAAGAAATGTGAGTGTGACGGCACACAGTGAACAAAGGGGAAAGCTGTTGGAAAAGGTGTCTGATGACAAATTGAAATTATAATGGAGCAATCATAGTTCAAGCATACAAAAATAAAGTCAGGCAATTGAGGACCTGGTCTCAAACATGCCCCTGCACCACTGAGAACGTGAGCTTTCTGTGAACCACACCTAACTCCAGACATTTTTAAAACAAAGCTGCAATCTTATGTCTTCATAAGGTTGAAGACGTAAGGTTGTTCCCCCTTGTAACAATGCAACCATTTCGGACGCCAACCAATCCTTATTTAACACGCACCCATATTTCTTGCCATCTCCAATTATAATTCCTGATAAACAACTCATGTAACTAACTGTAACCTTGAAGGTTTTGCCTTTGTAAGTCTCCCCCATTTTGTAGTCTGGCGGAACACAATTCAAGTGCTTCTCGAACCTATGTCTCCCAGGCTGTAGTCTTAAATCCCAAGTAAGCACCCTTTTATTTCAATCAGGTATCCATTTCTGAAATTTTAGTTAACATGTCCAAGAGGTAAGTAGGGACCAGATTACATAAGTCCTCGTACAGACTGAGTCTGGATACTATTCTACTTGGAACAGTTGATGGATTTAATAGGAGAGAAACAGTAAGATTTACACTTTAATAAATTACCCTAGTTGAAATCACTTGCATAAAATATGCTCTCTTTTCATCAGTTTTATCCCCACCCACAATTCTCACATGTTTATTTCTTATTGCACGTAATAAATGTATTGAATGTGACCTTACTTACTGGTTGGCTCAGTTCATGCCTGTTGCCCCAAATTAATATTAATAGTACCCTCATTCACTCTCAAATACATCCAGGTTTAGACCAGGGTTGCCAAACATTTCCTGTAAAGGGCCTGTGTGCAAGTATTTTAGGCTATGTAGGCCAGATGGCAATGAAACTCTGCCACTACAGCACAAAAGTAGCCACAGACAATATATAAACTAAAGGAGGTGGCTATGTTCCAATAAAACTTTATTTATGGATACATTAAAATTATATATGAAGTTCAGTTTTAGTATCACAAAATATTCTTTTGATTTTTCCAATTATTTAAAAACACAAAAAACATTCTTAGCTCATGAGCCATACAAAAACAGGTAGCTTGATTTGGTCCAGGGGTTGTTTGCTGATCTCCTGTTTAGATTATAAATTAGATGGTGACCCTTATAATAACTAAAATTTATTGAGGGCATACTATGTGCCAGGCAATCCTCACAACAAGCCTATGAGGTACATAATAGTATGTGTTTTACAATGAAGAAACAGAGTCAGAAACAAAGGCAAGTCTAAGAAACTCATCACCCAAGGTCTCCAAGCTAGGAAGCGGCATAAAGCCCAGCTGTAGAGCCCACATCCTTAACCAAATTGCTAAATAATATCGCAGTGCACTTTCATTCTCCCCTCCTGATGCATTCTTCCTTCTCCATCAACTTTTTAGTTCGTGCATATTTTAGCCTCCCTTTACCTACTCCTCCCTTTCGCTTTCTTTGTTCATGCCTTCTTTTCCCATATTCTATCAAAATTATAATTATAACCTAGCTTTATGCCTAGGACCAGGAAAAAACAAACCAAAAATTAGACTGCACAAAGAACAGTCCTTTCAACCTTGATAGTCACCCAATATTTCTAGTTTTCTTTAAAATTTCTAAACATAATTATTCCCTTCATGTTCCTCAAAAGAAACCCGTTTTCCTCCTAAGCACCAGCTTTCTAGGTAGAAATGTACCTATTATCTAATTTCATTGTATTTCTCTTTTAACAACCAGTTATATAACAGTGTTTTTCTTTGCAACTGTCTTGTGAGCAAATCCCTAATTCTCTCACTTTCCTTGTATCTCTAAGGAAATGGTGTCAGGTTAAAGAAGATCCAGGTAAGTTACTCCATATTCTTAAATCTATGATATGCCATCGTCCTAGTGCATTAAGCTAGGAATTTTACCACCATATTGAGGATTTGAGGTTCTATATTTCAAACAACTCTCTTAACAAATGAATTCTTGGAACACAGGTTGTTTTTAAACTGGGGGCTTTCAGTACGTGCTGCCACAATCCTTCACGATTTTAAAGCATTTTACAAGTGTTTCTTTAATGGTGGCTGTCCACTTTGACGGTACAGATGGACAAAAAAAGAGGAGGTTACTTAATTCCAGGACCACTTTCACTATTGAAGCATCTTGCCAGCAACAAGGCAGCAGTAAAGCTCAAATAGTTTATAAATGTCACCAAAAGCCTACGAACAAATTACTGCCCAAGTCATTTTGCTTTAGTGTCTTTTATTTGGAAAAAACATATACTGTTTAAGGGAGGAGAAAAAAGATGCCATTTGACTCTTGAGATACACTATCATTTTCCACTAAATTGTTGTTAACAAAAAAAAAAGTCAAGTTGAAGCTGCTGATTTAAGTTGCTCATTCCATGTCAATTTCTGAAACAGAGTGGCATTAAAATCAAAGATGCATTTAAGGAGAAACATACACTTAGTTTGGAGCGATGAATGAGAACAACCTGTTTGGTTCATATTAAGCTTGCAGATTTATCAGTGCTGGGTAGGCATGGAAAAGACAGAGCGAGTGTTTATGAGCTCTCTGAAAGGATTGATTTTTACAAGTCTCTGATTTAGCTGGAAGAGATGCCTATATATTTAGTTAGAAAAAGGGTTAATGGATTCAACCTTTTGAAAAATGCACTTCTCCATGTGCATATAACATGATAGATAGTTTACTGAATGCACATGGGTAAACATAGGTGAAAACAAATTAATTGGAAGGTATAGGGTCTATTGTTTATTTTTTTCTTGATAGATGGATCTCATTATTTTCCTTGGGCAGACAAAGCCATAACAGTTTCCAGAGAAAGGAGAAGTGACAGCTCCAGGAAACTGCTTACAGATGGACAGCCAGCAGGCTAAAAATATTACTTGTGTCCACCTCATCAATAAGCTGGCTCCGTGAAGAGTGGCAATTATTCTTTTCCTCCTTCTTCTGCCCTTTGAGACGCATGGAGGCGGTCATTGATAACTGGGTATGTAGAACAAAATATCTACAGTAACAAAAACTCATTTACTAGGGCAAATCCATATCTGAGAGCACCACGCCTTTCACGCCGTTATTTAAACAGGCAACGTGTACCCATCAATGTCTTAGAGGATTATGCTGATACTGTGTTTTGTTACAATCCTATTAATTATTAATGATGCATATTTATTATTCACCTATATTTAGATAGTCTGTATTATGTACTGCAAAGGAGGAAAGAAACATCACTGAGTTGAAGGAGGTGAGTTTTCAATCTTCCACACATACAAATGTCACAAGAACTAGCCTTTATCCTTTCTTTGGCTGTACCAAAGAGGATCTTTAAGTTTTTTGTGACAATAATACCAAAAGAAATGATGAAAATAAAATTTTATATGAAATCACAAACTATCAATGCTTGTTAACAATCAGGAAGCAAGATACACAGCTTTATTATTCTTTAATATGAGAAAAAAATGGAGTACCAATTACTGTGTAGAATTTTTAAAAAAAACAACTTCTCAATTAAAGGCACTACAAAATAAATGACAGTTTCCAGGCATCAGCACAAAGCTAAAGGGATTTCAATGGCCTCATTACTTTTATTACCCTGCATTGCTCAGTCAAATCTACTGCAAGGTTGTGTTTAGGCATAGGATCTGTCCTGTACTTGCAGAAATGTGGGCAATGGATCAGCTCACCTGAAATCAGTAGAGCAGACATGCGAAATCAGAGCACAGCAAATGCTATACTTAGTTATCCTGCTTTATGCAGATAGCAGAAAATGTATTAACCAGGAAAGGAGTTAAGAGAAAAACGGAAGACAATTTCAACCATACTGGTCAAATCTTGCCATATTAGATCACATTTTAAGGTACTTGTGGCTATTCCCTTTGCCTTTCCTTTTAAAATATCTCATTTCCTGGCATTTATATTCTAAAATAGATGAAAAGGATTCACATTTTGGTTAATTTCAATAAATTACAGAACAGTAAACGTGAGTTTTTTAGTCAGTCTAAAAGAGAGAACATGCCTTATACACTGCAAACATTTTCAGATTCTTCCTGGGCTTGAAGGTCATAGTGATTAACTGTGCTGCTATTCTAGAGTTGCATGATTATCCAACAATCAGGGATTCCACCCAGAGCTGCCATGACTAAACTAAGGAGACCCTTGTTCCCAGTTTTCCTAAATGTCTAGTCTCTGAAGACTAGAGAGAGGAGTTCGCTCAAAGGTAAATTGTCTTGCTGGGTGTAAAACGGCAGTGGATAATTAGAAAAAACAAGCAACAACTAAATATCCTCCACCGAATTCGCAAATCAGCTGCCCATTTTGAACTTCAATCTTGTAAAACCAATAGGTTTTTCAGTCTATGATACAATTATTGTTTTTATTTAAAAGATTCCCAGGGTGCTAGTATCTGAAAAGAAAATATTACTCATTTAATAGTGACAACACAGTGCTTTCCCTTCTAAATTATGCATTCTTTTTATGCTGTTTTTTGTAATTTCATAAGATAGCAACTAAACGCAGCAGTATTTTAGGGGGAAAGGCATACTGAAACCTTTGTGAAATTTAGACAAGTTATTTCTCTTACCTCCCTATGAAGAAAGAAAACTCTGTTCAGGTGGCAGGATTTTTTTTAAATGGGCAATATATAAGACAATCTAGGTGAAATCACATTTGAAACATATTTCATCTGAATTTAAATTTGTAAATTTTTCATGCTAGCTAAAAACTAATATCCAATGACAAATTAATAAAGACTATTTACCTTTGAATTATATTGAAATATTCCATTAAGAAAATTCTTTGGTCATTATCTTAGGACACTTTTGATCAAAAGTGACATAAACCCGGGGCTTCCCTGGTGGCGCAGTGGTTGAGAGTCCGCCTGCCGATGCAGGGGACACGGGTTCGTGACCCAGTCTGGGAGGATCCCACATGCCGCGGAGCGGCTGGGCCCGTGAGCCATGGTCGCTGAGCCTGCGCGTCCGGAGCCTGTGCTCCGCAACGGGAGAGGCCACAACAGTGAGAGACCCACGTACAGGAAAAAAAAAAAAAAAAGTGACATAAACTCAACAGCACAGAGGGGAAAACTGCTGGTTCCTACAATCAAGCCATGGGAAAGGCTGTGATGGAGCCACTCATTTGATCCAAGGACCTGAATGCAACAAGGATCCCTTTCCCACATCTCCCATCCTGCTTCTCAGAGCCTGAGAGGAAAGCCTGGTGTGTTGTGTGGGTGAGTGTGTGTTTCTAGGAGGTGCCCGCTGTAGGTAAACAGCCCATTCCCTCCTTGACCTCTGTGACCAGGGATCTGCATCACAGGGAATCAGGTTTGCTTACAGAGGAAGTCAGGCATTCTGACCCTGTGGCTAGGTGAGGGGGAAAGGAGGAAGCTGTCCAAAACTCAGAGACTGCTATTGCCAGAAGTTCTGGGCAGAGAATACCTGAAATGTTTGCTGATTGTTACCCATGGACTAAAGACAGTCCATATTGGTATTTTAGATTTCTCCTATGTCTAGGGTAACTATGGTAGCTGGATCATTTATCCCAATAACATTATGAGCATGATTAGAAGAACCCAGTAGTATTCTTGTACCATATTCACCAATTTTTAATAAGTACTGTTTGAGTGAAGTTTATAAACTGAAACTTGTGTTCCTGGACATGTTTCTCCTCTACTGCAAAGCCCCCCTTGGTCAAACGCTCAGTGCTGTTTCCCTAAGGTTGCTGTTGTCATAACTTTAGACACAAATCCTCATTTTCATCAAGCTCTGTCCTATCTGACGCCCCCAGGCCTCCTCTACAGGTGACCAGTCCACTGACATAGCAGAAATTCCTTACTTGATCACCCACCTGTATTCTTTCTGTAACTTTTATCTTAAGAGGCAAGGTGAAGTTACAGGAAAAACAAGCTTTGACTCAGAAGTGCCTTGATACCTATCTCCCCACCTGTATTTGATGTGATTCTGTCCAAATCCCAGTGGCTGTCAAAGCTTAACTTCTCTTTGGAGTGCTCTTGTGAAGACAACAGAGATAATATATCTAAAATACCTTACCAAATATAAATATTTATTTCTATTCATGCCATCAGTTTATTATAACTCTTTCCTTCCTTTTAAACACTGTATCATTCTCCAGTAACCTTACATTTGTAAGCATCAGTCTCACGGTTGTTTTCTCCATCCTTACAGACTCTGAAATCTGGAAGGATAAGAGTTCTAACATTAAACTCACTGTTCTAGAATCTCATAACTGCTAGACTAATCCA